>NC_090939.1:562202462-562507931 GCF_040938575.1 Ambystoma mexicanum
CGGCATGATGTATTGTAAAATGCACAGCCGGAATAAGTGGCTCTTTTCCAGAGGTTATTTATTACCTGTGATTTTAGTGTTAGGTTGCTGTCCATGACACAGTGGCAGTAGGCAGTGGTCAAGGTCCCATTAAGGGTTGCCCCATCGATCATGAGCTCTATTTTGGACGGGTTATTGATTTAAAGCTGTTCATGAATGGCATTGTAGGATGACCATCATTGACTGGGGTTTGAATTGTGCTTCCAATTACATTCCTTATTGCATAATTTATATCCTGCTGTATTTTTAGTACATTGCTTCTGAAATGGTTAGTATCATCACACAGTTTTGAGTAGAACAAGGTACTTTTCTGCAGGAAGCATGTTTTTTTATCTCGTTTATGATTTGTATCTCTCTCTGGATCATTATTGATTTGTTTAGAATAGTGAAGTTGTGGTCTTTCCTCCATGTTTTTTTGAGTATTCAGTTTCTTGTTTCAGTGTTCATAGTTTTATTCTGAGCAAGTGATGAAAGTAAGTGGGATAAGGGTGCTTTGGTTATCTGGTTTTTCAGTGTTTTTAAAGTTCCTTCTAGTAGTAAGAATTCTGGTTCACTGGGGTTGAGTTTGATCTCTTCCATAAAATTACTGAGTTCCTACAGGTTCAGAGAGTTCCAGCTTCTCCTGGCAGTGGTTGTTTGTACTTTGTGTGACGCGGTTGATGCAAGTGTCTGTTATAGCAAAACAAATCATTAGATTAACACTCCATAAAACTAAAATTGCCGAGATTATTAGGCCTTCTTCATAAAAGATTGCATCAATGGTGTGCCTATTATTTGTCAAACCTTTAACCTTTTGTTTGTAGTGAGAGCTGGACATGTTGGAGCACAAGCATTCGGGTGCCGACTCTCTTTTCTGGTGGAAGAAGAGTTTGAAGTTTCTGACGACTGTTAGCTGTTTGTTTTGTATCACTAGTTTAGCAATTGCATCTGACATGTTTTTTTGGAAAGGTTGGGTTATATGATAGTGGTCTGCAAATAAGGAAGGCTGGTTTGATGGTTACGTGTGAAGGGATCAGGAATAATTCACAGCCTGAGAAATACATGTTTTCTGAAGTTGAGATTTTGATGCTTCCTTGTGTGCCATGGCAACACTTTCTCAATTTGTGATGTTCTAGTTGAGTTAGATAATATTGAAGTTGGTGCGAATTGATGTATTTGCTGTTACCTTGTAATCATCTGGGAACAAGGTTTCTGTTATAAAGAACATTTTGTTTCCTCCTTTGCTAAGAACTCTGTGAAAATCAGTTCTGTATTTATAGATGGAGCAAGCATTGATCGGACTTCAGTGTATTCGTGCAGTTTTACCCAATCTTCCATCCAACGGCAAGCCATCCATATGTAGGAGTGTGTGCCCTTTTCAAGTAGACAATACATAAAATAACAACAGAGAAGAAAAGCAATCTATCAGTTTCAAGATGGAAAATGTAGCTCTCTAAATTAAGGCACGATTGAAGGAAGGAAATAGGTTTATGGTATTGGTAAACCTTTTTAAAGAGTGCTAATGTTTATCAGTCTTTTGAAAGTAACAGATAAAGGTCAATGCCTTTCTATTACTGTCTTGGGTCTGTAAGCAGTCTTTCGATACCTATAACCACATTCTTTCCCAACTCAGAACATCAAAATGCTTCTTCTCAGCCAACCATCCAACCCTTCCCTTTCTACTCACCCACCAACCCTCCCTCTCTCTTGGGCTGCACCCTTTATTCATTGTATTCACGTGTCTATTTCCATTATGCATCTTAATTGTGCTTCTTTTTCTCCTTCTACACACGCTTTCCTTTCCCTCCTCTCCTCTCATATCCTTCATCCACAACGTCAATGACTGAAAGGAAATTCAGGCATAACTCTCTTACCACTTGATGATGTGAGGACATCGCTCCTGTCTATTTCCTCCATTCATGCCTCTTCCATTGACAGTGTTTTCTCTCACTCTGTGCTTCTTTTTCTCCTTCCACACACACTTTCTTTTCCCTTCTCTCCTCCCATATCCTTCATCGAAAAAACGTCAGTGACTGAAAGGAAATTCAGGCATAACTCTCTTACCACTCAATGATGTGAGGACCTCTCTCCTGTCTCTTTCCCCCATTCATGCCTCTTCCATTGACAGTGTTTTCTCTCACTTTCACTATGCACTTACAAATCAATTTGACCTACACTGCTGGCACATTCAAACCTTCCCATCCCCATCCTCAGCTTGGATCACCTTTAAAATTCAGACCCTAAAAACAAGCATGCTCCGTGACCTATGACACTGGTGCAAAATTACAGACACCTGCCCTATTCCTAGCATGCAAAAATTACCTTGCTGCCCTAACCTCTTTACCAGACCCTCCTAAATCCTCCAAATTCACAAACCTAATCTCCTCCTTTTGCAATCTCCCCTAAAAACATTAATTTTCCGTACAATCTTTGCTAACAACTCGTAAGGCAATATCCATTGCCTGCTTTCTTTCTGCTAATGTCTTAGTTCACTACTTTTCCTCTAAAATCTTTAAAATGTATGACACTCTCACAGCCCTCTTCTCTCTCCCTCCCCAGTCCACCTTTTGTCCACCACCTCTCCCCTCATCACTTCTATGCATGTCTACCTATTCTCTACCTCTCCTATTGAATTATCACCCATTGGTCTCAGTGACAAACCTACCTTAAACACCTATCAATCCTTACACTCCCCGAATGGTCAAGAACAGTGCTTGGTCCAAGGGTCACTTCAGAGAAAAAACTTGAAGTTGGAAGCTATTGTTCATAGTTCGAGACAGTTACTATTATTGTTTTAAGGTTTCTTATATTTAGTAAAAACAGTGACTTGGGCTATGTTTCTTTTAATTCATGTGTTTAGCTAATACTGACAGACAAGCAATGTCGTAAAACACTTATCTTTTGTCCAGCTGGATATGAACACAGGGGCAACATTGTCATAGGGATGTCCTCCTTGACAGAATCAGGGACATATTCATCACAGCTCACAAAGTGGATCGCACAGTACTTAATCGTTGTCTGTAGTTATCTGTGAGCCACATGGAGTTTAAGGATCATATATTTTGACAAAATGCTAATGCTTGTATATTTGTGTGGCTCATAAATTGGCCAATAACATTTAATACGCAAAAAGAGCTGTCGAATTGTAAATGAAAGTGAATTCATAATAGAAAGGAAAAACGCCAACCCTAACCCAATCCCTGCTGAACCACCCTAAACCCACTTGCAGTCTAACTCTATATCAAGTAAACATATGTTGCCTGCCCCTAAATAGTCTGAGTGATTGCCGCTACTCTCCAATACACAGGTAAGCCTTTCAAATGGATACTGACACCTGGAAAGCAAGGGGTCTACACCCCAATCAGAGCAATAGAAAATGATGATGAACCTTGGGATTACACAAGAAAATCAATAACCTTTATTGTTGCAATTTCCAGCACCTTTTGAGTCCACATACCTACCCTCAAAATATAATAAACTTTTATTTTTTTATTTTTTTGTTGAGTTAGCTGAAATTAATCAACTTTTTCAATCATTACAATTACACAACAAAAATGCGAAACGGAAAAGGAAAAACAATTCAACAATGATATAAAAGGTAAGAACATACTATCACATTTTAAAACTACTCCGTTAAAAGAAAAGAATATTATGATTGGGTGATCAGAGATCCAAAATTGAAAATTGGATTAAAATTAAATAACTTCAAACAGGCATCTCTAAATTTCTAGTCGCCTACATAATTAAGAACCCCTTAGGTAAACAAAGACAAACACATATGGACTACATGATGCCTGTTTGGCCATAAAATACCAAAATCCAACTCAAGATCACCTCGAATCACATAATCTTAAAATATCAACTACATCTGTTATTCTCACTATTGCCACTTCATACACTTGAACGGTCAATTATGTCTCTGTGTTCTTGTTTTGATCAGTTACAGATAAAAACTATTCCAAAATTTCAATGCATTCAAAAGCTTTACTGTCGCTATTCGATTACTCATGATCCTCGTGGCGACAATCACTAACCATCCGTCTTCCGGCTTCATGTTCGCAAGTTAAACCATGTGTTTTATAAAATGTGTTTGTCTTAGCCCCATAAGCGACTGACATTCTACTATTAGATTTTCTAATGTTTCCTTAGTCTGATGATCACCACAAAAATGACAAAAATTGTCTTCAGCATTAATGAGTTTCATTCGAGCTTGTACATCACGTGTAGGCCATAAATTAAAGTGCATTCGTAATATTGCACTTCTCAACTGTGGGGTCGGGCTTTGCATAGATAGGATTCTACGTCTCTATACCTTTTTTGGCCAAAGCAATGATTGTTAAAGTCTCTATATTTGAGACATGAAGCTCTTGTGTCTATCCAATACAACAACGATATTTTTGCCTTGGCTCGGACTGGGTTTGAAACAAGAACTTTGATAGTAATATCAGCGTTAGCCAGAACAGTAATAGTATGTCTAGTCCAGTTTTGTGCAAATACATGATGAGAAGCCAACATATATTGAGATAAAATTGTTAGAGTAGATCCATTCATAGCAGAGAGTAAACATTTCCGAAACAGGGCACACACATGCCAATTGTATATGGCTGTCAGGGATGTCAACCCCAGCTCATATCGCAGCCATGGGCCGGGTGTACATTGTGGTAACTGAAGTACTGATCGCCCAAATTGTGCCTCCAATTTATTCAGATAAATAGATTGAATATTTTTTTTTCATTTCCAGATCATAGAGAAGCCTAGGTGTTACATTTTGGATCCAGAACATTATAGCAGGTAAGGTTAAATTATGTTTAATTTTTTGCAATTGAGAATTAGCAGGCGGATGCCCATCATAAATTAGACCCAAATATACGTAATTAGGCACCACCTCAACACTTGTATTCTCAATTTTCCAATCCATCTTGTTTCTCTGTGACATTCTTGAGACATATGGCACAAGTTGACAACCAGTTTATTTAGGCTAAAGTAAATACACAATGCTGTTAACAAATTCTGTAACCCAATGGGTGTTTTGGAGACCAACACCAGATTGTCGTATGTCAAACAGCTTTGACTTCAATAACGTTCATTTTAGCGGAATCAGCCCTCACCTCAGCAAATGCCATTTTGACATCATTGATGAAAACATTAAAGAGGGCCGAAGCTAGGATACATCCCAGCAACAGCCCCCTTCCTATCACAATGGTGGATGATAATAAGCCCATAAGAATCTCTTTGGGAAATATTGGCCTTTGTTGTTGAGACATTGAAAGCCTGTGACACCTGTTTGCTTGCAAGAGTCAAGGTAAACCCAATACAGGCTAATGCATCATTGTCTCATGTTAATAGTGTTCAATTAACTATGTTTGGAGAAAACAGAAGGTGATTCAGTGTGGGCAGTTCCAGAAAAGGCCAGCTGCATTGTTAAAAAAGGGTCTCAAAACTATCCATGGAACACATGTTTGACATTGGGAGGAGAAAGGGACTAATCTTTTCATAGACAGCCATGACAATTCTAAACAGGTAACAATTTTGGTGGCAGTTTACACCATGTATTATGAAAATACATGTAGCCGTCAGATAGTGCAGCGAGTACAGCGCAGCACTTGCCTTGACATCCGTGCACAGCCTGCCGATGCAGGTTCGAATCCCAGCAGGGCCAAACTCAGCCTTTCATCCTTTCGAGGTAGATAAATGAGCACCACACACTGTGGGTAATAATAAGCATAATCATTCTGCCCTTAACGGTGGCACCCAGTGGGATGCCCCCCTGGCCTCCTTCCACTCCTCTAAGGTCATCATTAATGTTTATGTGAATGGCACGTCCTGGTCCAAGGCCCTCAGGCTAACCTTCACCTCTTTGATAGACACTTCCCACGCTTCATCAATTTCCTTTCTTCTCCTGTTGTCCCCTCTCCCCCCTACACAGCTTCCTCGCCCCCCCTGCTGTCTCCTCCTCGGCTACTTTGCCCTCTCATTCCCTCTTTGCCCCCCCTCAGCCTCCTTCTACACCTCCTCAGGAAGTACCTCTGGTTTGTACCCCTCCCCAGAAGTCCTTCAAGGATGGCAACCTTCACCATATTGCCACTCTTAACTCTCGCTCAGCTGACAAACCCTCCTCCGACATTTGCCGCCTTCTGGAGGAACTTGACGTCAATGTCCTCGGTCTCACTGAGACATGGTTCACGGCCTGCTTTGTCACAAGCTTTGACACGCTCCTGCCTGACGGCTCCAAGATCCTCTCCGTGCCCAGGTCCAACCGCTCCGGAAGGGGTGGAACCCTGATCTTTCCTGAGTGGATTCCTGCCACTATCATTCCCATACAGGACTACTGCTCTTTTGAATGCCTCGTCTGCAGGCTATATCTCTCCCCTGACCATTCCCTCACTGTGGCTAGTATCTATCTGCCACCTGGTCAGATCTCCTCCTTCCTCTCTGAGTGGGCGGACCTCTCTTGTCACTTTTGGTCTCGTTCACTCAACTCCTCCTTCTTGGAGACTTCAACATCCACATGGATGCCTCCTGTCCTCCCTCTGGACTCTTCGGCGCCCTCTGCAATTCTCTCTCACTCTCTATACTCCACCTCTGGCCCGATTGACTCCACAGGGCACACTCTGATGTTCTGATCTCCTAAGACCTTCCCCTTTCTGCCCCTGTCACCACTGCTCTCTCCTGGAGTTATCACTTTCTCCTTTCCTCCCATCTTACCCCCTCTACCCCTTGGGCCAAGCCACTTCCATCACTGCCACCCTCCTTCTTCGTCATCTGACCCATGAAGCGCATGTCAGTTGAGGCTTTCACCACCACTTTCTCACCCCTCAACGCCTTTGGCTGACTCTCAACCTGACAGAGCCCTATTCCTGCTCCACGCTGCTATATCTGATACTCTTCATATCCTTGCCCCTGTCATGAGAATCTGCCTGAACCCCAAAGCCAAGTGCAACTCCTGGTATGACTCAGACCTCATCACTCTTAAACGCAAGTGCAGGTTGGCTGAGAGGAAATGGCGTGCTTCATGTACATCCTCTGACAAACTGGCCTGCGGCATGCTCCATAGACAATACCGCCTCTCTGTGCTCACCAACAAGAGAGCTCCTATCCAAGCCTGCATCTCTGCAGCATCCAACAACTCGGCTGATCTCTTTAAAATCTGCAAGGAACTGGCCAATCCTGCCGCAGTCTCTACCTCTCCTGTCCCTTCCCAGGCCCTCTGCATGGCACTGGCCTCTCACTTCATCTCTAAAACTCAGGACATCCTGTCCTCACTCTCCTCCTCTTGCCTCCATCTGCTCTTCTCCCTGCTCTTCCTCTGGCCCTTCTGATGCCACCTCTCCTCCCTCCTTCTCTGCCTTTCCCCTGTTCTCCACAGACAAGGTTTCTAGACAAGTCCGATCCATGAAAGTCTTGACAAAACAGGTTCACCCCTGTTCCTCCAAAACCAGGACCACATCGACTCCCCGGCTCCTGCCCTGGCTGACTTCTGCAACCTCTCCTTCACACCTAGAGTCTTCCCATCCCCCCTGAAGCACTCCCCTGTGCACTCTCTTCTTAAGAAACCCTCTGCTGACCCCTCCTGTCAGGGTAACTATCGGCCAATCTCCATCACTCCCTTCCTGGGCAAACTCCTAGAAAAAATGGCCACCTCCCAGCTTAATCTCCGCACTATTTTTTATTTGTTTATTTATTTTTGCTTGTTTAAAGCGCTCACGCAGCCCGCAGGCATTGAGGTGCTGTTACAGGAATTGTTTTTGTTTTTTAGTTGAGTAATTGTTTATTTTTTCTTAGTTGCGTATTTATAATATGCTTAAATACCCAAAGGGTTCTAAGCACGGACCTGGGGATCGAACCTGTGTTGCTTCGTATCATCTTCCACGGCGACCGCGTTGCCGCTGAGCTATCCTCCCGGGACATTGAATCTGTTGATTGTCTTCATGACCATCAGTCTGGCTTCAGAGCTGCCAGAAGCATGGAAACTGCTCTCCTGAACATCCGCGAAGACCTGCTCTCCAACCTAGATTCTAACACCCCCTGTGTCTTCATCTTGCTTGATCTCTCTTCTGCCTTTGACATGGTCAACCATGCCATCCTGCTCAAATGTCTCAGTGATAACCTAGGTATCACCGGTCAGGCCATTGCATGGCTGACTTTTTTCCTCTCTGACCGACCCTCCCAGGTTCAACTTGGTGTCCCCCAGGGGTCTAATGTTATGCTCACCTGGACCGCACAGTGGTGTCGATCGGACCCGGACAGCTGCGGTCTCTGTCAACGTGATGCGTAGTGCAGAGATGACTGTCTGGACTGGCACGCCTAGTCTTGTCTGCTGGACCCGAAGAAGTATTTTCCTGCAAGTGGATACAGGGATTAGCCACCTGTGGGTTTTAGTGATGGCCTCCCAACTGTTCTCGCTCTACCCCACTAATCACCTCCGATATCCCCTTAGTAACCTCACCTTATGTTTGTAAAAGATGAGCTCTACATCCTGCGTGTCTTGCAGGGGTGCGTAGATACCAGTTACTTCACTGGTTTGAAGGCGTTGGGAGAGTTCCGGTAAGCATTGACTCTGAAGTCCCAGGCGGGATTGTTAAGTATCAAGTTCAAAGAGTTCAATGTGCCCGATGTTCACTCTTGTCCCCTTACTTCCTTAAGTTGCAACTGATTTTGTGAGAAGAATGTCTTGTAGCTGATGCTGGCGTTCAGGTAAGAGTCTGTGTTACCCAACGCTGTCCGGTAACTATTGCAAGCGTTAACGTGTTGTTTTTCTCCCTCTTTACAGATGCGGCATATGAAGATATGGAGAATAATACCGCTGGTGGTAAATCAGGTAAGTCTATGGTGGTAAGAGGTATTTTTTGATTTCCTTGGCTCACCTTGTTATTCTTGTGCCCCTAGGTGCCGGAGTACGGCGAAGAAATGGAGACAGTCCCGGATCGAAAGATGCTGTGAGAACTGGTGAGTATGGTGCTGTGCTGGAGCTGGCGAAGCGACGCGTGCAGGACTGATGTACTTTCCAGGTCGGGAGATGAAATGGATCCAGAATCAGGTGAGGAATTTGAAATAAGTTTGTTTTCTAACCTTGTCCTTTTCTTCCTCTTTATTCTAGGAGCTCTGGATTCGAGGCGGGCATGGCAGAAGACTGGATGCTGGCTGCAGGCACGCGGGCGTGGCAGAAGACTGGATGCTGGCTGCAGGCACGGTGAGAGCCACGCTGCATGATTTTTATTATGAGCCTGGTGCCTACGGCGCCAGGACTGAACCCAGACAGCCCCTAGCTGCGGCTGCTGGGGTTTTTGTAAATGTCTGGGAGGATAGCTCAGCGGTAGTGTGCGCGTCTTGGAAGCAAGACGACACGAAGCAACAACAGGTTCGATCCTCGGGTCCGCGCTTAGAAAGCTCTGGGTGTTTAAGCGCGTTATAAATACGTAACTAAGACAAAAAAAAAACACAATTACGCAACTAAGAAGAACAAACAATTCCTGTAACAGAGCCTCGATGCCTGCAGGCTGTGTGAGCGCTTTATAAATGTTAAATAAATAAAAAATAAATAAAGAATAACACGAAGCATGTGCTGCTGTTCGGGCGTGGTTTAAATAGCCTCCAAAGTAGTCCCAGGAAAGAAGTTCACCAGGACCACACCCGAGTAAAAAATAGTCCCTGTAGTAAAATAGTCCCATCCAGGCCTCACGTTGGCTTGGATTTATTTTCAGCATGGTCTGCATGAGGTAAGTAATGTCTATGAGCCTGGTGCCTATGGCGCCAGGACTGATTTTTATTATGAGCCTGGTGCCTACGGCGCCAGGACTGAACCCAGACAGCCCCTTGCTGGGGATGCTGGGGTTTTTGTAAATGTCTGGATGCCTGCTCCCGGGGCTGCTGGGCTTGATCCGGATGCCCGGGGGTAGGCATCATGACATCTAACCTCTCTCCCTGGCTGTTCAACCTATACCTGGCACTTCTTGACCACTGCATTGCCGCTCTCTGCCCCAACTTTCAGTGCTATGCAGATGACACTCAGCTCATTTTCAGGCTAACTTCGGCCACCGCTTCTCCGTCTCCAATCTCTGACTATCTGTCTACTATCCAGGAGTGGTCTGTAGCCAATGACTTCTGCCTTAATGTAAAAGTAATGGCCAGCAGCTGGCAAGTGCAAAGGTAAGTGCAGACATCAGGTGTCAAGTGCTGGTAGTGGGACTGTAGGGATGCAGAAAAACAGTCTCTAAGTGCGGGGGTTGCCAGGCAGCCAGTGCAGGTGTGTCTGACTGGTGGGGAAGGGCCTGGGCTCGAGGTCAGAGTGTGGCCAAGTAACCAGTGCACATTCAGTTTCGGCCAGGAGGTCAGCGGGGGAGAGGGAGAGAGAAAGCAGAAGCAAAGAGGAAGGTTTTGAGGTACTTCCGGAACTGGAGATGGTTCGCCTCAAGTTTCAGGGGGGCAGGAAGGCTGTTCCAGAGGGAGGCCCCTGCTGCAGAGAGAGATCTCCCCCCAACTCGTTGCTTGGAGAAGCGGCTCACCCTGAGGGAGTTGGAGGCGGAAGAGCGAAGTGCTCGAGAAGGAAGATATTTAGGAAGGGAGAGTTGGAGGTAATTTGGCCCCAGGCCCCAGAAGGCCTTGTGGACAATGCAGAGGGTTTTGAACTTAATCCTCGCAGCCACAGGGAGCCAGTGAAGCGATTTCAGTCCTGGAGAGATACGGTCCCTGGTCTTGAGGCCAAGGACAAGTCTCGCAGTCCTGTTCTGGATGAGTTGCAGAGGGCGGAGAGTAGAGGCAGGCAGATTTAGATAGAGGCTGTTACAGTAGTCCAGCTTCAAGAGAACCAGGGCTCTGAAGACAGTGAGCTTCTGGGGGAAGGAGAGGAAAGGAAGGATACCTCTGAGGAGGTGCAGCTGGTAGTGTGACTTCTTAGAAACGTCAGAAATGTGAGGAGAGAAGGAGAGTGTGGAGTTGAAGATGACCCCGAGGTTTTTTGCCTTGCAGGTAGGAGCAGGAAGAGGGCCAAAAGAGGCCGGCCAGAGAGCTGCAGGGAAGGAGGGAGTGGGTGTGCAGATGAGTAGAATCTCGGTTTTACTGACATTAAGGCAGAGGTCGTTGGCGGCACACCATTCCTGGATAGCAGAAAGACAGTCAGAGATGAGGGAAGGAGAAGAGGAGGCCGAGGGTAGCCTGAAAATGAGCTGGCTATCATCCATATAGCACTGAAAGTTGGGGCAGAGAGCAGCGATGCGGTGGGCGAGAAGTGCGAGATACTGGTTGAACAGCCAGGGAGAGAGGTTAGAACTCTGGGGGACACCACAGGTAGAGAAAAAGATGTCAGACAGGAAAGATCCCAGCTGGACCTGGGAGGGTCGATTTGAGAGGAAAGAGGTCAGCCAAGCCAGAGCCTGACCAGTGATACCCAGGTTATCACGGAGACGGTTAAGCAGGATGGTATGGTTGACAGTATCAAAGGCAGAAGAGAGATCAAGCAAAATGAGAACAAATGGAATGTTAGAGTCAAGGTTTGAGAGCAGGTCCTCACGGATGTTCAGGAGAGCAGTTTCCGTGCTTCTGGCAGCTCTGAAGCCAGACTGATGGTCATGAAGGCTACCGACAGATTCAGCATGGAGATTAAGCTGGGAGATGGCAAGTTTCTCCAGGAGCTTGCCCAGGAAAGGAGTGATAGAGATAGGGTGATAGGTAGCTGGGCAGGACGGGTCGGAAGAGGGTTTCTTAAGAAGGGGTGCAAGATGTTTGTGGGGTTTGGGAGATTAAAACTTTAAAATGGGCTGGAATTGTCCTTAAAAGTCCAAAATGCACTGGACTTGTCCCAGACAGGGTGGATTGAGCCATCGCCTGTAAGTGATATGATCACAGTGCAATGGCTGTTATGCCGCCTGTTGTTATCCAGGGTGATTGATACACTTTTTTGAGTTTGATCAGATGTTTTTCTAGGGTGTTACTCAAGAGAGCAGTTACCTATTTATGTCATGCTAAATTCATTCATAATAACCACAAATGCATTCACTGGCATCTGAAAGACTTCAATGGTGAAAAAATGACCTTGAACTAGAATTCACTATTTGGTCATAGAAAATGACAATAGGCTGTCTTGGCACATCTCAAGTGACCCGTACAAGTGTTGCGGCTTATTACACGATCACACCCAACTCAGGGAGCTCCTTCCCCCACAATGAATGTGGCGCACAAGAAAGCCCTTTTGATTTTTTTGTAAGTTCAATGTGGTAAGGCCTCCAACCCGTCTCACAACCAACCTCAACAAATACCTGGTGCCACAATGGACTAGGAACCAGGCCGGTGTGTATTCAAATATATTTTTTAATTAATTTATTTAGGCAAATTTCATAGATGAACATCAGCCACCAATGTTGTGGCAACAGAAGAGCAAAAGGACCTTCGTAAAAAGACACTAACATAGAGATATACTATTAATTCATTTCTTTTAAATCACCCACCAATGCAAGAAAAGAACAACTCAGCACACTCAGTGATAGCAGAATTTGTTAAGCTATTTCCCAGCAACCCTAACTCTCCAAATATCAATTGGGCTTGATTCCTTTGAATGGAAGGCAGTGGCAGGCAGTGGAAACACAATGGGACAATCAGATTTGGGGTCTGACTCACAGAAACAATATGAAACGAAGAAAAGCAATGGAAATTTGTTTTGCCACACTTAAAGATAGCAGTCAGAGGGTTGGGGTTTTAGTCAGCACACAATGGTGAAAACGGATCTGAAATATTTGTTCACACAACGAATAGGGGAGACAGAAAGGCAATGGGAAAATGTGTTTTGCTACACCTAAAAATAACACAATGGGCTTTGGTGTTTTTCTCACAACAGAGTGGGGAAAGCGGTTTTGGGTTGGAATCACAGATGCAATGTAAGACAGAAAATGCAAATGGGAAATTCGTTTTTCAGAGAACAATGGGAACACAGGAGCAATTTCATTTTTGCACCTTGCATATGCACAGGTACTACTAGGCTTCCCACTTCTGATTCAAAAGGAGGGGATCAATGGGGAATTTTGTTTTTACCTCCTGCGCCCAGACGTGGAAACAGGGTTTGAGATAATTCTTTTTGCAGTTCTTTATGTCTGTACCAGTTCAAAACACACTGGAAAAAGATTGTTGGTTTTGAATGCCAACAATACAGATTTGTTAATTCAATAGGGGAATTAATTGATTTACTTTGATTAATATACTAGGGATGTACACAGACAAACAGGATATTTTCAATTGGGAACTAACTAAAACAATGCTTGAAGAATATGGGGCCCACACAATTAAGGCTTTGGGGTAGTTCTACCTACAGGTGAGGTATGGACTCGGCATCAGGGAGCATCAGGACACACTGTTGGGACAGCCAAGGGCTTTAGTCAAGACTCTTCCTCCAAGAGGTCCCAATCAGCTTCTATGTCTCCTGGCTCCCGTCCCCTATGGAAGACGTAGGTCTCTCTGCTGCTGGAATGTTTCTCGCCAGATTCTGGCAGCAAGTCATCCCTCGGGATGATTGAAAGAACTCCAGCTCTCATGCAAACTGGCTTATTTATAAGGAAATTACACCACCAATGTGTCATGATTCTCACGAAAGGGATTGGTTGATTATCTATACCCCTCTCCCACCTGTGTGCTGCTAGCACAAGGAGATTGTGGAGTGCTTTGGGTTAGCTGTGGGAGCAGAGAGCTTCATCATCTCACTTTGACAGTTGGGCTCGGTCTGCTTTAAAACGCAAACATCTCACAAAATGGCAAGTACCCTTAATTTTCAAATCTTTACATGTATGAATATATTTACAAGACCTACATTTCAAAGCGAATCAGATGTGACTAGTCTGGAGTCTGCATGGCCTTTTTGTGCAGGCATACAATTTTTCTTCATTTACTCAGGAACCCTATCTGTGAAAAATATGGCAGTTTATGGGTGTCATATTAATTATGATTGCCATGCTTGTCTCAACTTTGCACATCTCTGGGAATCACAGGAAGGCCCAAATCACATTTTCATTAATAACTTTAATTGTGTTTATCCCACCAGAATTGTGTTAGCATGGCTAAAAGGGGTTAATCGCACCCTTTAATAAAAACCTGGAATGACTGTTGTGCGATGTACGCTGTTCATTTTATACGATAAAGTGTGTTTCTCCCATTTAAATCAATGTGCAGTTTCACTCCTCATTTTCTCGGCCCCCAACTTTTTATTAAGTTTGACTTCTCTCTAAGCACATGACATCAGCAGAGAGATCTGTGTTTAGATTTCGCCTCCCCCTTCAATGTCTAATGGCCACACTAATGCACTTTTTATGGGACTTGTGACCTGGTCACATGTACTTTGTCAATTGCAGATGTATGCCTGAGAAAGTCATGCGGTGAAAAGAAAGTGATATGGTTTTGGCTTCCTGTCCAAGTCAGGACCAATAGCCTACCTCAGCAGTTACTATTGCTCTCAAGTAGAAAAATAAACAATATACCCACTTGACGAAGACTCTCGGTCACATAATACACTTGCCTGCAACCACATCTTCTAGGTTGGAGCTCCTGGTCCCATTTTCTGGGTCTCTTCTAATTAATTTATCAGGACGCTGGGAATTACCTATGATACAAGGAAAGCTCTCTAGTCACCAATAAGACCCCTTAGTTTACCATCCCTCGGGGAACTAAGGTTTCATATTCTGGCATTGCCTGCTGGCACAACATCTTCTGAGTATCAATTGTTAGATGTATCTTATCTTGGGTACAGGCTTGGGCATTGCCAACACCTCTTAGATCACTAAATATGGGAAATGTATCATCCCATTTGGCACCTTATTTCTTCTCTCTGCCCTTCTTGGCATTCCTACTGTCATTTGGAGGTTGTTGCTAATTTCAATGTCTTTCTGGAAAATGTATTTTTTGTTACACTTGTGGGATTTCATTTGCAATTACTACACAGTCTTCTGCAGAATCCCTGATGCTTTCTGGACTTCGAGCTGTGTGCCTGCAGTACAAAAATTTGTGGTACTTCCAGAATGAGAAAGTGAGCTGGGGATGCTGATTGGACCAAAGGAGCCAAGGAACAGGCAGCCGCAGTGAGAGAAGTCTGGAAGATCTGGAGGAGAACGGTGTGCTGAGACGCTGGCACAGTGTTTGTGAGGGGCTGCAGCATAGCTAGGGAGCTGTGTCTCCAGTGATCCGGAGTGAGGCAGCCTGTATCCTGACAGCGGTGTTAAGGAAAACACTTGTTCCATTGGGCTGTGTGCCATTCCCAAGAGTGGCTGAGGGGCGGCTTGAGACCCTAACCTTGGCCTAAACCCATTTGACCTGCTTGCCGGTACCATGCTACTGCTGGTGAGTTTAATGAGGCAGAGAGAAATTCAGTAGCGTGCGGGTGGCTGGAGCGGGAGCTTTGTAGAAAGAAGAGCCTGCTGAGCAAAAGTGGGACGAAAGCAAGCAAAAGCTGGAAAGCAGTAAAAGAAAGCAAAGCAAAGCCGGAGAAAGGTAAAAGCAAAGCGAAGCAAGAGAAAGCTGACAGTGGTGAAACAAAGCAATGGTGAATGACAGAAAAGGTGCGCTAGAGGCGCAGAAGTAATGTAAGACAGCACAGTGCGCTGGTGGTGAGGTAAAAACCAAGGGTGGTTGCGAGAGAGACCCGAAAGTAAGGAGATGGGTGCAAGCGACATGACAGAAATACAAGGAGAGCACAGTGAGAAATTGAAGGTGCAAGAGAGAACAGTGAAAAGTAAGGAGATGTGTGCAAGAGATACGGAACGCTGGAAAGAAGATACAAGTGTGCACAGCAGAAAAAAGAGGTTTGCAGGAACCTCAGTAAAGTGGAAAAGGACAGAGAGAAAGAGGCACAGAAGAGGAAAAGGTGCCAGAGAATAAGGAGAGGGGTTAGAGGTCAGAAAAATATTGCATACATAAAATGTTTTTTAATCTGTATGTCTACTTTCATTTTTACCTCGGAGTCACATTTGTTAGTGTTAATTTTCCAAGTTACTATGAACCCAGCATTCTCGTGAGTATTTGTCAGAGTATTGTAAGTTTTACACATGGGTTTTAGCTGTGGAACGTGGGCTCACCTTTAACAATTGAAGTATGGGCTGATTTTGCTTAGTCATTTCATGTAGGATGTCCACTGTGCTTTAAAATGTTCTCTGAAATTGAAAAGAGCTTTTAAGGTACAATGGTGAAGTAAATGTTCTTCTAATATAGACTTTTTTATTGAAGATTAGTTTATGTAATAGAGTAGGTTACCATAGGTTGTATTAGAGCAGCAATATTCAAATTGTGGGTCGCAACCCCCCAGGGGTCCGCCGGTGCATGCATCCCTGGGGGGCCCTGAGAGCTCAACATGAAATATAAAAATTCGTTTTTTTAAAAAAATACCTTTTTTTTTTTTTTTTAGATTGGAAGAAATGGGCAGAAGTGGCTCACATGGTCGCACTGAAGCATGAAACTTAGTCACAGAGTGGGCCTCATTACAACTATGGTGGTACGGTAACAATGGTGACGGTAAGCTACCGGCACCGTTGCTACCGTACCGTCATAGTACGAGTTATGCTTGCGGGTGCCTGACAGCCCGCCAGGTCTGACCTGGCAGGCTGTGTGGCACCCACGAGCACAGCTCGTTGGATGCACCGGCACCGTTATTAACAGTGCCGGTGGATCCGAGCTCCCCATTCCCATTGAGCCCTATGGGGCTCAAATGGGGATGGGGATCTACCCTTACCGGCACCCGGGAAAGGGCAATTATCAGGTCCTCCTAACTCAGCATGACCCGGTAATTGCTCATTTGCGGGTGCTGGACCCGTATGCAACTCCGACGGCAGCCGTGCCAGTTTTACCGGCACAGCTACCGCCAGGGTTGTAATGAGGTCCACTATTTCAATAGTACCCAAGGGGGTGCTTTGTGTTAAAATGTAAGTAAATAGGGAAATATTCAGCAACAATGGTCAAAATTACTAACTGCATAGTTAAGTAACTCATCAAACTGGTCCACATTGGCCAAAATGGTGGCCCATTTAGACTGGACCACATCAGCATTTTACATTTTTGGTACAGGCATTGCCCTATAGGCCAGTCCGAGCCTGGCGGCTCATCCATAATGGCGAGGGGGCGCCCATCCAGTGGCCCCTCACCCATTATGAAGGAACTAAGGAGCCAGCCCAGTGAAAACGTGAGCACTCCCTCAGCTGCTTTTTCCAGCTGATGGAGTGCTCCTGGGCTGGCTGAGCTGTCAAAGGGAAACACTGTTTCCCTTTGACAGTTCAGTTTAGTTCCCCAGCCGCACATGTTCACTGAGCCATGCAAGTGCTGCAGCGTTTTGATTCGCCAGCATTGCATAGCTCATTGGAAATGCTGGCTGCGGCACTGCATGTCTGTATGTCCGAGGGGGAGCTCCTGCGCCTACTCGCACATACGGACAGAGCAGCCTGGAGCAGGGCGTTTCAGCACCCACACTTAGGCCAATGGAAAAGGTACGTTTATGTTCATTGTTTTTATTTAAACATGTGTATGGATGCGTGTATTCCTATGTTATGAGTGATTGCATGGTGGTGGATGCTCGTGTGAATGATAGAGTGATTGCTGTATGAATGTGCAGCACCTTGCATACACACATAATCATGTTGACTGGGATGGCATCTTTTTACTGGACATCTATCATAGATGTCCAGTTAAAAAATGTCATGCCTGCCTCCTGCCCCCCTCAGCACCAAATGCAAACTGTTTGGCTATTTACCCATTTTTTTTGTTAAAAGTATGCTCTACAATGCAGCATTTTTACCCATTATTTTAAAAAAAATCACAGGGGGAAATCCCCCCGAACCTCCCTTTTTGGTTCGGGCTCCCTCACTATGCTCAGTCGCTATGGCATTTTTGGGGGAAATAGTTATGCCCCTCCACATAAAAAAAATCACTAGCCGCCACTGGCCCTCAGACTGTGTTGCGAACGGGATGGGGGAACCCATGGACTATGGTGGGAGCACAATGGGCAGGAACCATGGGATAGTGGTGGGAGCAGAGTGGGGAGAGCCCAGGGTGTGATGGGGTGGACAGAGAACAGCGAGTGGGTAGGAGTTGGATGAAGGAGCCAAGCGACTTTGATGGGAGCAGCTGACGGTGCGCAATACATACTGTCCATTTGGCATTACTGGGGGGTCCCAACCTGCCCACATTTTTCTCAGGGGGGTCCCGGCCAAAGAAGTTTGAAGACCACTGTATTAGAGTAATATATACCCACATTTACCCACTCGCTTTCTCCGTCCCCAGTCTGCTCTTCTTGTGGTAGTCTCACGGTTTAGGCTATCTGGTTTAGGGGTGCAAGCCTTTTCCATTGTGGCTGCTAAAGCCTGGAACGACCTTCCTCTGGCCCTAGGTGGGACCGTCCACCACCTGGCTTTCCGCCAGCTAGTGAAAACAATACTTCTTTAGAAGGCTACATATCTTAAAAATCATGCTAATAGCGTCATTAGGCCTTCGGGCGTACGTGCGCTCAACACGTTTTTCTAACATAATATAACATAACATATATTATATTTTGAAATGGATTCAGCAGACCATGTTTCTATGAATAGTGCATAATAACACGTGTAGTATGAATTAGCGTTTACATCACTAATTAAAAATTAAGGGGCATTGTATTGCCAGGTCCACTCTTAATGAAGAAGTCATTTTTGCCCTTAATATTACATTATTCTATGAAGTGTATTTGAGCCTAACTGCCTGTATGTATATAGTGTAACTGTTCCTCTATTCAGTTTGTAGAAGCATGAGCTACAGAAGAGGAATCATTAATGATGTTGAATGCTTGCTGTAAGCACGTCAGCTCTGCATACTTCTTTCACATATAATGTATGTCACAATGGGCCTAGCAGTTAAAACTCAACACAACACTATTAGAATGCTCTCCGTAGTGAAATCCCTGGTTATGTAACAGAGTCACCAACTCATTTTTCTGTGTGAAGTTTCCCGAAACAACAGCTATACTATGGGTGCAATGTAGCCCACATTTAACAGTTGCAGTATGAGTTGATTTTGCTTGGTTATGTCAAGTAGAATGTGCACTGTGTTGTAAGATGTTCCCTGAAATTGAAAATAGCTTTGTGATGTACAGTGGTGAAGGAAACCATTTTATAATATAGACATTTTATATATGATTAGCTTCTTTAATTGAGCCATATGTACCTAAATATATTATGTTTTGAGTTGGACTCAGCAGAACAAGTTTCTATGAACAGTCCATAATAACATTTTCAGTGGAAATTATTGTTCACATCACTAATATGACATAGAGGAGTATAGTATTGTAAGGTGCACTCTTAAGGAAGAAGTCACTGCAGAACCTAATATTAAAATATTTTGTCAAGTGGACTAGAGCCTTGTTTAATGTATTTTTTGTAATGTAACTGTCCATCTATTTAGTTTGTACAAGCATGATCTACAGAATTGGAAGCATTCATCAATGTGAATGCTTGCTGTAAACACCTCTGCATACTTCTTTCACATATAATATATGTCGCAATGGGCCTAGCAGTTAAAACTGAACACATAAACACCATTAGAATGCCCTCAGTAGTGTAATCTCTGGTTATGTAAAAGATACACCAAATCATGCTTCTGTGTGAATTTCCCCCCAAAGAACAGGTACACTGATGGCCCAATTCATGGAATCTGGCACAGAAATGGCGCAAGCAGCACACGCAGATAGAATATTGCGTGCCTCACCTATTCATGGATTTTAAGACGCATTACTAACCATCGTGCAAGTAACAGCTGCGTGAGGAACACCCACAACACGCCCCCAAGCCCATCGAAAAGCACGCAGAGGGACTAACATGGCGCAAGCCTCTGCGCCACCCCTGGCCCAGCATCCAGTACCCCTATGAGAAGGCATCCCTCACCTCGCAAGCCCAGGCTGCACCCCAGCAAAATTGCACATCTCACCTCACAAGGCCAAGCTGTATCCCCAGCAAAATCACGCATCTTACCTCGAAAGGCCAGGCTGCATGCCAGTGAAATTGCGCGCGAAACCTCGCAAGTCCAGGCCGCACCCCAGAAAAAACATGTGCCGCCCCGCACAAGCCCAGGCCGCACACCAGTGAAACCGCGCACCTCACCTCGCAACCCAAGGATGCACCCCAGCAAAATTGCATGCCTCACCTCGCAAGCCCAGGCCACACCGCAGAGAAAACTCATGCCCATCCTCGCAAGCCCAGGCCACACCCCAGCAAAATTGCTTGGCACACCTCAGAAGCCCAAATCACACCCCAAAGAAATTGCGTGCTCTTACCTTGCAACACCAGGATGCACCATAGTGATAAGGTGGGCCCCACTAATACGTGGACACTATACCCCTTACCAAAAAGTCCCCCCTACACCCTCGCCACCCATCCTGTCCGCATACCCCTCTCAACCACTGTAGACCCGACACGGCCCCCCGCCCCCTCACCTGTGACACTCCCCACAGGCAGCCCCCACCAGACTGGACACCACCCACAGACCCCCATACCTGTGACACCCCCTAGGCAGCCCCCTCCAGACTGGACACCCCCCACAGCCCCTCACCTGTGACACCCCCATCGGCCCCCCTCCAGACTGGAGACCACCCCCAGCCCACCTCACCTGTGACACCCACGACAGGCAGCCCCCTCCAGACTGGACAACACTCCCAGCCCCCCTCTAGATAGGGCAACCCCCCACACCTGTGAGACCTCCCACAGGCAGCCCCCTCCAGACTGGACAACACCCCCAGAACCCCTCTAGACTGGACACCAACCCCAGTTCCCATCACCTGTGACACCCCCACAGGCAGCCCCCTCCAGACTGGACATCATCCCAGACCCCTCACCGGTGACACCTCCGAAAGAGACAGCCCCCTCGAGACTGGAAAACCCCCGAACCCCACTCCAGACTGGACATCACCCCCAGCCCCCCACACCTGTGACACCCCCAGGCAGCCACCTCCAGACTGAACACCACCCCCAGCACCCCCACATGTGACACCCCCCACAGGCAGGCCCCTCCAGACTGGACACAACCCCAAGCCCCCAACACCTGTGACACCCCCCAGGGAGCCCCCTCTAGACTGGACACCACCCCCCAGCCCTCCTCACCTGTGACACCCCCCACCTGTGACACCCCCCCACAGGTAGCCTCCTCCAGACTGGAAACTGCCTCTCGGCCCCCTTCCAGACTAGACACCACCCCCGAGCCCCCCACACCTGTGACACCCCACAGTCACCCCCTCCAGACAGAACACCACCCCCAGCCCCCCCACACCTGGGACACCCCTCAGGCAGCCCCCTCCAGACTGGACACCACCCTCCAGCCCCCTCACCTGTGACACCCCCTACAGACAGCCCCCTCCAAATTGGACCCCACTCCCAGCTGCCTCCAGATTGGACACCACCCCCAGCTCCCCTCACCTGTGACACACCACCAGGCATCTAGAAAATGGAGAATTGCGAATGAGAGGGGACTACTAGTGTAAAGTGGGTCTATAAATTCCAGGAATACCCAAAGGTAATGTATAAAGTGTCTTTAGAGGGGATAAATTAACTTCAGGTGCAGCAGGGTGTAGTCTCCAGGCCTATGAAGCACACCCAGCCCATTGTTGCCAACAGGTACCCCTGTTGCACTCCAGGTGGACAAGAAATCCTACATCCAAATACGTTGTTTCCAGTTGCTGATGCCACTAAGTGTGCAACCAACCAGACAACCTTCATGTTGGTGTTCAACCATAATCAATTAGAATAAATTCCCAGCTGTTTTAGAAAAACTGGCTTCTATCAGGATATTTGGCACAGTTTATTAATGTTGCATGGGTGCAAGCACCATAGAACAACACACTCAAAACAAAATACACCACAGTGGGAATCTGAAATTGAATAAGAAATATATTGTCCTAACAACATAATCTTAGAAACAAATCCAGAGGAGATGCCAACCAGTGCTCCTCACTCTTAAACATGTTTTACGATACATTATTTTGCATTGTGACATAACTACGAAATCAAAAGTATCTGGGCCAGCATACTACTAATCAAATAAAAAATGTACAAAACACTGAAGAAGCTTCGATTCGAGATACTAAATTTGCCAAAGTGTTTTGGATTCTTAAATGCATCCTCAGAGCTCGAAGCTCATTGCTCATTGCATTCCCCTTTGTTTTAAAATCAGTACAAATGTACCTGTGCCCCTGCATACATATGTAGATATTCTCAGTGGAATAAGAAACCTATTTGTTAAAAATGGACCAACTACAAGTGGTAGAGAATGAAGGTGGGGAGGCCAGCAGATTGGTTAGATTGTTAATTGTTGTAGCTCTCTGTTCATTTAAAAGAGACAAAGACTCATAGTGCTGAATAATTAGTACCATGTCTCTAGACTGTCCACGTCAGTCACCGTGCCAGCCATCCATCACCCTCCCAGGCAGACCCATGACAGTCTACCACATTACCAGGGCAATGCATGTCTGCACCTCACCTGAACTTCTGTGGTCTCACAACACCATGAATTGCAACACCAACATATAGTCTGCAAATACGACCAACTGGAATCACTGGAGGTGCATCCATGAGTGGAGCATCTGCTCACACACCCTTACAGGTCTTAATCAGCCCCCACCATACACATGTGACAAGTGAATGCAAATACATGTGCATGTTGCCCATGGCACATTGCCAAGGCATCAAAGCACAGTGACTGAGTGTGTGCCCATGACAGAAGCAAACCTACCAAAAGTTGTTGCAAGAACCACTAACAATGGCCAGGCATGTCACAGCCTGAGCATGAAGTACCTGGGTGGAAAATACCTGTCAGTGTCATGACCACTGTGAGAACCCTGAGGGCCTTAAAACCACTGCAAAAGGGCTCCTGGAGCCAGTCCTGGCGCCTTTGGCACCAGGCTCATATGTAGGAAGGAAAGGTTGTTTAAACTAAGTCCCATTTATGTGCATGGGCCTTTAAATCCAACATGGAAGCACCCACACAGTCTAGTTATAAGAACCAAGCCATGCGATCTAGCATTTTGGGTGTGGCAGGCCTTGAACTACTTTCCTTGGTACTACTTTGCCCCTAGGTATATAAACGACAACCTGACTGCAGAACACGCTTTGTGTTATTCTGCGACCAGCAGCGTGATGCTCACCGTGTCCAGCTCCTGGTCTTCAGCATCTTCCTCTAATCCTGCAAGAACAAGAACAAGATTATTCAGTGTTACCTGAGAAAACACCATCCAGCACTCAGCATCTCAACTGGGCTGCAATCTGTGGAAACCGAGAGAAGAAGAAACATCACTCACCTGTGAGTACTATCTTAAGGAATCCTGGCGAACTGCTACCACAGCTGCTGTTCGAACATTGCGACCTGCAATAACAAGAAAGGGAAAAACAATATTAGAACGCGTGCTTCCAAAACATCGAATTCCATCAGTCTTACCTGAATTCCATCGCGCTCCGCCACGCTTCCATCCGAAGCACCACAGCAAATCTGCAAAGGAGTAGAGACATATTGAGGTTCACTTTAAATATTAAACAACAGATTCAGGGGGCCTGTTTTTCATCTCGCTCTCATCCACTCGCAGCACCACAGCGGCCTGTGAGGAGAAGAAGAAGAAAACACAGGTTAGCTTTAAAAGACAATAAAGGTGCTGCGCTTCGTGCTTCCTCTTACCTAGAAACGTGCCTCTCCATCCGGCACGCCAGCATCAAGATCTTCACACCCGAAAAGAAGGAGATAAAGGCATTAACGAATTCCCACCATAAAAGAAAAAAGACTTACAAATAACAAACCTACCTACCTACCAGCAGATTTGTGATCACAGCAGGCCTGGGACCAAGGAAGGCGTACTGCACCAGTGAAGCAACTTGGGCAGCTCGCCAACCAACGTCAAGCGCCCCTGCACCTGAAACGCAGGACGGATAGCTCACACTACAAATAACTAAGATTCATTATTCAGCACTGGGCAATTACGCATCCAGTTTTCCAGATCTCAGAGCCTTCCAGACGCCCCCAGGGATATCAGGTGAGCGTAACAGTCAGGGAACAATCATATGACAGGGTGATGCATGGATGATAGTAGGGCAGTCAAAGAGAGCATGACTCACAGAGACTGGATAATTGTGCTATCACCCAGGAAGACCAAACATGGCCCACTACTGCATTCCAGTGGCAGAGGTTGAGCAACTCGTGAGAGAAGGCATTCTGTGACTGCACATGCTAATGAATGTGCCTGGATGACACTGGTTTTACACAGCACTGACAAACTAATGTGCTATGAACGGGACCATGGAACACTCCCACAGTGAGCCCACCTCCTTCCACCACAACCACACTGATGCCAAACACGCAGTGATGCTGCACAGGTAAATGCTAATGAAAACATACAGTGCAGACTCAGTCGTCTGATGGACTCACCCCCACATGTCAGGCACATGTGCATCTTTCCATCCACAACCCTTCCAGCAACAACGACACACAAGCATGCACGCCACAAGACACATGACTTGCAATGCAGAGATGCACTTGCTGAAAATACAACTTTCAAAGAAGCTGACACACAAATGAAAAGCATGAAGGGTGTAATGCAACAAACAGAACTATGTTTTTGACATAAACATGCACAAAAGTAAATAAGGAATGAAGCTCAAAGTAGTCCAGGGGAAGGATGTAATAAAAAGTATATCCTACGCCTAAACAACTATATACAATAAAACGGGGAAGGAAAGTCTGGGGAAAATACTAAATAAAAAAGGAAACCTACACCCAAAGAACTATGTACACAGGCAGAGGGCTAGTCCAACTCCTCCTGTCCAATCCTGTCCAATCTCACTGAGCATTTCCACCAGGGCTGAGTTCAGCTCCATGTCCTCACCCGTCATTTGTGTCTCTATTACTTCGGCCTCCCTGCAAGTGGCCTCCAGGATGGCACCCTGACTCCTCTCCCAACGCATTGCAATCTCAGCCCTGGCTATCACAACCCTTGCTTCCCAAGCCTGCTGTCTCTCTGACCCGATCTGCTCTCCATATCCACAGAACACTAGAGACATCCTGTGCCTCAGGTCCACGTGTGCCTCCCGCCTCACACCTCACACCTGCCTCTTATATATGGTCTGCCCTGAAAAAGATAGCCTCCTCCTTGTTGAGACCTGCTGCTACAGTGCCCAGTGCCTGTGTGTAGCCCTGATGAGCTGATGATGGTACATGGGGGCATACAGCACGTGCACTGCATCTGGGTGCCTGCTGTGTCTCCATTGCTGGTGACCCTGTTAGTGCCCGGGTAGGCACGGTGACCACCTCAGCTGATTTGCCTTGGACTCCCAACTTGGGCAGAGATGTTGGCTCCACCGGGCTTGGCAATGTGAGTGGGTCTAGTTCACGGGGGGCCCTGTTGGTATCTGCACCGGAAGGCACCCTGGAGGATGACTGGTACACAGAGGAGGAAGGCGAGGAGGGGGAGGCAGCAGTGATGAACATCCCATGGAGAATTCGGAACAAGTATGTTGCAAGCCAGCCGATGAGGCGGGATAGCTCACTGTGATTATGTGCAAGCAGGCTATGAGTAGCCTGCACATCATCATGAATGACAGCTGTTTGCCTCGCCAACCCGGCCTGCAGGGGTAGCACAGAATCCCAGATGGCAACACCAGATGGTAAGGGGGTGTCGGTCTGGGTGGACACATCAGCTGACACCGGGTGATGGGTCTGGGTGGAGCCATCCAGGCAGGCACATACTGCTGCATCTGATGGCCCAGGGACTGGATTTTGCATAGGCATCTCCACGGTGGCCTGCACAGCCTCACGCTTCTGGGACAGGACTGAGTAGGCACTTGCACCTCCACACCCTCACCTGACCCCATTGGCTGGGTTGCAATGGCCACCTCCCACCCTCACCCTCTGCCAACCTGGATGAGTCTGGGGTATCTTTCACAATGGATGGCCCTTTGTGGCATCACCTGTCCCCACCGCTGCTGATGAGACCACTCTCACCTACATCTGCTTGGACTTACCGCCAGCAACCATGCCCGATGTCACTGGCACTGCCACAGCCACATGGCTCCCCAAACATGAGATTACATGGGGGCGTGGCTGGGCCTTGCACCTCAATCTGGTGGAGGCATCCCTGCTGCCATGCTCCACAGCGCTAATTCCACCCTCTTCATCAGATGCAACTCTTGAAAGGAGACACAGAACAGAAACATCAGTGTACTGCACCAATTTGTGTGTGGCAACACCAACATTCACATGATTTTTGCAAGGCTAATGGTGAGTCACATATGCATTTTTAAAACTATGGGTGCCCCTGTATATCACGTACTTCTATTCTTATCTATCTGGTAGCTTTCCAGTGTTCACGTATGCATTTATTGTGTTGCTGGTTGCCACTGCATATCACGTACCGCTTTTTTCTTTTTCCGGAAGCTATCCTGATCTTGCATACACATCTATTTTTCTTTCTGGAGTGCCTGTGCGTTATGAACACCATATTTTTCACACCTGGGGTACTTTTGTGCCTTGCTGGACCACGGAAGTATGTCTTCGATCATGCACACTGCCCCTCACTCTAATTGGACAGGACAATTGCTTGGTGTGGCTTCCATTTTTCCCTTACACCTGGAACACAAGGAAAGGGGGGAAGAGGTGGCCGGGGTCAAGGAAGTCCTGCGGATGCAGCTGTTCCAGTCCCAAGGGTCCAGGGATGTGTAGCAGAAGCAGCTGTCCAAGCCCAAGGGGTTCAAGAACCTCCAGCAGAAGGAGCTGTCCCATTGAGTGACCAAGATTGGGCATCCTGAGTATGTTTAGTGAAGCATCACCAAGATGTATTATTGTAGTGCACATCTGGCTGCATTTGAATGACTGCCCCCTGGTAAACCATGTCCAGTGTACACAAGAGTGGATACAAACCATGTGTTGTACATCACTTGAACATGGCCGTGTGACAATTCTCATCCCCCACCAGCATACCCACCTAACTATTGCAACATGATACCACAACCTGCGCTCTTGTTAACTATATTCTTGATATCAGTGACTCTGCTCTGCTAGAGATGTGCTTGTGTCTGAAATACAAGTGACACTTCATGCCCTGCAGGGTATTGATTTTCTCTTTACACATGTACGTAGGTGCTTTCATGCTACATAGCACATCCAAGATGGCACCCAACACGTCTTATAGCGTGCACTCATTGGGTGTGCATATGTCTATTCTGTGCACTTCCTTGTTGCCGCTATGGCAATGACTGCTGAGTCACATCATTGTAAAGCCTGATCCCAGTTACCCTCCCACACTTTTCCCTCTTGTGGGTCATTGTACCTTGTTCCTATCTACAACTCCATTGAATTACTCTCTCCACTTTCCAGACCTTTCTAGGTGGTACTCTTACAGCCATACATCAACTGGGAATGTTTCCTTTTTCACACACTTATGGCATGTTCCCATTGTGTACAGTCCCTGTACCAGATCAACACTGGTGTGGCATGTTATGGATGCAGACTTAGATGTGGATATGTGTGTCTGCCTCTTGCCATGACATGCAATTGCACTTCCCAGAGCCAAACCGTCATGCCCATTTCACTGGTATTAGTCAACAGATAGCTGTGCCATGTGCCATAATGTTCTTGCTAACAACCCTGTTTGTTGGCAATGTGTCCACGGACAGCATGGCGCTGAACAGAGAATGTTGTTGCAAGTCTGCATTTGCCATGATCAGATAACCTCTTGTACATAGTGTGGATGCTGTTTTTCTAATGGTGACATGCCCTGCATTTTGTTGCATGACAGCAATGTGATACACATGTTTAGTGTTGACATGTTGCACTTGACTCCACATTTCTTTTTCTGTCAATGAGCAGGTGAGGAGGCACCATATGCAGAGGAGGAGGAGGAGGAGGAGGATGAAGAGTCCGCGGTGCTTCAGGCCTCCGGTGGAGGATGTGGCGTGGCAAGCTGTGAGGATCCAGTAGTGCTACAGACCATCCTGGGCCTTGCTGCAGACAATTCTAACTCTTTGGACTCCAGTAGCTCTGATGCTGAACCGGATGTGCAGTCCTCAATGGAGGCGGAGGTGAGTGAACCAATGGGTGGAGCAGTTGGGGCACATGAGTCTGCAGGGGGTTAGTTGCTTTAACAAGGCCAGTCAGTGGTGTCACAGCTGTATGTGGTGGTTACGGCTGCAAGGCCACACTTCCATGCATTGGTTTCTGGTCTTGGAGCAGATGTCCAAGAAAGGGTTGCAGTCCTCCACCCAGAGACAGTAGTATCACAGTAAGGGCCATGCTCCCTTGGATCAGGCAGCTGTGTGCCCCACACACGTGGGGGACATGTGTAGCCTTGGCAGACAGGGTGGGAGAAGCTGATGTTGCATTCAACACACAGACAGGGTGCTGCCTGTGAGAGTTTGGCTGAGGGCATGAATAGGGTGGCCAGTTCCATGATCCCC
The DNA here is from genome assembly GCF_040938575.1 of Ambystoma mexicanum. NCBI lineage: Eukaryota > Metazoa > Chordata > Amphibia > Caudata > Ambystomatidae > Ambystoma > Ambystoma mexicanum. The sequence goes on from NC_090939.1 coordinate 562,230,884, forward strand.
CAAGCAACACAGGTGGAGCATCAGCTGCAGGTCATGTTGTCCACATGCCGCTCCCACAGACTGTGCATGGAGGCCAACATCATGGACCAACGGGCAGATCTGCATTGTCTGCAGGCATCCCTGCTTACAGAGTGTCGGGCACACAGGGAAGCCCTGAGACAAGAGTTGTTGGCCCACAGACCTGCAATCCATGAGGAGGAGGCAACCACCAGAAGGCTGTTCCACCAGGAGATGCTATCATTGAGCAGACTATCGCGGAGGAACTCTATGCAACCTCTGAGGTTGCACATGGTAACCTCGAAGCCCTCAGTCTGCTGGTGCATTCATCAGTGTCATGCATGGCCGCTGCCACTGAGAACCAGGCCAGGGTACTGCATGGTGAGCTTTCAGCTCCACTTCCACCTTCAGATTCAATGCAGGATGGTGGTGCCAGCAGAGCCATGCCTCCAGGTCCACCATAGCCGTGAGGTCTGTAAGCCTTTTTTTCTTTTTTTTTAATGTCTACCCATGTGGAATTTGACATGCACCCTGCTCTTCCCCTCTCTTGGGTGGATCCCACCCACCCTCTTGTCAATGATGGACATTTTTGATTTGTGTGTTACATTTTTGATACTTTAGTTGACCCCAGGCCCGGATGTTGGCATTTTAATCTTGAGTTGCTCTTTCCAGGTTTTAAGTTTATTTACTTATTTATTCCTTGATTTGTGCTGTTAACCTCTCAAGGACATGCCATTTGGAGTGGGGGACATGCAGGCATGCATAGTGAGGTCAACTTGCATGTTTGCATGGTGGTGCACAGGATGGCATGTGCAAGTAACTATGGGTTCAGTGTTTCCTCTCACTATGCCTGCTGTAATGTCTTCTCGCATGTTATTTCAGAAATTTGTGATCTGGCGGTGACTGCTGTCCCAGGGAGACACCCTTTGAGGCCCATGCTCCCCATGCCCTCCACCAAGCACTGTCCCTCCTGCCCCTAATTTGGAGACACATTCCAGTTGAAGGTGATGCAGGATTCACACCATGCTGGCACAGTTGTCAGTTAAGCAAGAGCACTGTCTTGCATGTTGAACATGCATCATTGGTCACCATGTTTGCTGCATGTGTAACTAAACTTATGTGTGCTTTGCATGCTACAATGCCGGGTGGTTATTTAAATGGTACTCATGTCACTCTGTTACCTCCCTCTGTCCATCTATGGCCGCACCTACTGTTGTGTAGTGCATGTCATTGGCCATCTCCAATCCAGGCAGTGCACTCCTTGATGTGGCTTTTCCTTGGCCATCCCACTCAGTGTCACTCTCTCTCCCTTGCTCTGTTGTGGTACGCTGGACTTGTGGGAAGATCACAATCTATGTCCAGTCACCCTCTTGCAGCCTGTGGTGCTTTTGCAGTAGGTGCTCTCTGCATATATTCTGGATCAATTAATGTGTTGTCATGGATGTGCAGGTTCTTTCCATTTTTACTATGCATGTCATTGCATTTTGGGGATGAGTCTCCCGATGGGATGCATCGTATGCAAGGCCGGCGGGTACCCTGTGCAGGTATGTGGTTCTGGTGATAGGTCTGGGCATGATGTTGTTTTTATGGATTGGTGGGGCCACTAGTTTCATATTCTAAACTGTGGGAGTTCAAACTCTGTGGGCCTTTCTTGGGTATTTGGGAGTGTGTTGCAGGGCCGGTTGTTTGTGGCCTGTGACAGGTGTTGATGGTTGTGCTGGTATCTCTCATTGCACTTTGACCATGTGTACTGAATGACACTACACATCCCTTGCAATGTTTGTGGAGTTATGGATTGATGGCACATTTGGCCTCTCTTGCTTAGGCTTCACCAATTATGGTGTGCAGCACCAGTTATAAACCACAACCATGTGAACATTGATGCACATTGTTGGGATGCTATCTTGTGTACCAGCACATTACATTTAGCGGTGTTGGTGTTTTCACATGCATGTCCCATGCATGCTGCACTATGGTGTTTGCAGCTTCAAGTTGACCGCAGCTGGGTGCATGGTACTGCTGCATTCAATTGAATGCAGCATTTGACCAATTGTATGCTGTCAGAATGAGGTCTTCATTGAGCATACACTTATTGTTTGCATCCTACTTTTAGCATGCATGTATCCTTGCTTGCTGTATCACATTGCTTTGTGTTGTTTCCTTATGTCTTCCATGTCAGTTTCCTCGGCCAGCATTCCATTCTGAAATTGGTCTCTATGGATTGATGCGTCAAGCATGGTCCTGTCGGGAGTGCAAGAGGTGAGTATTTGTGTACTTGCTTTCTTGTGCTTTGCATCATGGCTGAACTCTACAAAATTTGCAGGAAACTTGCCATCCCGCCCGCAGTATCTACGGCCCCTACTCCTTCACTGTGCCTTCGTAATGCACTCACCTCTCACTTCTTTTCAGAAACCCTGGACATACTGAACATCCTTGTTGCACACTCAACTCAACCCTCCCCCTCTGCCTGCTTACCACTCATCCTCCTCCTTCCTCCTTCTCATCCTTCACTCCTGTCTCCCTTCAAAAGGTCACCAGAGTTGTCAACTCCATGAACGTCTCTTCCAAACAGTTTGTCCCATGCTCATCCAGATCCATCAAGGGCAACATCTCCTCTCTCGCACCTGCTTTTGCTGATCTCTGTGCCCACTCCTTTGCTACTGTTTCTTTTCCATCCTGCCTCGAGCACTCCCTTGTGCGCCTCATCCTCACAATTGCATCTGCAGACCCTACTTGTCCAGCCACCTAATGCCCCATTTCAATCAACCCCTTTCTGGGAAAAGTGCTTGAGAAGTTGGCCCTCCCCCAAGTTAAAGCCCATACTAAACTTGTTTGCGGTCTACATGACCACCAGTGTGGATTCCAACCTTCCTGAGTCAGGGACACTGATCTCATTAACACGTGTCAAGAACTGCTAGCATCCCTCAATTCAAAATCCCCTGCTGTCCTCATCCTCCTTGATCTCTCTTCTGCATTTGACACAGTGAAACATTCCATCTTCTTAAAAAGTCGCCATGATACTCTTGGTATCTTGGAGCAGGCCCTAGACTGGCTTAGTTCATCTCTAACCGAACATTCCTCCAAAACCATTCTGGGCCCTTTTTCCTCCCTACTTCCTCCTCCACCTGTGGCGTCTGCCAGGGCTCCATTCTTTTGCTCTGCAACTTTAACCTATACAATTCCCTGATGGAAAGCATCATTGCTTCATTCTCCCCAAATTCCAGTGCTATGCTGATGACACACCGCTCTTCTTCTCACTTCCTACTGATGCACTTGCACGTTCCTTCATCCCTGACTGCCTCTCGCCATCTATGTCTGGTGCACTGAAAATGACCTCTGCTTCTACACCAGCATAATCGAGAGTCTCCCTATTGGATCCCCTGCACCCTACTTCTTCCCTTCACTCTGGACTTCCTCCACGGGCTACCCCATGCTCCCTCCTCTGAAGTCCGGAATATTGGAGCCATCTTCAACTCCACCCTTTCCTTCATCCTTCATATTCAGGACATTGCCAATAAGTCCCAATTTCAGCTCTTCCTTCTCTTTGTGAGAAAGAGTGCAACCCACAAGAATTACCACATCCAGACATGCAGCAACTAAATTAGCCATTCCATAATGACCAAGATAAATGCACATCTTACCTGTCCCCTTGGCATGCAGTGGACAGTAAAATGTCATCCCATGAAATATATATTATTCCCTGATGGAAGGATCTTCAGGCAAGGCATAAAATAAAACATAGTGCAGCTAACTCATCCATGCAACCAAAAATCCAAGACCCATGGGCACCCAGTGACATACAACACATGCAAACCACAACTCACAAGACAACTACCAACATGTATCCCAGCACACATGCAACACACACTGAAACACAAACAACATCCCTCACACTGCCTGTCCCCTTCAATGACATGCAGCAAATGTGCATGTCACATATCCCCATTCACTAGGCGATGGCACAAGCACAACACACACATCAGTCAACATGCTGCATGACAATGAGAAGACATCATATATGCAGATAATTGAGAACACAAAAAACCAGGAACACCCCTGGAAGATCACCAATGACATGACAAGGCGTGTCATCACCTGCATAGTGTTGGGACAGTACACTGACCACAGTCATGGGAGCACATTTATTTATTCATGTATGTAGTGGTCACTTAGACGCTTATGCAATTAGCAAAACTGTTTCAAAGTGCACACAGGGCAACAGGGTGGGTACAGGGGAAGGTAGGCACTCAATTACAACAGAGATAAACAATAGAATTAATAGTACAAACAAATCATGGGAATAACTGGGAGGGGAGACAAACTATGCCTTGTGAGTGTTCAGAATGTGCAAGTGGAGAGGGGATTGGGGTAAGAGAAAAGGTGCTGAGGTGCTCATGGAGATGTGCTCAGGGTGAAGTGCTAAGAACGTAATTAAAATATAAATGCAATCTCCCGTAGTGAGACTGAGCCTGAGCATGTGCAATATATAGACAGTGGCTTGGATGAGAGATGTGGGGGTTCAGGGAACCGAGGATACATAATGGCCCTGCACATCAATCACCATACTGTATGATTGGCAGGGAAGAGAGGAGGAGAAGGAAGAGGAGAAGACAAAGGTCTTGAGGCATTTTGGGAACTTAAGGAGCTCCTACTCAGGACGCAGAGGAAGAGGGAGGCTATTACACAGAAGGCAGCCCGCCAGGGACATCCTGAAGATATAACTGTCATGTCTGCTGCCAGGATAGTTGGAATACACTTCAGTAAAGAGGCCCTTGCCATCACACACAACCTGAACATTGATGGAGTTTCAATTTTTCCGGTTGCGGTACTTGTGCTCTGTTCCTTGAGGAGCATGTTGAGCAACATGCGTGCAATCAATGGCACCTAGCACTTTTTGGAATCACTGGATCACTGCTTGCCTTTCTGCCAGTGTTCTGGGCATATAGATATGCTGGTGGACAGAAGGACGTAGAGTTATGATTACCATCACTTGGTGTAAGCATGACTGTGCGGCCTGGGAGATGCCACTGACTATGGCGGTGGTATGCTGGAATAAGCCAGTGGCCAGAAAATGCAAAACAGTGAGCACCTTTGGAAAAAGGGGTCAGTGCTTGGGAGAACATGGTGGATGATGTGAGGTCATCTCCCTCTCTGTGACCAGGTCTAGGATGATAAGGGGGGGGGGCTATACCTGCCATAGACATGGTCATCAGGCATCCCAAAAAGGTTGGTACTTGTGTGGAAGATCTGGGCTTTGGTCATCCTCCTCTTCCTATGGTTTCCCAGGATGACTGCTTCAGCAAATGGTGCATTCATCATAGCTGTATAAGTGTGTTTGCTGAACGTGCATGCTTTTTATGCATGTGTTAGTGTGCCCAATGACATTTACACCTGCTATCACATGGCATAGGTGTTTCTAGATTTGCGTGTGGTTTTTCGTTTGCCGGCATTCCCTGCTCAATTCCATGAAGACATGGTTTGGCGCATGTATGGGCGGTGCGATTGTTTGACGGTGGAACGTCCCTCGTAACATCCACATTTTCACTTGTTCTTCCTCATTCCAAGTGTTATGCCCTCTTTTTTGATGGCTGTGCATGCCTGGCAGGCCCTTCTCGTGGAGTCTCATGCAAGGCGTTTTGTCGGTTCGCAGTGACGTGGTGGACCTGCAAGGATTCCTCACAAGTCCGGGGTAAACCCTGCGCATTGTGTTCCATGAATCGATGAACGGGGAAATGTACGTGATTTCATGCCCAAGTCCTGCTTTTTCCACGCCGATTATCCGGGACATTTGTGTTTCAGCAGTGCAATAAAGCCCACATTTACTATTTGCAATAAGGACTGTATATAGGTGGAATTTTTGTGGTTTTCTTATGTTGACTAGGTACTGTGATTTAAGATATTCCTTAAAATAGAAAACAGGTTTTTGAGATACAGTTTATTTATGAATTTCTTTCAGTGTAACATTTAGAAATTGAAGTATTTATCTTTTAGAGTTAATCTTGGTTGAAAGTTTATTTTTATTTTACAAGATTAGGTGTGTATATAGCAATTTTATTGTTTTCTTTACAGCAGTTTTGAAAAATTCCTGCAAAAAAGCGTGAAGAAGGTGCTAGAAGAAGGGATTGGATTGTTTACAGGCAAGTAAATACAATATAGTATTTTAAAAAGTATTGTTTCAAAGTCTATAAATATAAATAGTGCTGATAATACAGCCACAGCTTTTATTGATAACACTTTTGAAAATGTCCAATTTCAGATTGGAGATATGATATGATATGGCATTAATAATGTGCCTGTGCACAAGTGTTTCTAGGCGCCACAAGACAAGGGAGGAAAAACAGCGGGAAGACAAGATGGGGAGGTCATTCCAGAAGGGGGCCACCTGCAGACGAAAGAGATTGACCCCTCACTCTCTGTCTGGAGAAGTGTCTGACCCTTAGTGAGTTTGAGGTAGCTGAGCGAAGGGCTCTAGAAGGAAGATACTTTGGCAGAGAGAGTTGGATGTAGTTCAGGCCCCAGCCCCAGTAAACTTTGTGGACAGTTCAGAGGGTCTTGAACTTGATCGGTGCAGCCACAGGGAGGCAATGGAGATATTTCAGGGTTGGAGAGATACAGTCCCTGGTTTTGAGGCCAAGGATAAGTCTTGCAGTCCTGTTTTGGATTAGTTGCACAGGGCGAAGAATAGAGGTAGGCAGATTGAGAAAGAGGCTGTTGCAGTAGCCCAGCCTGGAGAGAACCAGGGCTCTGGAGACAGTGAGCCTCTGGGGGAAAGTGAGAAAAGTTAGGATACCTCTGAGGAGGTGCAGCTGGAAGTGGGCTTTTTTGACAAGATCCGTGTTCTGAGGAGAGACTGAGAGAGTCGAAGATGACACCAATGTTTTTTGACTCACAGGAAGGTGAGGGTTGAGGGCTCAGGGAGGTGGCTAGAGTGAGAGAGGAAAAACAGGAGCAGAGGTCCCAGTGAGAAGGATCGCCATCTTACAGGCATTAAGGCAGAGATCTTTGGATGTGCACCAATCTGAATCGCGGTTAGACAGTCATTAATGAGCAAGGGATGAGAAGAGGCTGAGGGAAGCCTGAAAGAGAGTTGAGTGTCATCTGCATAACCCTGAAAGTTAGAAGAGAAGTTTGAGATCAAGTGGGCCAAAGGGACCAGATACACATTGAAGAGCGAAGGTGAGAGGATAGAGACCTCAGAGACACTGCATGTGAAGAGAGAGGTGGCGGAGAGAAAGGACACAAGTTGGACCTGGGAAGGTCGGTCCATGAGGTAGGAGGTCAGACATGCAAGGGCCTGATCTGCGATGCCCAGGTCCTCGTGGAATCGATTGATCAGGGTGGCATGATTGATCGTGTCAAAAGCAGAGGAAAGTTCAAGGAGGATGAGGACAGAGGGAGAGCTGGAGTCAAGAGAAGAGAGCAGATCTTCACGGGGTGTTCAGGAGAACAGTTTTTGTGCTGAAGCCAGACAGATGGTCATGGAGCGAACCAACAGATTCAGTGTGGCGAGAAAGCTTTGGAGATGGGCAGCTTTCCCAGGAGTTTGCCCAAGAAAAGGAGTGATAGAAATCAGGCAATAGTTTGTCAGACAGCTAAAATGGGCAGAACGCTTTTTTAGGTGGGGGTGCACAAGGAAGTGCTTGAGGGGAGGGGAAAGATCAGTGGCAAAAAAGTGATTGCAGAAATCGGCCAAAGTTTGAGCAAGAGTGGTAATGTGGTCCTTGATGGTTCTGGAAGAGCAGGGCAGCACCTGTTTGGAAGACACTTTCATAGATCGAACTTGTCTGGGAACATTGTCAGGTGTTGTCAGAGAGAAGGAGGAAAAAGGAAGCGGAGTGGGAGAGGTGGCCAAAGGGGGCCTGAGAGAGGTATAGGGAGAGGAAGAGGAAAGTGAGAATAGGATGTCCTGGTTTTTAGTGGTGAAATGAGAAGCCAGAGCCGTACGGGGGCCATAGGGGGAACATGAGAGGTGGAGACTGCAGTAGGATTGACCAGCTCCTTGCATATTTTAAAGAGTTTGGCCGTGTTTTTTGAGGCTGCAGAGACACGGGCTTGGTCACTCTTCTTGGAGAGGGCAGAGAGTCTGTATTGCCTTTGGATTAGACGGCAGGCCAGTTTGTACGAGGATGCACCCAAAGCCCTCCAGTTCCTCTTAGCCACCCTGAGAGATCCCCATCATACCGGCAGTTGCACTTGAAGGTAGGCTTCAGACTGATTCTCATGACAGGGGCACAGATGTCTAGATTGTTAGAGAAGCAGGTTAGAGAGGTTTTTGTCAGCATGTGAGTCTGCTGCAAGAGTAGGAGGAGCAGAGAAAGTAGAAGCAACAGCATCCGCTGACACTCGATTCATGGGCCAAATGACCAGGAAGGAAGGTGGCAGTGCTGGGGTAGGCTTTGTCTGTGGGACAAGAGGTTTAAGGTGGAAAGATAGCAGAAAATGGTCAATCCAAGAGAGAGAAGTGGTGAGAGCACTAGAGAGGGGGTTGACTGAGGAGATGAGAAAATCCAAGGTGTGTCGGTCAGAGTATGTCAGAGCAGAAGGCAGAATGGAAAGGGAGAGAGAGTCGCAAAGGTTGTGAAAGAGTCCAGAGGAGGGAATGGAAGCATCAAGGTGGATGTTGATGTCAGAGTAAGAAGAGGATGTGCGGGCACCGCTTGGTCTTAGGTATTTGTTGGTTGTTTTTGCAAACTCATATATATCTGTTGTTGAATTTTTGTGGGGTGCAGCCACGTAAAACAAACCGCGGTTGATCGCGGAACGAGAGTGCTCAAGACACCTCTAACCTGCATCCAGGTAAGAACACACTGCACACAATTGCAGCAATAGAGTATGATTGCAACTGAGCCAAGGCCTATTAACTTGAATTACTTATAACTTTTAGGAAAAGATCACGAGTGCCTCGCTACGCACTGGCAGCCAGGATCATACAGCAACCAGGTCAGAATGATTACACAGTGGTAGAGCATGCATACCCTAAGCGTTCCTACCGTTCACCATTTACTGACTAGCTGAATAGAATGTCACAGACAGAACTACACTTAACAAAGGATGAAGATCTAGATAAACATGTTGCACAGTTTCATCCAAGCATGATAGTCTCTCATAGATTTCACACATGGTTAATAATAGCACACTATCCAAAAATGAGCACAGCTCTTTGGTTATGCTAACACCATTGGTGAATAGCAGTGTGATGGTAGCACAGCACATTGTTGAATATTTGGTGGAATATTTATGAAAGTATGAAATGATATAAGTTTATTAACCGATACAATGGGCCTCATTACGAATCAGGCGTTAAGGGGTTAACGGCGCCGTAAACGGCGCCGACCCTTAACGCCTGATTACAAGGCCCCTTAGCGCCATGGTGATATTAAGGCCTGCTTTTTGCAGGCGTTAAAATCCATGGCACTAAGGGACCATGGTGCTAATTATGCCACCGTAATTTACGGTGGCGTAATTAGCGCCTTCCCCACTCCCATTATGCCCTATGGGGCAAAAATGGGAAGGGGGAAGGGTAAAATGGGAAATGGGGATTTATCGCCCCACTCACCTTGGAATGGGGCGGTAAATCCGCCATCCACCATGGTGGTAAGGGTACGACCCAGGCGGTAACTTACCGCCTGGGTCGTAATGAGGCCCAACACATTTAATCCTCTCTATATATCTACAAATTCTTTGTTTGTTAGTTTTTTTCGTCGTGGGAACCCTGTTACTATACTAATTTAATATCATACGTGTTTATGTTGCTAATGTTACATAGTGGAAGAATGATTAGATAAGGCCCTGAGGAAGGATTAAGCATCCAAAATGCATTGGCCAATTTACATGTTTTCTTGAAAAATGATTGTTGATATTCACAATATGGTGAAAATAAGGTATAAACTTAATCACTGACAAAACCACCGACGACTTAAGAGATAATTTAAGGATGCAAAGAATTTTAAAGAATCACACAAACCTCCAGTGGGAATCAAGGGTGTGCGGCCCACACCAAAGGCTAATAGCGTAGGTCTCCTTTTCTCCGGATGTTGAGGTCAGCCCATTCTCTTCAGGTGAGCTAGAAAGCCTGCAGATCAAGCATTCAAAGGAGGAGTAAGCCTGCATAGGAATGACAGATGCGGGGACCCACTCTGGAAAGATCAGGGCCACTCCACCTCCAGGCCAGTTGTTTCTGGGCTCGGAGAGGACCTTGTACCCATCAGGGATGAGAGTGTAAAAGCTTGTGACAGAGCTGGCCATGAAACATGTCTTGGTGAGAGCAAGGACATCCAGGTCAATGTCTTTGAGGAGGTGGCAGATGTAAGAGGTGTGTTTGACAGCAGAGCAAGAATTTAGAGTAACGATGTGGAGCTGGTTGCCACATTTGAAAGGCATCCAGGTTGGGATACAGGAGTGAGATACACCCAGCCGAAGCGGTAGAGGGGTATGAGAGTAGGCAGAGGCAGTAGAAGGAGGTGACAAAGGGGTCAGGGAGGAGGAGGTAGGTGCCATAGAGTTGGCAGAGGAAGGAGGAGGCAGAAGAGCCAGTGAAGTGTTAGAAGGAGTAGCAGGCGAAGGGAGGAAGTTGATAAGAGACAGGAAATACCTATTGAAAAGGAGGAGAATGGATTGAGTGTCCCTTATGTTGATCTTTAAATTATTTGACCATGAGTATTTTGCAATGGCAACTATGGAACGTTGGAGGCGGATTGCCATTTTGTCCAGCAGAATTGTATCACCTGCATAGCTGAGCCATTGAACCTTAATATCACCCAGCTTGGATGAAAAGATTCTTGCAGCTGATATCGTCTCCCCCATATCGCTCTCACATATAGGTTATACATTAGGGGTGCCAATGAACATCCTTGTCTTACCCTGACATTCGTTTGACTGTCCATGGTCATCGCCTCTCGTGGCTCAGATGAATAGCCACACTATTCGCAGAGTAGAGTAAAGTGATAAAGAACAATATAGAGAGCCGTTCATGCCCCACCCATTGAGCTTCACTCAGAGTTTTGGTGAGAAACCATATCAAACGCTCTACTATAGTCTAAGAACCATATATATATAGTTTTTCTTTATGTGTTTTTTTTTAATTTCACTCTGAGATTTTGTATTGAAGAACACTAATGTTATTTAGGGTTTTAAAACCTTTTTTAAATCTGGATTGATAAGGACAAGGGATTTTACCATCATACAAGATTTTACTGAACAGCTGTTCTAATATCTGAGCCCAGTAATGCAGGGTTGATTTGAATGCTACGTTAGCTAACATGTCAGGTCCAGTCGCTTGTGAGTTTTTAGAAGCCTTAATAATAGATAAGCTATATTCGCATTAAAATCCTCATTGAATTTGGCACATGGTACATATTCATAGTGTGTCTCATAATCAGCTGTGACATCATAAAACATATTCCTGATTGCTGCATGCCATATTGACTCACCTATCAGGCATAAAACAATCAATGAAGAATTATCTAAAAATTCCCAGAATTTGGTGTTGTCCCCTATTCTAATGAGCATGTAGGGGGAGAGCCAATTTGCAGATTTACAGGATGATTTATGATTTATGATTTCTGACCCAATTTGTGTACCTAGTAGTCGCAATACTCTTTAACTGCTTATTTTTCAATTCAGTGTGGCAAATTTTCTTTTCTATTGCTCTATGAAGCTTACACAGCGTACTTTTTGCTACTTGTATCTCAAGATCAAACACATTTTCGTGCTGCTTCTGGGACCTATAAGACTTGGGAAATATCTGAATGTGTGTACTGAGCCAGTGCATAAATAGTGACAGGTCCCAGTTATTATTCCCAAGCCAGTTCACTGTTGATGCCTTGTTATTATGTATGTGGTTCCTCATTTTCAGAATACTCTTGTCATTCCATGTAATACGATTCCCAGTAGGATTTACATTCACCTGGCAATTGAATATATTAATCTTGTGTGTGGTAGGCAGTGTAAAGGACCAGTACAGGTCCAGTTCATGACTGTGTGATTGCTCAGGTTAGTAGGACATATCCTGAACTGTTTATATACCTCCTTTGTTATTCTGCCAACAAAAGCATTATAAAGGAAGGGAATTTAGGTTGCTGGCTACTATGACCCTTCTGTCAGGATACTTTTCATACCATTTATTTAATATATTTTGCAATACAATAATATCCTCTATGTATCCCTTGGTACCAGAGGCAGACATTTCTTTGACAATCAGTATCTGGAAATGTGATGTCCTCAAGCCAACAGTTGCTGCTGACACTGAATGGGAGGTTACCTCGGCATGAATGCTTCCAGGTTCACATAAGTCCTAGCACCAATACTCATCCCACTCGATAGGTGTGCTTGCTTCCCAGTAACTGCATAGGCCAATACAATTGAATACCCATCAATGAGGAGATCATCCAGCAGCCAAGACTCTTATACTAAGAATATATCTCTAGTCCCAATTATCTAAATTCCCTGGGCATGGGAAAGAAAATACCTGTGTTTTCATGGTGTTCCAAAAGATAATAGAGACCTCCTCAATGTTACAGGTATATCAGGCCTTTTTTGGTGTCTCCCATAGTCCCCACTCATACCTTGCATATCATTAGGTTTATACCAAAGTGTGTCATATCTGTGGACACTGGATCTCCTCCCGGCCTTCCTTCCCATGCTTATGCAGACTGTCAATCATTGTAGGTGCCTTTCTGCCAGAACATTAGAGCACATATGTAATAATGAAGCAATTGCCTAAGTTTTTAATTTTATAATAGCCCAGTTATCCAGGCTATCCCACCTTGGAAGGTTGACACCGCAGATATCACTCATAGAAATAGATACCAGGTCAGGAATGTTTCCCCTTATCTCCAGCAATCTTGCCCTATTCACAAAAGTACTAACTGGCTTCGGGTGCAGTTCTTCAATTTTAACCATGTCTCCAGTCCAGCAAATGCTTGCCTCATTTCCCTACTTACACTGACCTTCCAATGGCAGTATCCACCTTGGTCAGGGCATTTATGTTTTCCCCAGCTGATACAAATAGTTCCTCGTTCATGGGCTTACTTACTGTAGCACTCTTTGGGGGTTTCCCTCTGTATTCCCTCCAATTACATTTCACACCTTCAGCAACAAGCAGATGTTCCTTACTGGTCTTACTTTGAGCTTGAGGTATGTCCGCTAAGATCTGGTCCATAGTTGATCATGTTTGCCATGTAGGATCCTTCTGGTATTGAAACCATTTATCCAGGTGTCCCCTCAGTTCAACCTTTCTACGCATACCATCCCCCAAAACGTTTGAAAAAGGAACTGTTTGCGACCCCTTAGGCCTACTTAGGCATTTGTTTGGACTAGATTTCTTATTGACTTCCATGCTAGCACTGTCTTCCAACCCATGAAGAGGGGTTGAGGGAATTTTGCCGGACTCGGCTTTCTGTTTTTCTTCTGGGACTTCAGGGAGCTGGAGATTTTGTTTCAGAGCGCCTCAAGTGCATCTTCCTCATTTTCAACTGCGATCCGCCAAGAGTCGATTGAGATGGATTCTTGCATCAGAGAGAAAGTAACTTCAATATTCCCTGAAGCTAGGCCATTGGACATCATCCCCTTAATGAAGGGCGCCATTTTCCCTGTTTTGTGGGCCCCTTATCACAGGTGCCTCATTAGACTGTGTATCTGTCCTTGTAGGATTTGTTATACTGCCATTTTCTGAACTAGCATTAAAATTAGCTACTTTGAAGACAATTTCCGTTATGGCCAATTGGTCACTTGAAATATTGGTGCATAAAGTCATAAGTATGTCAAATCTAATCAGCTGGGAGGCCAATATCGATGGTAGTACACGCATGCTCTTTTATAAGGTCAATAGTGCTGTACTTCGATTTGCCACCAGCTCGTTGTCAGATACTATCATTCTCTCCCAGCACGATACCAATGCCTCCAAGTTCGGTGTGGCCAAAAGATGTAGGCCCTTTGAATTTTCTGCATAAGTGGAAGGTAGGCCTAGTGAGTTCCTTTTTATCTTGTAGCATAGGTTCAGCAATGATCCAATATTGTCTAAGGCACAGGAATTACTGAAGTTAGATAGCTCAAAGTTGATGACTTGTTCTACCTCTGATGCTACAAACAATTGTAGGTCAATCATTTTCTGTAATGTAAAGGCTTCTCCGTGGCTAATGGTGTGCGCTGGATTCACATTAGAGAAGTAAAAGGGGATTATGTGTTGAGTTGTGCCATTCTTTGGGACACAGGTATTTCTTGCACCCTTTTATGAATGAGGCACCCCCTTAATTGTTCCTTTCCTCCCCTTCGGACTGAGGGCCCTTTTGCTCCCCATCACTACTGTACCACGGGTCTGTTTGTCTTGTGCCTGTGTCTTCATAATCACCACGGGTGTCAGCGATGGTAGAACATTGTATTTGTTTCTCTTTCAGTGGATCTAGGCTCTGCACCTGGACTAGACCCCTATCCAAAAGTTCCACCTAGTCTAATAATAGGGGTCCTCAGCTGTCACTCAGCTGGCTACAGTGTGGAGGTGCAGAGAGGCCCTCAGTGACTAGGGAGTGGATGGTGGGGGAAGGGCAGAGGTAGGGGGCAGGGAGGTGAGAAGGGACAGTAGGAGGGATAGAGGGAGGGGGAGGGAGAGGAGGCTGAGTACAAAGAGATGGGAATTGGGAAGGAATGTGTATAGTGGAGTGGAAGAGGGTTTAGTCAGACATAGCCAGACAGCTCCACTCACCCACTACACAAGCACTTAAAAATATGCTGTGATGCCACTGGCCACCGAGAGGACTCCACTGCTATTCCGTGGACCACTACAGTGGAGTCGCCAGATCGAATCAGAAGCAGTTTAGACGCAATCTGATTCCTGCTGTTCCACATGCATCCCAACATCCGCTGCACCTGCAGGGGGAAAAGTGATGTAGAGATGGCCATCAGTCTGAAGAGCCTCCCAGGTGGTGTCCATATGTGTGAAAATTTCCCATAGAGGGGTTACACAGATGTTGGTGAAGAGATCTAAGCTGTTACGCTCTCCTGGTCTCTGCGGAGTCATTGGGGCATGGTTGCAGCCCTCCCGGGGTGAGATCACTTGGGTCCGACTTTGCCCCCTGCGCTTATGTTGTGACTGGTGTTAATAGGTGATGCTGCTCAGGACTGCTCCTGTTGATTAGTTTTGGTGAGCACTCTGTCCTGCTGCTTCTGGCAGGGGTGCTTGTATGATCTGGACCGAGTTCCTTCATTGGTCCCTGGCATGTCGTAGTCCAGTCCTGCTGCGACTAAGCCACTATACTTCAGGTAAGTGTTCCTGTTTGCCTTTGTCTTTCCTCATCTGTTTTTGTTGCATTGTAAAGTTTGTTGTCTTATGTCTGTCTGTTCCGCTTTTGATGTTTGCTCTTTTGCTTTCTTCCCTTGCAGGTGATGTTGCCGGCCCGGCAGAAGCTGCAGAGCTCGAGGCAACAGCAAGAGGGGATGAGGAACGAAACTGCAGCAGTACAGTAGCTGGTAAATTGTGAAATAGGGGGCTCGTGGGGTTCAAATGTGGTGCAGACCTAGGACAGATGTTCTAACCTTGTCTTTCTTCTTCACAGGGTCCGATTTCGTGGATGCAGAGTGCGGTGCTGCAGCATCGGATCAAGATCACTGGATGTCAGGAGATGAGTCTGCAGATGAAGCGATGAAGCACTGGTTTCCTGGATGTGAGTATGTAGGAGAACGACGGGTTTCAAAGGTAAGTAAACTGGCGCAAGCGGCAGTGAGTGTCACGTTGCACGCGAGTGCACAGTAACGCGAAGCACCAGCCTTAAGGATTGAGCAGTTTATATAGCTGAGCTTCTGAAGCCATGCCCACCAGATTCAGCCTGCCTGCCACACCCTGCCACACCCGATGATTCAGCACATGAATACCAGGCCTAGGGAGCCACACCCGATGAGTAAGCACATGAGGATGTTCTCTGGAATAAAGGATTTCAGCTCCTGGAAAGTTCTTGTAAAATAAATTCCTGCACTGAAATAAAGTAAAAGCACTCCTGCACTGAAATAAAGTGTTCCTGCTCACATCTCTATGTGAGCCTGGCGCCAAAGGCAGCAGGACTGAGTCAAGCCTGGGCCCCTGTGTTTATATGTCCCAAAGGGGCATAAGTGAGTCAAATGACCCATTGCCGCATTACTAGATGTTGTGGTGTTTGTGTTCTGGGGCCTGTGGCCATGAAATAAGCCCAGTCAGTCCTAGCTGCTCCAAAACGAATGCCACTGCCTCCTTCGGGTTAGAGGAATGCACCTTGGAATCACCATCAACGTCAAGCCGCACTGCGCACTGGGCTTAGAAAATCAAAGTGTACGAATCATACAGCCGCTTCCGCCGTTACCGATCGTTAATGCTAATATCACATGTGTAGAAACATAAGGACGGTTTAATAATGGGCAAATATCTAGAGTGATCTCATGTCTGATGCCATTAATTAAATGAATTTTGATGTCATATAATATGTTATTAGCGAAAAATGAAGATAATAAGGCTCAAATCCAGTGCCAGTACATACAGATCTAAGCGTTGATTGTGTGGCTGCAGTTTACAAAAAAGCAAAATTGCCATTTAGAGCAAAGTTTTTTTGTAACATATAGATATATTGTGGATTTTCAGGTTAACTTATGATAAATTTAGTCTGAATTAACTTTATTCAGAGATACTTTGTAGAGTTTCAGGTTAGCCTACTGTAGAGGAGAAGCCAAGTACTCCTACTGGAAGTCGCACCCCCATCCTGCCTATATGTTGACAACCGGAAATTGCGACATGCACAAGGCCAGTAATGGTACCTTTACCACGAAGAGTCCTTGAAGCAAGGTATCCATTGAGAAAACCCTACATGCATCCATGAAGAAATTACAGTCTTCTGAAGGAAGTTCGGAAGAAATGTGAAAGAAAATGAAATAGAAGACTGGTGACGTCACATGAAGCAGAAATGATGCACCCAGAAGAGATGCTGATGAAGAAAGAATATAGACCTTATAGAATCTGATGGTGAAGTAGCGAATTAAGCAGAATTTCGGGAGTGAAATGAAGAATGCACGTGCAGAGAAGCACTGAAGAAAATGTCAAACCATTTTACAATTGTATAGACGCAGCAACGCAAGTGGAGGAAGTAATCATAAGGCTGGCTACATAGTAAATAGATTGCAGGCGATGCGCCAATGTGTATGTATAGGAATGTATAGAATCTGGACGTTCCATGACGCATTGCCGTAAGCTTGGACCCCGTGAATGAAAGGGTTGAAAGTGTGGCGCAGCAGAATAGAATAGCTGATGGTGAAGGAAGATTTGAGAAGGCTTGCCTGGCCTAGTGACAGGGCTGCCGAGAGCCTGGTTATCTACTCGAGAGGATACAATAAAATTAGAAGTGAGCTAAGCTCCTGTTTGAGGCGTAATGGAAAAACACTGCAACCACCAGGTTTTCTGTATTTAATAATATAATATGCAATGCAGGAGCTCAAAACATGCTCTCGAGTCATATGGCCAGAAGAAAATAGACTTTGGGGCGAGCTACATCAAGACCAGAAGATAAAGACTTGCCTTCACTCCCTTTTATTCTCAGGCACAGAGAGCCGGCACAAGGTCAAGTTCAAAAATAATAATTGACTGGCAGAACGCAGGAGTGATGATGGATGTTGGGCTAATTGGGTGGGGAGGTATGACCAGGCTAACATCCCAGCAACTGAGATAGCAGCTTACGTGCTGCTAGCAAGTGGAATATTCCAGAAGGGTACAAGTGTGCCAACCCATTATAAGAGGGCACGTATCAAAGAGCTGTATAGTTTGAGAAGCCAATAGGACATTTTGTGTCCAGCACTGAAGATGACTTGCAGTTGGGTGGGCTTCGTTGTCCACCTGACTTTAAAGACCCAATCACAAACCCATACCCCACAGAAAGTATAAGTAGATGTTTCCCTTGAGCACACCCCAAACCCCGTAGGTTTTCTTATTTTGCCACATAGTATGATGTCACTTATGACAAATCTTTAGTATAAAGTTACGTTTTTATTAAATGTTTTTGAAAACTCATTAAGCGAGCTGTGCGGCATCCGTTGATGCCTGTTGTACTCCCTGTTTTTAACAAAAGTTATTGAAACAGCCGAGATTTTGCCAACATTCCTTAGTCGGTCTGATTATTGATGCATGAGTAGGGTCTGCGTCTCCATCCATCTCAGATACTGTTACCTTGTCTTAAAGTGCCCATACGTGTTCACTTGGTAGCAGAGAGAGGATGGTTCCGATCTGTTGATTTGTGGGCTTTTAGAGATTTCGGAACATCGGGAGTGCTCCACCATTTAGCTGGAGTATCACAACGCTTCCTGTCGAAATCTTGCAATAGGACTGTGACAGGTGGGATGAGTCCCTCTTTCACAAAATCCCTCCTGGATTCCACAGGCGCTGAGCGGACTAATGGCGACGGTGGCTGTTTGGAGGGGGAGACAATCCTGAGTGTCAGGAGCAGAAAGTTGAATGCTGAGTAGATTGAGGGGACTGGCAAAAATATAAGAATGGGGATTGTGGTAAAAGTATAAGGTAACAGTGGGTGTGTAGACGAGGAGCATCTATATAGAGTCCAGAGTCCTACACTTAAGGAGCGTCTAGAAGGAGTAATTTTAAAATCCAAAGTGGGTACTTAGGTGGCACATGGACAAGGTCCATGAGAGGGAATGATTCAAACTCTTATCGGAGTAGTTTAGGGGCAAGAGATAGAAGCAAAGCGTGCCGAGGAGATATATGTTGAAGTCGACTAGTTTGTCAATGAATTTTATGTATTGGAAAAATAAAGTGTTGAAGAGCGACAAAGATAGGCTGTGTTGAGTAGAGATCAAAAGTTAATATCTATCTTTTTAGTCATTGTCGGTGCCAACTGAACAGGTAGATTGGAGTAAATTGAGAAGTAGAGGCTTTGAGAGGTGACATTTGGTGCACGCTCACATTTGTTTTTTTTCTGAAACGTATTTTGTATGAATCAACTGTATCAACAGTCAATTGAGACTCGTCATAATGGGGGATGTTACTCCATTGATGCATATTTGCAAGCAACTTCCAAAACATGCACCCAAGCTCAAACAGTATAGTGCAGAATGGGTTAAGAGTGCCGCATATAAAATATTCATGCCATGGCACAAGGGGGGGGTCACTGTCAAAACTGGTATTGCAACATGTGACCACATACTTGCACGCTGCGCACACACGAAAGAAATTGGAAATGAGGATAGCTAATTTAGAGCTCTGTAAAATGTACCAGGAGGAGCAGGAAGATATGCCTCTTGAGGATTGGATACTTAATCATTGTAGGGAGGAAGGCTTTGAGTCTTCTGCTCCCCCTACCACACGTGAAGTAAATGGTGATAGTGCAAAAGACTAAGGATTGTATCCATTATGGGAAATAAAAGAGGTGACAGGATATTGTAATCCAATACATGAACTGCCTACTTATAGCAGTGACAAGAGCCCATAAAGGGCTAAAGAAAAGTAGGTGATCTTTAAGGTCTTACAAGACAAGGAGGAAAAAAAAAACAGCCAAATGTATCCTTAGATATAGAATGAGAGAGAAGGTTAAAGCTGACAAGGTTGCGCTCGTACTGATGGAATGGATGGGTGGACAGATATTGCTCAAACCTGATGGGAAGTGTGGCAAGCGGAAGATCAAGATGAACAAGAAAGAAAAGAGAGGGAGCGAGCGAAATTATTGAAAGAGGATGAACATAAAAGGAAAGATCGAAAAGGTGAGAACAATTATATCAGGAGAACCCGTTAAGAAGGGAAGAAAGGGCAGAGGAGTAAAGAAAGTATGACAACAGGCAGAGAGCAATCGAAGAACGAGACAGGCTAGATAAGAAGAGAAAAGAGGAAGAAGAACAGAAATTACAAGATAGAAAATGCAAAGACGAAGAAACGAGGAGGTGAATAAGGCAAACGAAAGAAGGGAAGAGAAAAGACAAGAAGACGAGAGGGTTAGATGGGAAGTGAAGAAACTAAGGGAATTAGATGAAGAAATAGAGCAAAAAAGGAGACAGAGGGCACAGCTGTCATGATGCACACCCCCGGGCATCCAGACCACGTCCATCAGCCCCGGGAGCAGGCATCATGTTGCCTTGAGAAAACCCAGCAACCCCTGCTAGGGGCTGTCTGGTTTCAGTCCTGGCGCCTATGGCACCAGGCTCATATGGTACATCAGTCCTGGTGCCATAGGCACCAGGCTCATAAGTGCACACTTACCTGATGCAGACCATGCTGTAAGAAGATCCAAGCCCATGTGAGGCCTGGAAGGGACTAATTTACCTTAGGGACTATTTTGTTACTCGAGTGTGGTCGGGGAGGAATACCTACCTGGGACTACTTTGAAGGCTACTTAAACCACGCCCGAAGAGCAACACATGCTTCGAGTTATTCTGCATCCAGCAGCGTAACGTTCACCATGCCAGCAGCAGCATCCAGCCTTCTGCCACGCCTGCTTCGAACCTGGAGCACCTAGAAAGAAGGAAAGAAGCAAAGGTTAGAACAAGAGTATTACCTGATTTCTTACCTGATTCTGGATTCATCGCATCTTCAAACCAGAGGAAAGACTTTGTTTTAAAAGTGTTGCATCGCCAGCAGCAGCACCGCGCCATACTCACCGTTCCACGCAGCATCTCTTCGATCCGGCACTGTCTCCAACTTTACATCGCCGAATCCCGGCACCTAAGGGAGACAAGAAACAACAAGGTGAGCAGAGAGAACAGACAGAGACAATCTCTTTGGCCGCCATATGCTTACCTGATTTTACCGCCAGATGTATAATTCATCAGCACGCCTCATCTTCTTATGCCGCACCTGTAAGATAAAGAGAAAGCAGCAAGTTTAACCCTTGGCATAATTTACCGGACAGTGCTGGGTAACACAGACTTTTACCGGAGCGCTTTCAGCTGTCAATCTTCTTATTGGGTCAAAGCTGTAAGATAAAAGAGGAATTGGACAGGAGTGAACTCCAGACATTTTGAACTCTTACGAACTATATACTTACGGCTCTTCGCCAAGACCTTTTGGAGTCAGGATTCGTCTACAACTCTTCCAATATCCTCAGGCCAGTGAAGTAACTTGTCATCAACGCGCCCCTGCGTGCTTCGCAGGATGGAGGGCTCATCCTTCAAGAATATAAGGTGAGATTGCTGAGAGGGCGCTTCAGAGGTGATTAGTGGGGAGGACAGTGGGGGTGCTATCACTTGAATCCACAAGTGGCTAAATCCATCTCTCCACTTGTAGGATAATATTTCTACGGGTCAAACTGACAAGATTAGGAGGGGAATCCAGTCAGTCATCACTGCACTACGCATCACGTGGGTGTAGGCTGCAGCAGTCCGGGTCCGACCGACGCCCCTGTGGGAGCCAGGTGAGCGTAACAACACAACGCTGATCGCATTCAGAAAGAGCTGATGGAACCGAATCCAGTAATATCATGGAGAGACATAGTGTCAGTCTAGAAAAATGGATACCTCTCATATTTGACGGCGAACGTATTTTGGTGGCCGTGGGCCAACGTCTCATGCACGATATGACAGACATATAGGATTCCGAGTTTGCCAATGAACGACAATTTTGATGTAACAAGGATCGCCATTTTGTTTTCTAACCATTGCTCATTGCTTTCTGTTTTTATTGCTTCGCAGCACATTTTTTGCTTACACTGCTCGACTCTAAAACATTGTTGTCTGCACGTGAAAGGACAACGCCGCAGGGCCGTGAGGATAACAAGAGTTCGTTGAAACACAACGTAGGCAGCGCCAGGAAGGAATACCCGGCTCCCTCCCGAATGTAGCCTTTAAGCAGAGCTGCAGGGCATTTAATCATTTCGCAGCTGCCAGCCAGTCTCGTTATAAGGTAGAATATGTTAAGCTAAAGGCTTGAATTATGCTCTTCCTACAGCCCCCCTTTACTGAGCCCTGTAGAGCGTGTCAGCTCCCAGGACACAAATAGCACCTCATAGATAGCAGGGACTGGAATGTGACTCTTCCCCCGTATGTAGCTCGCTTCCAAGAACAGGAGCACTGTGTTCTGATCAACAACTGAATGATGCCTCCGCACTTGCAAATTGCATATTGTTACTAGAATAGATATTTGAAGGTGTCATAATTGTTGGAAGTGTCCATCATCACACAGAGTTCAAAGAAACCCAATAAAGGGGGTTGTTAAACATGTCATAGCTGATTGTATGATATGCATTTTGTATATATATAACTGATGTAGGTAAGTCACTCACTTGCATCCCTCGAGGTCTAGAGATACACGTCGCGGGGCGTGAGACCGAGTTGGCCAACTGAGACTATTTGCTTTGCAATAAACCCTAGCTTTGGGAAAACAACCTTGTGTCTGGCGTATCTATTGTGTGTGGTGACTTGCCTTGTTTCCATAGACGTAAGGGACCCCCAGGGTCCCCTCTCAATAGAGGAGTTTCTCCTGTTGCAATAAGTAATGCCAGGACCATCTAGGGTAAACCTAGATGATAATATTGAGATAGGAAGCATCCAAGACAGGATTGATAAAGCGTATCAGGAGATTCGAGCAAAAGGTGAATCGGGAAGCAGGGGAGGAGAAGATCGATGTAGAGAAGTCTGTTTAGTCTTAAGCATAGAGCCGTGTCTTGAGACAGGATGACTTTAAATAAGGATGAAAAGGATGAGAGCCATACTAGTTGGGGACTAGATATGTCAGACGAAGACAGAGAAATCTTCCATGGGGAGGAGGGAGAAAGAGCATGTGGTCCTGAGCGATGTCTGCAGACAGGCAAGGAAGTGAGATGGTCAGATTTCGACAAACCTAAAGGTAGGACGCCAGACCCCATGGAGTACCGAGAGTGACCTAAAGGAAGATCGCATAGTGAGAGGAGGTAATCACCACCATATGTAAACAGACTGAGGTCATTACCAGGTAGAAGGAAATAAGGAACCATTGTCCCCACTATTGGAGAAAGGGGTGGGGCAGGCCACAGTATATCCTTTGGCTCCAAGATGGACAAGGATAATTTAAGGTGTAAACTCCCTAGTTTAACGGCGGGTAAAGGAAAATGGATTTATGAGCTAGAAAAGATGACAGGAGGAAATAATCTAGCTATAAGAGACATTAAGGGTCTCCTAGCAGCCATTCTTGGGGAAATGGCTGATGAAATTTGGACAAGAGCAGGTTACTCAAGTGTCATGACACACCATTTAATAATTGTAGGGCAGCTGTTTGGAAAGCGCTTAGGGTACAGTATCCTGATACGTCAGATATGGGTACAATTATGGCATGTAAGATGAAAGATGATGAAGATCTGCTTGCTTACATTCAAAATATTGAGGAACAGTGGACTTTGGAAACTCGAGAGATGTGGGGGAAATCAGTGACAGTATTTTACCACATTCTGTGTCAGGGATTGCCAAAGCAAGTACAGAGACATCTCAAGAAGTTTGAGGGAATTGAAGCGAAACCATGGGCATAGATACAGATGACTATCGCGCATCATTGCAGGCTGCTGCAAGAGAAAAATAAGAAGAAGTAGGATGCTGTTAGGGAGAATTCTCATAAATGGCTGATTTCCCTTACCTAATGAGTCCCTCAATAGCTTTTCTGGATTTCTAGGGTTTATTTTTTTTTCACCTGTTAAAAATGTAAGCCTTTTTCCCACTCTTACATGTGTTTTGCTGTGTGTGTTTTCACTTTTTGTGTGATCTTGGGCACTGGAGCCTCACCTACTTCATGGCCTCACATTTTTTATGTGTGTTACACAGCACCTTCAGTGCAGTGACACAGGGTTGTCTTTGAGACTTCCCCCTGAATCCATTTTCTGGGGCTGACTACTGTCCCCCAGAAAAGGTAAAGTTGCCATTAACTTTATTTCAGTCACTTTAAACCACACACCGAATACACCCCATCTTACATGGAGTATTGGAAAGGGTTCATTCTTATCCCTTTTTGTCTGTGTCTCTTGGAACATTGTTTTGCTCCCTTTACACTCAGACATGGCTGGTGGCAGTGGTAACTACCCTATTTTTCATACCACAGTTATCTTATATAAACGTGGTATTGTTTTAGGCTATTACCATTTCTTTTTGTAAATGTATTTCTCATGTTTTACTCTGCGTGCCAAACCAGACCAGGTTTGGTCCCTTTGTTCTCTGTCTTTTCACGGGCTTCTGCACACAAGCCCTCCTTAAGGTGCCTGAATGTCTGGGTAGGCAGGATGTGAGGGAGGGGTTTTAGGACACCTGCCATGAGTTCCCTTGGTAACCTAAGTCACACTCCTGTTTGATTGGCTGGGTGACTGTCCTTGCCATGTCAGCCCCCCTGCTGTGTGATTGACAGCCAGGCTGTATGAATGGGTGAAAACTGCATAAAAAGCAGGTCTCTGGGACTGGAAAGGCAGAGTCGCCACTGGAGCAAAAGAACCACGAGGAGCAGATGGAAGAGGACCCCTACAATGACTGAACTGCCCGGTGAAGCCCTACTTCAGGTCCGAATCTTCAGAATCCAACGACAGAGAGGATCCTCTAGGAAACTTCTACCCCTGAGCTGGTGGGACCAACCAGTTCACCCAAACTGCAAGCCAGGACCCCTCCTCTGGTCGAATTCGCTGTACAGAGCTACAGCGGGCCGGATTGCCAGGAAGGTCGGACCCTGCTTGGGTTTTAAGGAGTGCACCTTTTATTTGTTGCTTTGCTCTGCTGCTGGTTTCTTCCCTGGGTAGTGCACAGCCATCCCGTCTACCTACTTCTTGTCAGTCCAACAGTCGCTTCAGGAACCGTGAGCCTGCAGGAACTACCAGGAATGTCCGCCTCAGCTACAGCTTCCTCTCCGTTTTAAGGTACTGTACAAATCTGGTTGTTCGTTTTGTTCAGCTGCCGTGAAAGTGTTTGAAATCTTTCTCCAAACCGAGGGCTTGTCCTTCTCTTCTCTTTGAACTAACTATTCTGCCAACCAACCTCATCTGGAATCCATGGCACAAACTTTACCACGAACTACCCTGGACTGTATGATCTTGAGCAGAAGACCTTTGACCATTGACTTTGGCCGTAAGCCTTTTCTGCCTGAATCTAGCACTGTAGTTTCTATTGCTCAACTGCCCTGAGTACTTACCTGTTGGTGTGGTTCAATTTCTATTAACTTTGTTTTTCCCTCCCTTTTAAATTTCTGGAGTGCCATTTTGTTCCCACTTCATTTTGTGAGCTAAACTTGTCTGGAATTTAAGGGAAGTGGTGTGGTGTATTAAGAGTGTGATTTTTAAAAAGCTTACAATAGTGTAATGATAAACAACTGAAGAGTGAAATAAATGTATATTATTTTACTTGAAAACCTTGAGTCAGTGTTTGCCTGAATCATAGTAATTGATGTCCTTTGTGTAACTACCTGATTCTGCTGGCTTACTCATGAGGTAAGTCTGGCTGCTCAGCCATCGCTACCACTTTAACTGTGTAGTACAGGCTTGTACCAAAGGTGAATTTGTACTATCATTTGTAGTCTTAATTGTGTGTGGTGTTCCCAAAGGGTACTGCATATAATTCTGCCTAACAGATGCTAGGAAACTTGAGGAGGCTACATTAGTACAGAAGAAATTGTCTAAATATGCCATAGAAGGAGCCGTATTGACAAGCGGAGAAGGCTTGGGAATGCAGCAAGCAGTGGGTATATCACAGACAAATAATCAATGCCAATTAGATCAAGGAGGGAATGGGTTTTACTGTGAGGCAGAGGAATGGGTTCCAGAGGAAGAGCCGGTGTTCAGAATAATCAGGGTGGCTTTCAAATTAACCAAGGCTGGTTCCAAAATATGCAGAATTATAATCAAAATATGCAAGAAGGGCAAAATAGACGGCTCCCTGCTGTATGTTGGACATGTGGCATGACAGGGCTCATTGCGCAAACATGTGGAAGCCAAGGGTATGTACAGAATGGGCAATTCTTAAGCGGGGGAACAACTTATCCTCCAGCATATAGCCCACAAACTAGGGATGGGTTTGCCTAAGATCAGACAGTGTATCAAGCACAAGCAACCATAACTGCAACAGGCTTTGCAACCACAGCAAGCACCATTGAATCCGCCACAAGGGCAGTCACAGCACGCACCCATGAAGATACAGCAGAGTACAAACACAGGACAGTTATTGACAGTAGGGGTGTCACTTTCATATGAGGACCTTGTTTCACAGGTACGGGAATAAGTATGTACCAACAATAGGACAGCTCACAGGGTGACTTGAAATGTTCAGTACTATCAGTGAAACAGATCCTCAAGAGGAACCAAGGATTGATGTTACCATTGGAGGAAAATCTTTTTCTTTTTTAGTAGACACTGAGGCAACTCGCTCATGTATGCGAGATGGACCATTTCCGTTATCGGGAAATTCCATGAATGCTCAGGGGTTCTCTGGAGCTACAAGTAGAGTTCCATTACTGATAAATTACAAGTCTCAATAGGAAAGTGTGACATGTGTATTCCATTATTGTATTCAGGGCAGACACCAGTTATTATTCTGGGCCGAGATTTAATGATGCAGCTAAATATGATGATTTCCTTTACTGAAGAAGGCATAGTGCGTTCCACTCCAAGGATACATTATTTAAACGTGGGTGAAGTTATCATGGCATTTAAAGGGCAAATAGCTCTGTGAGGAATAGCATTAGTGCCAGAAGTTTTTCGTTATGGGGTATGCATGTTGTTAACATGGCTACCCGGCTTAGTGGGAAAGACTATGAGAATACCTAATGAGTTTTTGATCAGGCCACAGATACATGTGGACAAAGAGGGGGGCAGATTATTCCCTTACAGCTGCGGTGAGCCATAGTGCGAGGGGAATTGGCCATGCTTGAAGGATTTGATGATGAAGGCAGGCCATGGAGAAGAGTGATTGCCATTGGGGAAGGGTATAGATTGACTAACTAAACTGACAAAGATATGTTTAGAGATGATCCGTCAGATTAAGAAGTGATATTTGAGATGTGTATTACATATTGGATTAAAATAAGGAACAGAAAGGTCCCACAGCGAATGATGATAGTGTGGCAAGGCCCAACATGTTTTGATGAGGACATGGAGAAAGTTACAACAAGAATACCGAAATAGGTGCACACCTAATGTGTTAGACTTTAGAAGGTAATAAATGAAGTTCTCAATTAAGTTTTCAGGTGCGGGGGAGGAACTGAGATCCTGGCACAAGACCTCCACACATAACAAATAAAGAAAGAGAAGATTCAAGCGTTTGAACCCTCCCGTCCCCTGCACACTATTATGTGTTGGCTAAACCAACTACTATAACATTAAGGTAATAGCGTCCATGAATAAATAATGAAATTCAAACAAAACCAATTTAGTTAAAACACATAAGTGTATATATTTTGTTTTTGATTAGATTGTGCATTGGATACAAAGACAAAAATAATCACAATGTTGTTACAGAGAAAGAAAATAAATTGAGGAAATGTTGCCAGTAGTCTGCTTTCAATTGGCGACGCGTTTCGAGGATGGACTCCTCTTCTTCTTAGGCCTAAACAGATTATAAACAAATATACATATTACCAAAAACAGAGTTTGACCAAGAAGAGTATACAGTGCAAATGCAGCAGTTCCTGGGATTCTACAACTATGTTAGAGGGTGGGTATTTGATTATAGTTCATACACGAGGCCCCTTTTGTAGTCTTTGAAGAAAGCTAAAGTAAACAAAGAGAAAATAGAATGGACTGAGGAAATGGAGGAAGGGTTTCAGGAATTGAAAAAAGGAATTTGTACAGCTCCAGTTTTAGGAATTCCCAATTAATCTGAGGAGTTCTACCTGTTTTCACACACAAATGGGACAGTTATGACAGCAGTGCTTACACAGATGACTACACTAGGGTACAAACCTCTGGCATATTATAGTGGGATTTTAGATCCAGTTATGAGAGGACACTTACCTTGTGAACAATCGCTGGCAGCAACCGCATTCACCATTGAGAAGTCTACAAGCAATGTGATGGGGTGTTCCATGACTTTATTTTTTGAGCATACATTGTTTGCTGTTTTGGAGAAACCTAAGGATACAGTGACATCTCAGAGGGCTTCTGCATATGAGGTAGTTATTTTGAATCCAGCAATTAAAATAGTCAGGTGCAGGATAGTGAACCCTGCCACATTTGTGACAGCGGATGAGCAGGTGCATGATTGCTCCATTTATGAGGAGTTTTATGATGAGATCCCGAGGGTAAAGGAGAATGCACTAGCAGGAGGGGAGGTTCTCTTCATTGACTGGTCATCAAAAATGTATCAAACTGATGGCAAAAGGTGTTCAGGGTCAGCTGTGGTAAAACAGAGAGTTTAGGGAATTTGAAATTGTGTCAAGCATAAGGCCGTCATCTAATTTTTCAGCAGAGGCTGCAGAATTATTGATGCTTATCACGCTTGAAAAGTACGAAGGAGAGGAAGTGACTCCGCCTGTATGACATCAACCTTACACACAGGGCTAGCACATTGGAAAAGGTGAGCCTACCTGCGAGCGAACAGCACTCCATTGCAACACGCTGCATTATTGGACAGGCTCATTAAGGCACTACAGCTCCCAGCAGACATTGCAATAGTTAAGTGAAAACAGGCTTTACCTCACGCAGAAACAAAGCCGCAGACGAAGAAGCCAAAAGGGTTGCAACTTCTTCAGATAGCTTGTGTATTGATACTCCTAACATAAGAGAGGGGGTGAGTTTGTTTGTTTGTTTGTTTGTTTGTTTGTTTGTTTGTTTGTTTGTTTGTTTGTTTGTTTATTTGATAATGCGCTCCAAGCCCTTGGGCAGCTGGGTGCAACAATACAAGTAGACTCGAAACTTAGTTACAGTGCCTGACACAGGCTATTACAAAACAGATGTAACTTACAACAAATGATACAAGTGACACAATACACATAGGATCAAGATGGGTAAGCGTAGAAGAATCATATGTATAGCATGATCAGCTAGATAAGGGTGAATATCATTACATATCATTGATGTGCAGCCATTTGAGAGCGTTACATCTAAATCTAGTGTAGGGTAATGGGCGTCTGAGGTCAGGTGGGAGTATGTTCCATTATTGTGCAGCTCTAACAGGTAAGCTAGATCCACCCGCTGTGGTAAGTTTGAATCTCGGGACTTCAAGTAAGAAGGTGTTGGCAGATCTCGTCAGTCGGTTTGAGGGTCTCCAGTTGATTCTTTCAACTAGGTAGGGGGGTGCTTGATTGTTGAGGCATTTGGATGTCAGAGAAATAGTTTTAAGGAGGATTCTGTCCTTTATCTTTAGCCAGTGGGCCTCAGTCCGGTGTTTGGAGATATGCTCTCTAAGTGGGATATTCAAAGCTGCTCTTAGGGCATTATTTTGTAATCTCTGGAGTTTGTCAATGACCGACTTATTTGCACCTGAGTATAGGGCATCGCAATAGTCCAGTCTGGACATGACAAGGGCATTGGCCAAAGTGAGGCAGCTGGCACTGGACAGGAATGGTCTGGCAGCACGAATGAGTTTACACGTGTAAGTGGTTGTAGAGGCGAGGTAGTTCACTTGTTTTTTAAGGGTGAGAGCTGAGTCGAGGTAAAAACCTAGAGTTTTAACCTCTCGCATAACCTTAATATTATTATTGTCAATGTTAAATGAGGCATAGTACGGGGTGAGTTTAGTTAGGTGAAGGTCTGATCCGAGGAGCAGGATTTCAGTTTTATCGTCGTTCAGGCAGAGGCCATGGGTGGCCATCCATGCCTGAATGAGGATGTATATTTTATTCACCATAGCCAGGTCCACTTCATAGTTGCCCGAAAGGGGTATGAGGATCTGGGTGTCATCTGCATAATTTGTGTAGGTGACACCCAGTCTGTCCAACTTGTCGAACAATGGCTTGGTGAAAATGTTGTACTTAGTGTGTGAGACACAGGATCCCTGTGGGACTCCACATGTAATTTGGATGGGATCGGCACAGGTAGAGGTGGAAAAGACTCTCATGGTCCGGTTGGCTAGAAAGGATTGGACCCATGCTATAGCTTCCCCTGTGAAATTGGCAGCAAGCTTGAGGTGGTTAAATAAAACTGCATGATCCAGCAAATCAAAAGCTGCTGACAAGTCCAGTAGAAGTAGCAGCTCTGTTTCCCACTATCCTTGAATTCCTCAATTTTAGTTTTAAGATCTATCAAGGCTGTTTCGGTGCCATGGAGAGGGCGGAAGCCTGATTGGCGCGAGCCTAGTAGATGGTTAGCTTCTAAGTAATCTTGTATTTGGAGGCTACTCTATTGAGGATTTTTAGTAGGAAAGGTACAGTGATGATAGGCCTATAATTAGTTGGGATGGATGGATCAAGGGTTTGTTTCTTAAGAAGGGGGAGGACCCAGGATTCTTTTAGGTTAGCTGGCACTGTGTTGGATTTGAAAGAGGAGTTAATGAGCTTCAAGATAAACGGGGCTAAATCTCTGGCTGCATCCTTTATTATTTGAGCTGGGCAACTGTCACCCTTACAGTTGGAAGGCTTCAGTGAGAGGATAACCTTTTCAGTCTTGATGATGGAGATAGGTTTGAAGCTAAAAGGGGGGATAGTATTAGGTTCAGTTACTAGAGGTGCTTGTTGATCAGTAGGAGAGAGGGCGTTCTTTTTATTAGTTATATTAAGCTGGAGGGTGGAAATCTTATTCGATAGGGCGTTCTGTATGTTAGTGCACCATATCTTGTCCTTGGGGACCGTGTCAGTTGGTTGGATGGGGGATTACATTTCCCAGAGGATGGCAAAAGTTCCTTGGTATTAGATTTGGCATTAGTAATTCTGTCATTGAATACATTTTTTTTTGTATTGATAATTTCTGTCTTGTAATATTTGGTGAATTGGGTTAAGTTAACGTCAGTAGGCGAATTGCGCCAGATAGTTTGGAGTTTTCGTTTCTGCTTTCTAAGGTCCTTAAATTGGGGTGTGAACCAAGCATTAAGGTGGGCTTCTTGTTTAGCTTTGCCTAATTTGGGTGGTGCAATAGTATCTAGTGCATGAGACATAGCTTTATTAAAGGTGTCTACTAGGGTGTCTCGGTCAGTATTGTTCTCCAGGCCATTGATAGTAGGCAGGAGGAGGGGGATGAGTTTTTCTGTAGTAATGTCTTTTTTACTTCTGGTGGGGAGTGGTGGTATCATTTTGATAATTTTAGGGCTGAGGAGGTCAAGTGTGGCAGTGAAATTTGTTAGATAGTGGTCAGTTCATGGTTGAGGGATGATGTCAGTAATGATTATGTTGCAGTTAAGTTCAGATACCCAGTCAAGGGTTCGACCTTTAACATGTGTGGGGGGGGGACTTTTTGGGTAAGGCCGTGGTCGTTTAGGATAGCTGTTATAGAGAGGGCATTTTTATTATCTGGCTCATTGAAGCCAATGTTAAAGTCGCCCAGCAACAGCGTTTGCGAGTGATTTCGGGTATTGTTAGCTATGAGGGTGGTAAGGTCATCCTCGAAGGTTCCCAAGGGACCTGTGGGCCTATAGATCAAGTGAATAGTTAGCTATGATGGCTATGATAATGGAAGAAGGGTTTAATCATATACTGAAGACAGTTAATGGAAATTCAAGGCAATGCTCCTCAAGAAGAGCTAGAACTATGGAAATGAAGGCGGTTTTCTCCATTCCTCTCTGATGCATTGTAGTGGCATATCAGCACTGGAAAGCCGGTGATGCCTGTATCCTTATTAAGGGTAGCACTTGAACAGCTATACTACCCTGCGCATATAACTAGGGAAAGCCTTGCAGCAACTATTGCAGAGGATTGGTTTGTACCGAACCTGTTAGAACACATTGCATTTTATGTAGTAGATTACATTTTTTGTCTAATGTTTACTAGTGGGCACACATTGCGAACAATCCGAGGAGTGATTCCTCGACGAATGGTCCTTTTCAGCATTTACATATTGATTATGTTGATTTGCTGCAGGTATGTAATGGATATAGGTATTTGATAGTGGTGGTGTGCCCCTTTTTTTAGATGAATTGAAGCAGGTCCATGTACACACCCTGATGCCACTTGCACTGCAACGTTTTTAGTTCGAGAAGTCTTTCCTAGATGGTGAATTTGTGAGGTGCTGAGATCCAACAATGGCCTCCACTTTGTTAATGAAGTATTCAAACAGATTAGCCTATTGCTTCGCATAAAACATATGTTTTCTTCTGCTTATCACCCACAAGCAAATGGAATATATGTGAGCGACTCAAGCGTCTTCTCAAAGAGATAATTGCTAAACTTAAATTGTCACTAAAGTATGTATGGCTGTGCTGCCTGCCCCTTGCAGTGTATGCATTAATAAATCAGCCTGTGTCGGACCACCAGCTCACACCCCATTAGTTAGTAACAGGGAGGTGGTTGAGAATGCCTCTGATTCCTCCATAGAGGATTAGAAGTGATACCCAGAAGACAGCAGAATTGTTAGGAAATGAGTTACGTGCGTATTTAACATGTATGACCGCTAGTATCTCTGTAATTTCAGATCAACTCAAGCGTAAGGGGTGTTGGTCTCGGGACACAAATGAAGACCATTGAGCAACCAGACATAAGGAATTACCTATACCTAAATTATTTGCTGGAGATCCCATTTTAATCTGCAACTTCACTAGGAAATGGCATTAGCCCCGTTTCAGTGGTCCATATATCTTCAAGACTATTTCTCCTGCAGCAGTAAAAGTTCAAGAAAGGTGCACCTGGATACAACTGGGTGACATGTAGCCATATGCTGGTTAGACCGGAACACCCCCACCTGATTCGGAAGTTTGAAAAGAGAAGTAGTTCAGCATGTGCAGACTTGATCGATGACAACGAAGAAGGATGCTAAAACTGCTGATTAAATAAATGCAAGTGTGCATTTGGACTGTGGCTTGCTTCGGTCACTCATCATAGATATTTTAGCAGGAGTGAGTAAGCAATTGTTCTTGAGCCACAGGAATTTCTTTTATGGGACTTTAGGTAATGCCGGTGTGTGAAAAATGCCAGACCTTGACTTTGTATTTGATGATTGGAAGAGGGAGAAATTCCTTGATTCTTTTTTCATTGAGTTCCTCTTTGGATATATTCATGGTCCTATCTGATGTCGACATTCATAGACTTCTTCTCACTGTCTTCATTTTCTTTTACTCTGAGCTTACCCTGCTCTTGTTGGCCGGAGCACTGACATTCATACTTTTGTGCAGGATCCTAAGAATTGCCCTGTGATTATAAGATTGTTGGCAGCATAATTGAGCAAATATGGCAGCTACATGAGCATTTGACAAGGCTGCCTGATAAAAACCTTTTTTTTCCTTCCTCAAAAAATGGTACACAGGCATGATGTAGAGTATTGAAAATAATGCAGTTCCAGAACATGAGCACACTCATGATGAGTGGAGAGAAGCCAATGGTGGGGTCTCTTGTATTGGTGCATAATATATGTATGCACAACATGTATTATTGTTTTCCTGTTTCTGCTAATGCATTCTTACCTTCCTGGTGCCAGAAAGATAGGAGTCCCCTTGATTCTTCCTGCACCAGTGACCTATGCAGATAGCACAGGGGCAACGTGTTCACCTCCATGCCACGTGGCACCACAGGTTCGATCCTCGGGTCCACGCTTAGAAACCTCTGGGTATTAAGCGCGTTATAAATAACCTATCATATCATATATCAAGGAAACCACGGCTATATGTGATTATCCCTGCAACAGTGACATATGTAAGGTCACCAATATTTTTGGACAAGTGTTCCTATGATTCCCCCTGTAGGAAGGTAAGTTTTTGATATGATCAATGATCATTATGTATATACTCATTATACAAGAAAGAGATCCAAGAAACCAACCAGAAATTGCGACATGCGCAAGGCCAGTAATGGTACCCATATTGCGAAAAGTCCTTGAAACAATGTATCCATTTAGAAAATCCTATAGGTATCCACGAAGAAATACCAGTCTTCTGAAGGATGTTCTGGAAGAAGTTTGAAAGAAAATGAAAGAAAAGACTGATGACGTCACAAGCATAAATGACGCACCCAGAAGATATGCCGATGAAGAAAGACTATAGACCGTATAGCATCTGATGGTGAAGTAGAGAATTAAGCAGCATTTTTGGAGCAAAATGAAGAATGCACGTGCGGAGAAGCACTGAAGAAAATGCCAAACCATTTTACAATTGTACAGAGGCAGCAGACAAAGTAATCGTAAGGCTGGCTAAGTAGTGATTAGATTGTAGGTGATGCATCAATGTATATGTATAGGAATGTATAGAATCTAGATGTTCCACTACGCATTGTAGTAAACTTGGATCCTGTGAATGAAATGGTTGGAAGTGTGGTGCAGCAGAATAGAATAGCTGATGGTGAAGGAAGATTCGAGAAGGCTTGTCTGGCCCAGTGTCAAGAGTTGGGGCCACAGAGAGCCTGGTTATCTACTGAAGAGGATACAATAATGTGAGATGTGAACTGAGCTCCTGATTGGGGTGTAATGGAAAAACAGTAGAGGTGCCAGGTTTTCTCCATTAAGAAATATACAATTTTACGAAGGAGCTCAAAACATGGTCTTGAGTCACATGGTCAGATGAATATAGACTTAGGGCTGAGCAACACCGAAACCAGAAGATAAGGCGACACCTTCACTCCCTTTTATTCTCAGGCGCAGAGAGCCTGCACAAGGCCACGTTCAAACATAGTAATTGACTGGCTGAACCAGGAGTGATGATGGATGTTGGGCTAATTTGGTGGGGAGGTATGACCAGGCTAACATCCCAGCACCTGGGATAGCAGTTTACGTGCTGCTAGCAAGTGGAATATTCCAGAAGGGTACAAGTGTGCCAACCAATTATAAGAGGGCAATGTATCAAAGAGCTGTATAGTTTGAGAAGTAAATAAGACATTGTTTATTAATACAACATGGAAGATGACTTGCACTTGGGATGAGCTTAGTTGTCCACCTGACTTTAGACACTCAATCACACCCCCTTAGAAAGTATATTTACATGTTCCCCTTGAGCCAACCACAAACCCCTGTAGGTTTTCTTATTTTGCCACGTAGTATGACATCACTTATGATGAATATTTAGTATAAAGTCATATTTTTTATGAAATGTTTTCGAGAACTCATTGAGCGATCTGTGCGGCGTCCGTTGATGTCTGTAGTACTCCCTGTGTTTTAACAAATGTTATTAAAACAGCCAAGATTTTGCCCAACTTCCTGAATCGGTCTGATTATTGATGTATGAGTAAAGTCTGCATCCCCATCCATCTCAGATTCTGTTACCTCATCTTAAAGGGTCCACACGGGTTCACTTATACTAAATTGAGTCTGAATTAACTTCATTCAGAAATGCTTGTGTCCAAGTCAATGGATGCTTCCTCTATGAGAATAAGTAGTTTCCACATTTGTACGTTGCTTAAAGTTGTCCAAATTAGGGTTACACTTCCTCTATTTGATCATATAGTTGCCCATATATGTAAATTGCTATTGTACTCTAAGATCTTCATTGAAGTGATTTCCTTAATGGGATCAATTATTATCCACATAAGTAAATATCTTGTTCCCTCTTAGGTCTTCATTGAAGTGGTTACCTGTTGCCCTCTACACTTGTTTCACCACTCTAGTTAAGTTGCTCCTCTGGAGGGATTTTGTAGTCTCTTTAGGTTGTGATTGTTGGCTTGTACACTGATGGGTTGAGGTAAGGATGTTTGCAAATTGTAAAGTTTGTTGAAAAAAAATGAATTGATACATATGAGAGGCCCTGCATTGTGTTGTTAGCATAAATGTAGAGTGGATGAAGGGAAAATATTGTGCCGAACGTACCCACAAGAATTCTCAGATAGTTCTTCTAGAATTAGAGGTAGCATTCCCACTTTACTCCCTTGACAGCAGGAACTATTGAATCCAGCAGTGCAGCATAATAGAAGGAAAGGCTCTTTTGTCACACCTCAAGCTTCAACCTTCTTTCTATTAAACCCCATTTGGGTCAGGTTAGATTTCTAAAAATCCATTTTGAAACAAGGCCTTTAATACAAACCTTGTATATCAGCTCTGAATCCAAATCAGCAAATTGTTTTTCTTTTCTCTAATTCTAATTGAATAATCTGTCAGTGAGTTACAGGCAGCAAAATGACATGCTCATGTCAATTTTGCAATTATGTTTACAGCGTAATGTCTTTTTGTTTGAAGATAAATACTATAGGCAAACTTGTGGAACGCTATGGGCTCTTTATAGCACCTACATATACCAATGTATGTATGGGCTGCTGGGAACAGACAAAAACTTGGATTGAACAATATGATAATTTTGTTGATAATTTAGTAGTGTGGTATCGTTTTATAGATTAGATATTTTTATTTTTTTATGGAATAGACTAATAGAACTACTATAAGAATATGTTAACTGTTTGAATGAAAATAAAATGAACTTGCAAATGACAATTACCAACAGTCAGAGAGAATTATTTATTTTTTAGATGTACAATTTCAGGTTATAGACAATGCATTGGTTTCCTTTCTCTGTAGTAAGCCCACACCATCAAAATTGCTTCTCCATGCCAAAACCCATCACCCAAAGTTGCTGATTAACTGCATCCCTTATGGGGAATTTTTGAGAACTAAACAGAACTGTTCACGAGAACATGACTATAATGAGGCAGCAAGACGATTTTTTTATTAATTGACTTGCATTTATTAAAGCGCTCACAAAGCCCGGGGGCATTGAGGCACTGTTACAGGAATATGTCTTATTTGCATATTTATAACATGCTTACTCAGAGGTTTCTAAGCGTGGACTCGGGGATTGATCCTGTGTTGCTTTGCGTCGTCTTGTTTCCAAGGCATGCACGTTGCTGCTGTGCTATCCTCCCGTGACAATCTAGGGGACGTACTCATAGAGTGGTCAATGAAGCATTTGATAAAACTAAAACGAAAATCAGGCATGATTTATTGACGACAGGGGTGAAATAGCATGATACAAATACTTTAAGATATATGAATAGATATAATAATCAAGCTAGTTCAATTAAATCTATCTTTAGAAAACATTGGCATATATTATTAAATGATGTAGATCTTAGAAAATTCTCGAAGGAGTTTCCTCAGATTAGTTTTCCATAGCACCAACATTAAAAGATAGATTATCTCCTTATCAACTATGTAGAAGTATGGATGAGAGTGATTGGTAATCTCAACAAAAAAAGAAAGGTTTTTTGCTTGTAACAACTGCAATGATATGATATGATATGGCATTCATGACGCACCTATACAAAAGTGTTTCAAGGCGTAATAAGGCAAGGGAGGGGAACAAAGGGAGAACAGCCATCAATCCTACTAGTCCAGGTGTCATTCAAATCATGCAAGTGCGTGGGAAGAGGGAAGGTACAGTGCAGTACATGGGAATAAATAAAACAATAAGTAAAGTAACCATCATGTGGCAAGTGCATGGTAAGTGCAGACATCAGCTGTCAAGGACAGCTAGGGGGAATGTAGGGATACAGAAACAGTCCCCAAGTGTGGGGGTTGCCAGGTGGCCAGTGCAGGTGTGTGAAGCTGGTGGGGGAGGGACCTGGGTCTGAGATCAGAGGATGCCCAGGTAGCCGGTGCAGTTCCAGTAACACCCAGGAGGTCAGCAGAGAAGAGGAGGAGACAAGCAGAAGCAAAGAGTAAGGTTTCGAGGTGCTTCCGGTCATGTGATCAATAGTGATACCTTTGGATTTGGAGATGGGCATATATGGAAGATGGAACATAGGATAACATGTTTAAACAAGCTTTTGGTTTATACCATTCAATGTGCCTGTGGTTTGACTTTTATAGGATCTAAAACTGGCCCATTAAACTTGTGTATTTTGCAACACTACAAGCCAATTAAGAATGCAGATCTGAGTTATCCATTGACTTTGTAAATCCTTGAAAATCATAACAGAGATGTAAATTGCATGACGTTTCTTGGTCTTGCACATGTGTCAGAACATCGAAGGAAAGGACACAGTGAGATAACATTTAGTCAATCTGAGTCTAGACTAATTGTTAAGATGGGTATGATGAAACCAAATGGGTTAAGTGGAGATGAGGAGCTGTATGTTTTTTTAGATTTAACTAGAATAAAACGTTTAATAATCTTTATTTAGATGTCTTTGGCCAATTGGCTATTAGATATGGTTGCATTTTTAAGGTGAGGTAGGGTTATTTAAAAAGCAGCGAAAGCTCTCCCATATGCAGCGAATACCCATGTCTTTGAAAAGATAGAAGTATTGAAAGAAATATGTACAAAGTATATGTAGTACGATAATTTTTATGCACCTGCATTTGAAATTTGTGAAATGTGAAAGAAAATATTTTCCTTGTATTTAGTGTGTTATTCAATGAATATATGTATATTTAGGATTGACAATATTCAGTTGAAAAAACATGCACTTGCACGTTACAATACATTGTTAACATGTTTACAGATTAGGTGCAACCACTCCAACATGGTACTGGTTGTGGAGGAGAATGAAGTGTTGCTATGCAGTCTTGTGACTTTGCAAACTGAACAGGAAGTGACAAACTGTGATACTATCTATAAGCACAAAATCATAGAGTTACATTGTATTAACATGGGGAAGTCCAGTTTGTGAGACAGAGCATGGCAATTTACACCTGCACAGGTGTTTTTTTTTCTATTATCTGTCAATGACCAGTTTTATTATGAATGGTCTTGCGTTTGTTTTTAACAACCCTGAGTTGTTAAGTGCATGAGCTGCACATAGCATTTGTTGAAACACCAAGGTGTGCTTGGATTTTTTTTGGTTTCTCTTTGGCCACTTCTGAGTACTAGAGAGGGGATGTCCTAAAATGATGCACCCATCAAGTCCACACTAATGTGTTCCCTCAGGATAATGAATCTTATCACTTGTTTTTAAAGGCTATCACTCATACCCTTTGGTGTTCTTTGAGTGACTAGATCAAGCAACAATGTATACAAAAAATATATCTCCTTTAAAATGTCACTTTGTTTTTTATGTCTCTACTCATAAAATAGAAATAATTAATACAATTGGCTTATCCTTCAATTACATTTATGGAGCATCCATACCTTGTTATTCATAATATTGCCATAAGCACTCATCCTAAAATTGATATTGGATTGGATCTCCCCACTGTGTCAATAATTGCAAATATTAAACGTCCATATCATTATTAATCATCCCCAAGGTTAGTGTTGACAATGGCACACTTTTAGTCCTTAATAAATCCGAACAAAGTCTTCTTTGACTTATTTTAGTATCACAACTTCTGTTTTGAAAAACCAACTGGTTTTGACATAAGACTGACCGTGTTCAGGGGTGTTTCAACAATTCTTTATGCATTGGACATTATGGACTACTGGGTACAGATAAAGCAATGTAACAATTAAAATCTGTGTTTCTGTAACGGTTTGTACTG
Organism: Ambystoma mexicanum; assembly: GCF_040938575.1. Lineage (NCBI taxonomy): Eukaryota > Metazoa > Chordata > Amphibia > Caudata > Ambystomatidae > Ambystoma > Ambystoma mexicanum. Next base: position 562,270,231 of record NC_090939.1, read on the forward strand.
TTACAATTTAAAAGCCTGATTGTGAAAATATACTTGTGTCTCCTTAATTCTTCTTGATGTCATTTCAAATAATATTCTAAAATTGCTCATGTTATAGGTAATTTCTCCTTGTTTTTGAATTTATCTCCTCATAAATTACAAATGAATACAACAATTTGTTCATCATTCCATTACATACATGGAGCATCCATAACCTGTTAAACATACAGCATAAGCACTCATCCTAATATATACATTGCATACTATCTCCCAACTGTCTCAATAATTACAATTAGTACCCGGCAAGAGTCAAGCAGAATGCAACAAGCATTCTGATTGGCTCTCGCCAGGTCCTTACCCAGCCGAGAATCCTTCGATTCTCAGCCGGGATTCCAGCCGCCTTTTCCTCGGCGGGGGGTGTGGCAGCCCCTCAGCCAATGAGGCAGCTCGAAGCGGGGCCATCCCCGCTCCGAGCCTCCCGACGGCTGAGAGGCTGCCTTCACCCTCGCCGGGACTCGGGTAAGCTTTTTCTTTTTTTTCCTTCCCTCCCTCCGTCCTCCCTACCCCACTTACCTTTTTGCTCCTGTGTCCCCGCTGGCAACAATAGCAGGCTCCAGCAGTGTGGAGATTTGGAGCGGGCCATCCCCGCTCCATGCCTCCACATGGCTGGAGGCTTCCATCGTCCCCCAGCGGGAATGCAGGTACATTTTTTTTTCTTCCCTTCTCTCCCTCCCTCCCTCCCTTCCGCCCTCCCAATCCCACTTACCTTCTGCTTCTTTTTTCTTTGTTTTTTCGGGAGTGGACGCGCTGGGAACACTTGTGTTCCCAGCATGTCCGCTCCCGATGGCCGCCATGGAAAGGGAAAACGGACTCTGTTTTCCCTTTCCATGGTGGCCATTTTCTTGGTCGTTTCTTTTTTATTTTTTTTCTGTCCCGAAACGCTGCAGCGTTTCGGGACAGAAGAAAATGCTTTTAGTGCCCTGGTCACGCACATAATGTGACCCGGGGTACTAATAGCAATATGACCCTCCCGGCGGGGACATTACCGCCCCCTCGGATTCCATGCCTTTGGCCCCCACGGGGGGCGTGGCAGCCTCTCAGACAATGAGGCGGCTCGAAACAGTGCTATCCCCGCTCTGCGCATCCAGACAGCTGGATGCCACCTTTGTCCCCCGCCGGGGATTCAGGTATGTTTTTTTGTTGTCCTCCCTCCACCCCGCCCTCCCACCCCACTTACCTTCTGCCTGCTTTGTCCCCGGTGGGGGACAATGGTAGCCTCCAGCCATGTGGGGACTCGAAGCGGGAACATCCTGCCCCGAGCCTCCACACGGCTGGAGGCTTCCATCGTCACCTACTGGGGACTCAGGTATGTTTTTTATTTATTTTATTTTTTCCCCTCCCTCCCGGCCTCCCAACCCGACTTACCTTCTTCTCTGTCGTCTTTCCGGAACGGACACGCTGGGAACACTTCTGTTCCCAGCGTGTCTGCTCCCGATGGCCACCATGGAAAGGGAAAACCAACTCCGTTTTCCCTCTCCCAGCGGCCATTTTCTAGGTTGATTCTTTTTTTTTTGTCCCAAAACGCTGCAGGTTTCCTGGACAGAAAAAAATGCTTTTAGTGCCCCGGTCATGCTGATCCTGTGGGCCGGGGTACTAATAGCTATATGTCCCTTGTGGCGGGGGTATTACCAACTCTGGTAATGCCTTGGGGCCTTCGTTAAGGCCTTCGCTTTGCTCGGGCCTATTACTATGGGCCCTGGGGCATTACCTGAGTCAGTAATGGCCCCGCCGCTCAGAGGATATTGCTTAAATATTAAACTTTCATGTCAATATTAATGATCCCCAAGGCTAGTGTTGACAATGGTACACTTTTAGTCCTTAATGAATACAGACTAATTCTTCTTTCACTTATTTTAGCATAAAACCTTCTATATAGAAAAAACCACCCGGTTTCGACCTACGAACAGTATTCTTCAGGGGTGTTTCAACAATTCTTTATGTATGGGTAATAATTGACCTCTTTGTACAGAGAAAACAATGTAACAATTGAAATCTGTGTGACCTTAAACCCATACATTGATGAATGCATGTTAAGTGATATCACAGTCACTAACAGCTATGGCTATCCATTGATACCACTGTGGCCAGCTCCATGAAGCTAAAAGCTGTACCAAATTGAACATGTTGTGCCGTGAGATTACTTTGGGGCAACATGTTCTATAATGTGTTGGTGCGGAGAAGAGAGGGAAGACTGTATTGCAGTCTATAACCATCAGTATTTCACCTATGCACTTTCCAGAGGCTTTTCAGGCCTGAAAAGCCAAATTTCTTCCATGAAATAAGAGGCAGTAAGACTTTCATCTTGTTAAAAATATGACAGTTGTGCTGCTATGTATGTACTTTTAAACCTGTTTTTGAATGTCTACTGGAGTCCCTCACTCTGCTCCCGGTGGCCATATTTTGGAAATGTACTAACCATTTGCAACTTGGTTTTCCATTTTGTTCTCAGACTTGCAGACACAGAAGAACATAGAATTCCACCTGTTTCCTTATATACAGACTCACATTATTTGGCATGGAATTAATGTACTTCCATACTTACGAGCATTGCAGTATGTTGACAACCATGGACTGCTTTGTAAATGGTAGATGCACTCTCTTTAAAAAAAGTTAATCAAAGCTATTTATTGCCATTGTTTAAATTCTTTGTATGAGCTTGCATCAAGATTGCTCCTATCATTGGGGCTTTTCACACGTTTCATGCAAGAAATTGTATTACAAAATGTAGGTTATTTTTTAGTATACATACAGCTTTCTTTTAGATTGGTGGTTGGATTATTATATAATTGATTGGTGGAGTCAGTCTTGCCCAGTGTGCGAACAATAAATGAGGGTAGTTTCAAGAAGGCTTTGGTTCATAAGTGCATAATTGTAAAAGTTTGCTACTAGTCTCTCTGTGTTTCTGACCCTGTCATATGAGTACTATGTTCTTTCATCGTCAGGAATTTCAGAGCCTGCAGTTTAAACGTGTTCGACAGTCCATCTCATTTTTTGGGGGGGGGTGGGAAAGGGCAGATAAGTGGTTGCGGGGTTGGGTATAGGTTATCTACTGATGAACTGCAGAGTCAGTCTTGCTATATTATGCATGTTGCTGGCCTTCATCTGCTGAAGCATTCTTTAAACACACTAAATGTGCATATGCCTGTTTTTTTAGCCAGCAGTCGTGCCATTACTGGATGCTATACTTTGAGTAATTATTTATTTGTCCAGCCCCATCTGGGGCATACATCTTGCACCTTGTAGCAGACTGTACTCACCGACAGAAAGGATCCAACATCCCAAATCTACATGAATCCAAAAGTGATGACGCCACCTACATAAACGGGTGGAATGGGAAGAAGATGTTGGTGAGCCAAGGACAACCTGAAAAACATCACAGACATGAGAACATGTCTTTTATTTTTAATTGTACCACAATGTAGTGTTTTCAATGCAGCTGTGGTGTGCTCTTCTGTCTCAAATTGAAACAGAATATATATATTTGGTCCTGGTTCATTTTCCTCTTTTGTATTGTCTTTAATCAACTGCAATTGCCAAAAAATAAGGACCCAGTTTCACAGCATACAAAAACCGAGAAAAAATTATGCCACACCATGAGAGAATGTAAATATATGAACTGGAAACATGAACAGAGGTTACATTTAAAATGGCCACCAACAGAGACTCTGTCATGGGCTTGGCATCTACTACGTCAGAGCATTCAGACAAATCTCAGACGCACGTTACTACAAGTGGGCTGCTAATGATTACTACCATTACTGATATTGACAAGATGAAAATATGCAAACAAGTCATGCAGAGTCGTGCCAAGCAGCATACTAATCATAGGTAATCCCAGGCAACTATGTTGTTATTGTGGAATGAGTAACTAGGAGAATAGCTAGAAACAGATCACTGATACCTACATTTAGAAACAATATTCATCCAAGCTACACTATATGAAAACAAATAGATGTGCCTTCACACCATACTGTATGTTCATACCTGCAAAGGACGAATATTTTATTCCGAGCGTAACGCTTGCAAAACTAAATATATATGTTACACTAGACAATAGTTTTCTTCATCATGTGCCCCCTCATGGCAAAAGACAGTACTGGTGTAAAAGAAATGCATGTGCAATGATTGCATGACAATTCACTAAACCTTTACAGTGAATAATGACTAAAGGTACTAACTTCAATCCAGGCAAAGGGGGAACAGAAGCAATAATAAACTTGACATTTTTTTAATATAAATACAGGCTTCCTAAACACTACAGGAGCCTAATTTAGAATTCTGCAGTTAAGGCAGACATTCTTCCTTTGTGGCTGGAAAAAGACTGAGTTGAGACATTGCTGGTCTGTTTATAGTTTAGGCTGTTAGGTGGCTCTTAATCGCTGCCTAAAAGCCAAACCAATTTCCATGGGGAATTAAAATAAGAGAGATTGCATGCGAGGAGGGACACACAGTATCCAGGTGTGGTTCAGCTTTTTTATCATTAATATCTTTGTAGACACGTATTCATTGAGTGCTACATTGCTGCAGACAGAGAGTAGCGAGGAACTGGCAACGCAAAGGTAGATGTTAGAAAATACAGTGCTCAGACATCAAGAGAAACTGATACTTCTGGATACATTGCGACCTGCCAACAGTTTCTTTCAAAATCAACCTTGCAGCGCAGAACATTCCATTTCAAGACTTCTGCCTGTGATACTCATGCAACCTTCACCATGAACGTGGCTCAGGATACCAAGGAGGCAAGCTGCTGAATGGGCATAGGCAATGCCTCAGTGAACCACACACTTGGGTTCAACATCTAACGAGTTCCATATAACGTGTCGCCATGCTTGTGTTGTGGAAGGAATTAAAGAACGTCAACAACCGCCATCTTCTGACCATAGCTTCACCACCTGTGCCTTTATCTTGGAAAATATCCCTGTTATTAATTCAATAGCAAACCCGAGCACCACTTTACCATTTGTACATCCACAGCTCTTATCAACAGTGCCTACCCTTCCACAACTGGTGCCATGGTATGATAGGTGCCAATAACCCGTGTGCGTATTCAGTGTCAAAAGGCAGAAGCTGTTGCCATTCACCTCTGTGGAAAACCCCACTGCTATTGAGTGCTTCAGAATGGCAGATAAGCACTTAAGAATTCTGGGTGGCTGCTTTATTTCACACAATGCTGCCCAAAATGTGTATGGCCAGGTGTATCTTGCAGTGGTTTGTTCATTTGACTGCATGCAATTCACAATGGGCCTTGGACCAAAGGACTCAGCATTGACTACACAGCCATTGCACTGGGTCACTCGGTTACCTTCGTTTCTACTAATAAACAAGAAGAGACCCATACTAATCAACGATTGCAACTGGGGAATCTGTTCTGGCACCATGCCACTTTGCACTTACAAGGTTTTGACAGCAAATGAAAGTTGACATTGCCCGAGGATGTTCTGGTACAATAGCAAAACAAAAGAGGTGATGGCTGGAAGGTTGAGAATTAATCTTAACCTCTGGCATCGCTCTGGGCAACCCTCCAGACCATCGTTCTTCGCCTGCCAAGCTATTACAGAAGGGGAAAGACCATATGCAAATCAGACATGGCCCCACCCCAAAAAGGGGTAATCCAGCCCAAACTGCTAAATCACACCCCTTCTGCACGAGACCACAAGCATCAGCAGACATGTTTCAGCCTTTTTGGGCGTCAACAGTGAGGAGTAGCTTGGGTCTCTAGGCCCAGCAGGCACGGGACACACATCTGGGCATACCCGTCAAACTCGGGGTGACAGTAGCAAAACAAAAGAGGTGATGGATGGAAGATTGAGAATTAATCTTAACCTCTGGCATCGCTGTGCCATAGGGAACCAAGCAGCACCTCACTGAGGAGGCCCAACAAGGCCGAAACATGTCTGGGGTTGCTTGTGTTTCCGTGCAGAGGGGCCCTGGCCTAGTAGTTTGAGCTGGGCTGCTACCATTGGTGGCAGTACCTGACTGATTTGCATATGGCTGGACCCCTTTTACAATGGCGCGGACAGGCTAAAAAACGGTGGTGTGGAAGGTTGCCCAGAGCAATGCTAGTGGTTCAGATTCATTCAAAACCTTCCACCCATCACTTTTGTGCTTACTGTTATGGTACAATGGCTAAGAATCATAAAGTTAGAAATGGGATTGTTTTCACTGGCAACTGCTCCAATATCCTTGCTTCACTAGGGATTGATCAAACCTTGTATCTTGTCCCCTCTTTGTCCATTGCCTTGTAATGACACTTTTCATCAACCATTCTCATCCGAAGATAACATAATTGTGTGTGTTATGTTCAGAATATCTTCAGATCCCTCTTTAATGCTGGAGGAATATTGAAGATCCCAAATAACCTGTACGTAACAGCTACATAATGTAATATCACACTTAGACTTAGTGGTAAAAATACAAAATAAGCAACAGTAAATTACATTCAAGTTATATCATGCTATACCTTGGCAATGCTTTTACCTTTTTATGAAAAGTGAACACTATGTGAGACCAGCAACAGACAACGAGAAGCATGTCAGCGAGTAGTGTTTGCTGAATAACGCGTGGCTCTATCTTTTGATATCATCATCTCTTTTCAGCCAAGAAACAAAGGAAAGAGGCACACACAGAAAGAAGCTCTGCATCATGAAATTCAGCAGAAAGAATTAAGTGCATCGGTACCAAAGGGTGCATTAAGCAAATGTGCTTCAGGATCTTTGCAGGCATACCAGTCTTTGAGATGCCTCCTCGGTGCAAACAAAACTCTTGAGGGGCACTTTGTTATGCTCTCGCTATTCACAAAAGTAGCATTATCATATACTTCTATGCCGTATGTTTTTTTTTCAGCACACATTTTTCCCATTTTACTCATCAAAAGAGGACACAGTGTCTCCAATATTACGAGATGTGAAGGAACAACACAGACATACATTTGGACATCATTACTTATTTATATAAATGCTGATATTGAGAACTGTGCAAAACGCACGCTAGTCATCTCTGCCTTCTTACACAAATAAGCGAAAACATGTTAGCCCACTTGCATTTCATGTTTTTTTGTTAATTTTAAAGGTTAAAGGTTTTTACACCGTGCACAGGTGCCACTTGCATTCTCTCTCAGCGCTGTAGCTGTCAATGAAAAATAAAAAGGGGGTAGGTTAGTAGCAGACGCAGGAGAAAAAGCAAGGGCGCTGTAATGTGCTGTTGGCTTCAATTCAGATGTACCGTTCACTGAGCTTGGATGCGAGATTCGGGAGGCGGACGTCATGTGATGTCGTGCAAGGTTGTGTGTGCTATGTCTTGTCGCGGTGTTGTGAAGTGTGTGCGGTTTGCTGCGCTGAGGAGTTCTGTTTGTTAGTGGCCGTGGCTGATGATCTTCAGCTTTTCTGGTTTATTATTTGTAACTTCCCTTCTTCCGTGTGCTCTCTCCAGTTTCATCAGTAAAGTCGCCTCTGGGTGAAGGTTTCTTGCGCTACTTTGCTACTCTGTCTGTTGCCTGAATTGAGTGTGGTCCCTATTTCTGATTAGATGCCTGTTCCTAGCGAAGAGAGTAATCAGCGGGGCAGTTCTTTAACAGGATTCCCTTTGGGAGGTACGTTCTAGTAGGGGCATAGTTAGTGTTTGGTCGAGTTCCCTCTTGTTGCCCTTACTCTGTCAAAATAGCCACATACTCTTCACTACATGAGGTCTACCGTGCTGCCCCATACAGATGCCTCCCAATATTTTGAATGTGTGTATATATCCTTAATAAGAATGTATGGATTTTGTGTAAGGTTGTCTGGTTTTAACCAGAATCACAAAAATAAATAAAGGGAAAATTACAAAAATATATCCTTATTTCTGACAATTTATGAACATTGACTCTTCTCATCCATAGCAGCCGTGGTGACTTTTTCCTGAAATGTATTTTCTCTGCATACCCAGCATTGTTGTTATGCAAAGATATTTCCTTCACAGCTGTATCACGTAAATTTAGGGCAAAGGCCACTGGTCACACTCGCAGGACCAGGCCATGGTGTTGTGCGATGAAGGTACACTGGAGACGCTGCCTGATGACACATAGCACCTCAACGCAACTTCCAGGCTCCCAAGCCTTTATGAACTGAGAATCGGACCTTCTGCGGCAGAGCCCACACAGGACAAGGCTGCAATGTTGTGTGATGCAGGTATGCAGGAGACGCTGCCCGATGATACATAGCATGCAATGCAACTTCCACGCTCTCAAGACTTTAAGAACTGAGAACCAGGGCCTCTGATGCAAAGCCCTCACAGGACAGGCCCGCAGGGTTGTGCAATGACAGTGTTTGGTGGAGAAGGAGTAGCAGCGTTGAGTACAAGTGTGGACGATATCACCATCTATCAGTGTCCATGAAGTAATAATGTTTGGGAAAGGAGAGTAGCACTGCTGCACTCCACACAATTCCCTGACGTTGCACATCTGTCTCCATTTGACCACTTCTGCTTTAGCCCTTTGGGCCCTTTGCGTTCCCCCCGCAACTCAGCCTCTACTTCTCCCAGCCATGCGCGTACTTCACCTCTCTACCTGTCTCCATGTGTGAATTCCCCCCCATGCAATTTATGCTCTGATTCCCCCCAGTCCTTTGGTCCTTTCTCCCTTCTCGTTTCTTCCTTCTCCAGGTCCCCCCATGCTGTTACTATTTATTGTTTATTTGTTGCATTGTTTGCATTTCTCTTCTTACTCCACTAGATCCCCTAGGGTTACTAGTGTTTTGCGTTTGGTGTACTGTATTTGCATTTCCCTCTCGCTCTCCATTGTATTGTGACCATTGCATTGTATATTTGTTGCATTGTTTGTTTTTCTCTTCTTACCCTTGGTCCCCCAAGGTTACTATTGTTCTGCATATTTTGTACTGTATTTGCATTGATCTTCTCACTCTTGTGTTACCCCCTCAGTGGTCCCTATTGTATTATTACACATTTCTGCACTTTCTCCTTCTCTTATGCCCCCCCACTGACTGCAATTATTGTTCCTACTGTACTCTCTGCTCACTGTACCCATTCTCCTCTTGTGCTTCCCCCTTTGTGTGCCCCTAGTGTGTGCCACCCCCACCCTGCCGCCTGGACCCCATCCCCCACCTCTTACCTCACACCCCTGACCCCCACCCAGCCCCTGCTTGGGCTGCCTCCTCCTCTTGCTCTGTGCCTCACACCCCTCCATGGTGCTCTCAGTCGCCCCTATCTTCTCTAATTGCTATTCTATCTCCTTTCCTATTCCTCTCACTAAGTCTGGTAGGAAGAAGCTCAAATGGTACATCCTTGTCTCCAACTCAGGCCTCCCTATCACTGATACCTACACCATTGCTTCCTTAGAGACAGACACTCACCAATATCCTCTTTGCTGTTCCCTCTCCAGGCCTATGAACCTCTCATATAGTCTCTTTTCTCTCTCCTTTTTCGTGCTCTCCAATTAACGGTGGCATTCAGTGGGCAGTCCTCCTGGGCCCCTTCCACACCTCCAAGACCATAATTAATGTCTATCTGAATGGCACTGACATGATCAAGGGCCCTAACCCAAATCTCGTACTTCTCGATAGATGGTTCCAGCATCTTATCAACTTCCTTCCTTCTCCTGCTCCTCCTACCTAGACCTCTCTGGCTCCTCTACCACCCTCTTCTGCCACCTCTCTGGCACACTCCTCAGCTTCTCTGGCTGTTCTGCCTCCTTCTTCCTCCACCACCTCTCTGGCACCCTCTTCTTACTCTCTGACTTCTCTGCATCCTCCTTCCTTCACTGCCCACACTCGGACACATCTAACACCTCCACAGGGCGTACCACATTCCTGTACCCCTCTGCAGAAGTCTTTCAAATGTGCCAATCTGCTCCATGTCGCTACTTTTAGCGCTCTCTCAGCTATCAAACACTTCTCTGACATCTACTGACTCCTTGAAAATCTTGATCTGGATGTCCTCAGTCTCACCGAGACCTGGTTCACAGCCAGCTCTGTCACAAATGTTGACACCCTCCTCCCTGAGGACTACAAGATCCTCTCTGAACCCAAGACCAACCGTCCAGGAGGTCGACTAGCCCTGATCTTCCTGGAGTGGATCCCTTACGCAGGCCTACTACTCCTTTGAATGCCTGGTCTGCAGGCACTCTATCTCTCCTGGCCTCTCTCTGACTGTTGCCACCATCCACAGGCCACCTAGCCAGGTTGCCCTCTTCCTCTCCGAGTGGGCTGTTGTCTCCTCCTCCCTCCTTGCATCTAACTCTCACCTTCTCCTCCTCAGAGACCTTAACATCCACTTGGATGCTTCTGGCCCCTCTCTGGGCTCTTTTGCAATCTCTGTGACTCTCTCTCTCTCTCTCTCTCTCTCTCTCTCTCTGTCTCTCTCTCTCTCTCTCTCTCTCACTCTCTCTCTCTCTCTCTCTCTCTTTCTCTCTCTATTCTTCCCTATGGCCTGACTGATGGCCTGATACACTCTGCAGGGCACACCCTGGATGTTTTTATCTCACCAGACATCCCCCTCTCTAACCCTCTCACCACTCCTCTCTCTTGGACTGACCAGTTTCTTCTCTCATCTCACCTGTCGGTCTCTGTCCCCAAGGGGATGCCAACCACAACACTGCCATCCACCTTCTCATCCAGTCGATGAAGCATGTGTCAGTGGAGGCTTTCACTGCTACTTTCTCTCCTCCCGCAACTCGTGAGGCTGGCTCACACTCTGACACAGCCCTCTAGAACCTGCATCCCTTAATCTCTAGCACTCTTGATGTCCTTGCCCCTGTAATGAAGATCCGTCTGAAGCCCACATGCAAGTGCAACTTTTGGTATGATTCTGACCTTGCCACCCTTAAACGCAAGTGTAGGGTGGCTGAGAGGAAGGGAAGGCCATCAGGTTTATCCTCTGACAAACTGGCCTGCCGCCTGCTCCAAAGACAATATCGACCCTCTGTCCTGTCCAAGAAGAGAGCATACATCCAATGCTGCGACCCTGCCAACTCTAACAACTCCGCCACATTTTTCACAATCTGCAAGGAGTTACCGAATCCTGATTCAGTTTCCACCTATCTTGTTCCCTCGTAGGCCCTTTCCACGGCACTGGCTTCTCACTTCACTACTAAAACTCAGGACATCTTGTCTACTGCCTCCTCTTCCTCTCCCTCTACCACTCCCGACCCCTCTCCAGACGTCTCTCCTCCTGCTTTCTCCTCCTTCACCATGTTCACTCCGGACAATGTTTCTAGACATGTCCAATCTATGAAAGTCTTGTCAAAGCAGGTTCTTCCCTGCTCCTTCAGAACCAACAAGGACCGCATCGTCACCCTCGCTCCAGCCTTGGCCAATTTCTTCAATCAATCTTTTGCCACTGGAACCTTCCCTTCCCCCCAAAGCACTACCTTGTGCACCCTCTTCTCCAGAAGTCGTCTGCCGATCATTCCTCTCCGGCAAAACTCTGCCTGCTCCCTATCACTCCTTTCCTGGTCAAATTCCTGGAAAATCTGGCCATCTCCCAGCACACTCAACATACTACATCTGTTGGTTGTCTCCATGACCACCAGTCTGTCTTTAGAGAAGCCAGAAGCACGGAAACTGCTCTCCTGAACATCCGTGAAGACTTGCTCTGTAATCTCAACGCTAACCTTCCTTTTGTGCTCATTCTCCTTGATCTATCCTCTGCTTTTGATACGGTCAACCAGACCACCCTGCTCAATTGTATCCATGACAACCTGGGCATCATGGGTCAGGCCTTAGCCTGGTTGACCTCCTTTCTCTCTGATCGACCCTCCCATGTCCAAATTGGGTCCTTTCTGTCTACCACTTCTATCTATACATGTGGTGTTCCCCAGGCCTCTAACCTCTCACCCTGGCTCTCCAACCATTACTTGTCACCTCTGGCCCACCTCATCTGTACCTTCTGTCCTAACCTTCAGTGTTATGCGGATGCCACTCACCTCTCCTCAGGCTCCATTCAGCCTCCTCTGCTCTCTCGCTCATACCTGACTGTCTTTCTGCGATTCAGGAATGATGTGCCTCAAACCATCTCTGCCTTAATCCCAGTAAGACTGATATTCTTCTCATTGGGACCCCTGCTCCCGCTTTCCCTATTTCACTCTGGCTTCCCATGCTGGGTGCTTTATCCTCACCTTCCTGTGATGTGAAGTACCGCAGGGTCATCTTTGACTTCACCCTCTCCTTCTCTCCTCACATCTCTGATATCTCTAAGAAGTCACAGTAACAGCTGCACCTCCTCAGTGTTATTCGTCCTTGTCTCACTTTCCCCATAATCCCACTGTCTCCAGAGCCCTGGTTCTCACTAGGTGGGCCTACTGCAACAGCCTCTTTGTAGATCTGCCTGCCTCTACACTTCGCCCCTTGCAACTAATCCAGAACAGGATTGCGAGTCTTGTCCTTGGACTCAAGTCCAGGGATTGACTATTTCCAGCCCTGAAATCTCTCCACTGGCTCCCAGTGGATGCAAGGTTCAAGTTTTATACACTCTGCATCATCTACAAGGATTTCTGGGGCGGGGACCACACTACCTCCAACTCTCTCTTCCTAAGCATCTTCCTTATCGAGCCCTCCGCTCATCCACCTCCAACTCTCGGAGGGTGAGACGTTTCTCCAGGCAGAGCATGGGGTACATCTCTGCCTGTCCTCTGCTGGTGCCTCCCTCTGGAACTGCCTTCCTGCCTCTCTCAAACATGAGCAGGGCCCCTAAGGTTCCAGAAGCAACTCAAGGCCTTCCTCTTCGCTTCTGCTTTCTCCCTCTCTCTGTCTGTCTCTCTCTCTCTCTCTCTCCCTTACCGATGCTCTTGTCTGCAGCACTAACTGGTTACTTGGCCACCCACTGAACCTCACGGGCACCAGGCTCCTGCACAACCAGTTGCCCCCTTGCACTGCCTCTGGTCTTCCCACCCACTTAAGGACTGTATCTGTAACCCTACAGTTCCCTGTCGGAATGAGGCCCAATGACTTAACAATTCAAAAAGGTACCATTTGAAAGTTCAAAAATATCCTTCGGATAATGGTCCAACATAATTAGATACATCTGCAACTTTGGAAGTGTCTGCAAGAACATGTTTCCACCTTTTTTGGGAGTCTCTAGTAAACCCTACTCTTTGTTTTACAAATACCTTTCTCCTTGACATCACATATCTTCAGTAGTGTGCTACTTAGCTCTACATAATATTTTCCATATCTATACTCACTCATCTTCTCAATTCTTTCTGATTCTGGGATGTGTTAGCACTGATACGCTTTGAATACTTTGTATCATATGTATCACTTGAGCAAGGTCACTGTGCTGTAAACCGTGGATGAGTGTAAGTGGTACACAGTAAAAATACATCTCCAAAAATGAAGAAAGTGGAAAAACACCAAGTTAAAATTAAAGAAAGCAAATGTAAGCTGGAATTGATATTTAATTAAAGTAAAACATAAATGTCATAGAAAAATGAACAATGGGGGGAGGGTTTGGTGGGCTTCCGCCCCTCCTACTGAATCAATAAGAAATCAAATCATCTGGACACAATTTGCAGTTTTCAAAAAATCAGGTAGGATACATGTAGTTATTTTTACTTTCCTGATTTAAAATGTCTTTATTTTTACTGTTTAAATCATGTTTATTGTAAAATCGTTCATCTCTACTGCTTCATTTTCAGCCTGGGTTGTGATTCCAAAGATATTATAACCAAACTGTGCATGCTGGTTACAAACCAGGTCTGTACCTGGATGGACTAGTCTGTGAAGGCAGGACTGACCCTAGGCAGGTACAGTGGTGTTATAGCCAATTTCCCCAGAGAGTATGGGTGTGGGGCTGTGCTTGTGAGTCTTACAATGTTCAGGCAGCCCTTACGGTGCTGAGCTGTGGGGTTGGTCTAACTGCTCCCACTTGTCTGTTACAGAAAATAAATTCCTGAAGAACCTTCTGGGTCTGCGGACCCCTGGCCCGAATTTCCAGATTTCCCTCGAGCTAGATTGACAGCCCATTGAAAAAGCATGCATGGCAAAGCCAGTGTTGTAATGACTAAGGCTATGAGTCAATGTGAATGTAGTCAATTACTGGGGGGCAGTAAGGGATGTAATGTCACAGGAAGGTTCAATGAGTTTGCCATTGGTACTTTTTGTAAAGAAAGAACTTCAAGCGCTTGGTCTCTCTGATTGTTGGTCTGACCCAGGTTCTATAAATGGAAACTCCAAGACAAATGTCCGGTGTGTCCTTGTGACAACAAGGGAAGTAGAAATTGAAAGGTAACTGATGACGTCATCTCAGTTTCTTAGATACTGCTCCATGAAGCAGAACAAGGGCTATGAAGATTACCTGAACCTAATGCAGCCAAAGCAGATGAGATCTCTTTTTCTCAAAGCTCTCTTGAGTAGACTTCCTTTACCTGCTCTGAGGTCTAGATGGAATTCTAATGTTAGTCCGCTTTGCCCTTTCTGCTCGGACACTGTGAAGAAATGGCCCACTTCCTGTTCCTGTGCCCAAATTATGGTGACCTGAGGTAAGGATTGTTAAAACCTCTCTTCGTCTTGCAATCAGTCAATATCACCTGTGCAGTTAAACATCAACTTGCACATTTTGCTGCAGGGTGATATCTGCTCAGGCCTTGGCGAAGAACAGCCAAATCTGTGAAATATCCAAGGACACTAGGATGGGCTGCAAAGGTTAGTTTAGTGCTCATTTGATGAATTCTTCTGAGGTACTATTGAAGGTACCCTCTATTTTAAATTGTATGAATTTTATTATTACATCATTCTTTTAACTGGGTCCTGCTACATGGAATCTTTCTGATGCACAATATCACTTTAGTAGGCGAAATTTGCTCACCAGTAGAGTGATCCATCTGAATGGGTATCGCTCATGTGCTGATTGTATTGCTTGTTGCACATTTGTAGGAATATGTCTATTATAGAGATCATTAGCATGCATCCTCCAAAATAGAATGCAAATTATGCGCACTGGCACTTTCTTAAAGTTCATCACTGATTAGAAGTTTTTTGAGAAGGTATAATAGGACGGCACTTGTACTATGATCGTTTATGTTGCAGATTCGTGTGATTCTCTCTGATTTTATATTATGGTCATTGTTGTGTTTTTGATGTTTGATGCTTTGATGTTTTATGTGTTGGTTTTAAAACTACCAAAGTAAACCAGAAAATAATGAAATACAAGACTAACTTAATTCAACTACTAAAACTGAATTTAACATCAAAATACATCTCACTACCAAGTTTTTTTTAAGCATCAAAAAGGAATATATTTATTTGTCAAGAATCTAGAGGTGATTTTCACCATTTGCTTTGATTTCTAAGTGTATATAAAATGTGTGGTTAATGCACATTTACCTGCTGATACCTGTCCTGCAACTTCTTCATCTCATGGCTGAGAAACTTAGAAGCAGGCCAATTCTTGAACATATGCCTCATCTACAGTAACGTATTTAGATGCTAATTGGAATTCTAGCCTGACTTCTGTGAAACATCATTTGTGCCTTTTTGTGTATGATTTATATTGTGAAGGGTACAATGATCTTTCATACTACTATACTATTGCGGGGAACTATGAGGTAAATTGGAATATGTGGGCTACTGGCAGAACTGTTTCTCAAAGAACCATGAGACTGGGAGCCTGATTTACAGACCGTTTTTCAATGGGACCTTCACATTCAAAAATGCTTTTGTAATCAGACCCTGACTAGATCAAATTGTGTGAATCTGCCCACAACAATCTATGCCCCCTGTCTACTAAATTGGAAGTGCTTGGAAAGAGGAAACACCAATTATGTGCTACTATATAAATAGCAATTAATTGAAAACTTTGTTAAATACGGATTCATGTATTCAATGCTACTATCATATATTCAGGCGTTAATTCTGTCAGAGTAATCAGGTTAACATTCACATTTTGGGTGATGGTAGAAACAAAAGGTGATTTATTAGTTTGCTTGCAAGACAAACAGACAGTACTCTGTCCATTAAAAACAATATGACCAACAAAACATTGAGCACATCTATTCTAGGCCTTCTGACATGATAATCTCCTCTCCCACCTAAAGCAAACGTATTTGTTCATGCAGACACCTCAGCCCATCTTCTCTTTGTTAGAAAATGACATTTGGCAATACACTTCCGGTTCTCAGTAAATTCCTTCCTTATCTCACCCCCTCAGGTGAGGGACATTGAGTCTCTACCCCTCTGACGAGATACAGCTCTTGTGAGTGCCTTATTGACCGACCCAGCCCATGCCAGAGTGATGGCCTAAGTTCATTGACTTTGTCACAGTTACATTGGATGGTAAAAAGGCTCAAAGCAGTTTTGGTGCACATGCACAGTTCAGTTCATATCGGGCAATCATCGTCCACAGCCAAGATGGAAAAGGGGTAGCCTGCAAATGCCTGCTAAAGGAAGAGAGAAAAAAAAAAAACAAGGGCGAGGATATGGTCCAACCAATATCAAAGGGAGGAAAGTAAACAATCCGTCCAGAGAACGTCCCTGAAAAGAAAATGTCTCCTTTCCTCCAGCTCTCATGAAACTTAGATTATTTATTTATGTACTAGTCAAGCGACTGCATGCTACCACAATTCAATCACTCATTCTCAGCAATGTCTGTGGATTCATGAATGCTTGTGATCAATCGCACCAATGAGCATGATTGAAAAAAGCCCCTCGCAGCCACATACGTCTCGCACAAATATGGCTAATTTCTGAACCAACTGCGACGCAGCATGAACTCTATGATCAAGTGAAGCAACCTAAATGGATTAGAAAGTCGTTACACAAAATCTGCTACTTCCATGCCAATGTCAATGTTAAGGAATGGTGAATCGAAAAATGACAGATGTATTAAAGAGTCTGTTTACAAGACTTCATATGCTGTATATCTGGTACTCTTTGGGGTTTGCCTGGCTATCAATAAGAGCTAAGGTTTAAAGGCATTGGATGACGATCCAAGCAACATTTTGATTGTACGGTATGGTTTTAATACAGTTCGAAACACTTCAAAAACACAAGTGACAAACGTACATTTTGTATTCAGAGAGCAGTTGATGGAATTGGAAGGAGTTAACATGCTTGCTAACCCGCTTGCTATTTCGGGAATTTTATTTCCATCCTCCAGGTACAGCAGGTGAAGTGGTGGGGCTGAGAAATGTCAAGCCAATTAAGCTGCTGTTCCTGTCTTTTAACATTTTTTGAACCTTTTTCGGCATCGCTCCTCAATCTCCATTAAAACAGGGCTGGTTTCCACCAGGCACAGCTTGACGAAAGCACTCAAGGGAGGCGCAGATTCGGAGACGTATGAAACTGTTCATTATTTTCCAAGGGAAAACAGTCCACATAGCGCAATGTGAAAATTCATCAATGTTCGCTCTATGTGACTGCTAACATTACAATTTTTGTGCGTTTCTTTTTAAATTATATAATTAAACATTTAAAAATGCATATATTGTCCTTTTTAGCTATTTCATCCAACGGTGTGTGAAAAGTCTCACAATACCAGCTACTCGAAATGAGACAGTGTAAATGCAGTTTTTAACACATATGATTAAAACATGCATAATTGTGGGTAGTTTTAATGTTTCGTTCCTCGAAAAAAATAAGACAATTGAGGAAAGCAATAAATATTGTGTTTACCCATTTTCAGACTAAACCTTTGCCTTGCTGTGTTGGTTGTCTGTTCAACAGCACGTGAACGTCAAGGGTATGTTCCTAATGCTCTACACATATAACTTCACAAACTAGGAACCTTGAAAGAACATGCCCACAACACACGTTTCCAGGAGATCAGAATTGTGCTTTCTAGAAAGGCTCGGTGAACTTGCAAGATCTTGTGCGATCTGCCAGCAGACCAACATCATGCTCGAAACTGTGTGAGAGTTTCAGTATGGTAAACGGATTTTGGTGGGACAGCCAGAACCTGATAGATTTGTGTGGGAAGTGGAGAGCAATAGTAGCTCTTTAAACTCTGGGTAGAGTAAGAGGCTGTATACAAGGCCCAGCTCAATTCATAGCCATCTGCGTTTTGTTCTTAGTTGCTGTAGGTAGGAATAGGGATGAACCACTCTAAGAGAGAGCAGGACATCCTGGATTGTAGCCACTTAGTGTATTCTCTTTTTTATGTTTCTATTTCCAATGCTTTGGTTTGTGTTGTGTTTATTTTGTGACGTTTCCAGAAGTCAGGTTTACCCCTGAGACATGTGTTGTGATTGTTTTTACAATACATTCCCTTCCCTGTCTCTTTCAACCGCAGAATATTTCAATCAGGATGCGTCCAGCTGCGTTTGTGGATCATGTTACAAATTGCTTACGATGGAGGACATTCATTTTCACTATCAGGGATTTGGTAGCTGTGTTTTCTTTTCCACTAACCAAAGGTTGAAATTTCCCTACATGGTATGGTGTTTGTGTTCAAATGCAAGGCCTGTTACTACATCCAGAAAGTTGTCAAAGAATGAGTTTCTACAAAGGGGTTCTATAGATTAAGAGGCAATTGAGCTGCAATGTGTAGTGTGGAAGGAGAAAGATGCATTCTGGGATCATGTCTGGACTTGATACATGTATGTCAATTATGCTTTGTGTCTAAGTAGGGTTCCACCTCCTCTCTTTCAGGTGCAGTTGGTGAGTTTAATTGTGTAAGCCAATTGACCGGCATTGCGTATTGCTACAGAATAGTCATCTGCTTGACAAATGTATTTCATGAAGTGTAGATATGTCTTATCCTCACTGAGAAGATCTTAGATGTGTTTGCTATTCTTGGATATGAAGATGGCCTTAATGAATAAGCATCTGGTACTGTGGTTGCTCTAAGTACTCTAATCGTTGCCAAGGGGATTCTCCTAATTGCATATTTACTTGGGCCATGGTGTTCATCTTCCTGATGTGCTTTGCATTAATTTCTGAAGAGGCTGAGAATTGTTTCTTTAGGCTTGGGTTGTCTTCTTGGATACAGTGGCCGTTAAGGCAGTGATTGGGGATGGATGGTGTGAAATGTGGTGTTTTGAGGATTGATGGAGTCATTAGTTCTTGGTACTGATACCTGCATTTTGTTGTGAAGAGTGTCAAATGTATATGTCATTAGACCCTACCCCCTTACCTCTGTCATATTGGAAGAATAAGATGAAGACACTGTGCCTGGCACCAGGTATCATTCCAATATCACATTGAAGATATTAAAAACGTTATGAGCTCAGACAACCGTACCAAATGTACCCTCAAACTGATGCAGTAGAAGCAAGTCGGCAGACACTGCTGTACATAGAAGAACTATAATTAAAGTCTGACAAGTATAAAAGGACATCATGAAGAGAAGACATGAGGGTGCACTGAAACGTTATATGAGTACTTAAAGAATGAATATGTGACTGAAATGACAAAGTGAACATGCATGAAATCATATAGACTGAGAAGATAAGTGAGAAGACACTAAATGTATATATGCAGAAACACAATGTAGATGAGACATATAGAAGCTTGCTAAAATGTAGGAAATGCAACACAGGTAAAGCAGCCATGTTGAGAAAATGGACGTTGGCTTCCTCTAATAGTAAGCGAGAAGTCTCAAGAGGGAAGACCAAGGCTGCAGAGCTGAGAAGCACTGTAATACAAATTTGTGCAAGAACAACAAATATTTGTTTGGCTCACGATCAACGATGCCACAGCAAGAGCAAGGCACGAAAGGAGTCAAAGAGGATAATCCATGTACGCAGGACATATTTCTCTTAGATTACGTAAAGGTGTGAACATTTGCGAGTACCAAGTATTGTACAATCAACGTTGCAGGAAGCACATGCAAGACAGAACAACCAAGTCTCCAGAGGCAAAGAAGAGTAATAGCACCTATTATAATTGAATCAAATAGCACTAAATAGGAGGACAGAATAGACAAACTCATGGTCTCTTCACACATGGTGGAAGATCAGGAGAGAAAGCCTACTCAAGAAGCTCCTGATAAAGATAGCAATGTACCTTTACTCCCTTTAAAGTTCAGAGGAAGAGAACAGTCAGCAAGGTAAACTACAAAGAAGAAGTCGTGGGTTAGGGCCTAAGTAATGAGAGATGGGAAGCTAATTAGCCAAGCGGGCAGTTGTCTGACATTTTCCCCACACCTGAGTTTTGCTTTGCTTAAGTGCTGCTAACGAGCTGAATGTCCAAGGTAGGAGGAGAGTGCCAACCAATCATGAGGGCCTATGTAATGGTGGACTCTACATAGTTGCAGAAGCCAATAGGCTGCTGTTATTCTACTAGTATCTTTATTATACATAGTTGGAGGTAGTTCAAGACATGCCTGCCAGATAAGGGGCAGCCAACGATGGTACTAAATGGTATATATGTTATATAGGTATATATGTTCTCTTAACCAATCCTTCAACCCGATAGGTGTTTACTGTTTGCCATGTACAATGATATCTGTGATGTCATCTTTGATGTCCTGGTTGTTAGTCCTAGCAGTGCACAAAAGTGGCACGAGTTATGGTTACTTAGCGTATCATAACTGGAGAATTTGAAGGGATTTTCGGTTTTACTTGTAACCATAATGTCCCTTTAACACATTATTTTCACTGAATTGCATGTTTTTTTGTTAGAGCAAGTTAACCATATCGTCCCTTTAACAAAGTTTTTTCAGCAAATTTCATGGGTTTCTTTCTGTCAGTGCAACTTAACCATAATGTCCCTTTAACAACGTTTTTTCAGTGAATTTCAAAGGTTTTAACCGGTATACCTTTACAGGGTAATTCATGGAAATGATGTGCGCCGAAATCGGGAGCGCAAGCGTGAAACTCGCAGCGCACGCGTGTGAAATGCGCTCAAGCACCCATTTCCCTATTCATGGAACACATTGCGTGTGGCTTACCCTCGACCTGCGCCGAATCCACGCGGCTTCCATGCGTCATTGCAACTTCACGGAAGCCCTGCGCGAGATGCCCAGAGAAAGCGCACACCATCCAGCGCACACACCTAAAAAGGGGGCGGGACACGCAGAATGGGGAAGAGCATGCAAAACTCTGGGTGTGAAATCCTTGCAACGCCCACACGTATGCTAATAACAAGTATTCATGGAATTGAACATGGCAAACCCATGCATGCCAAAAGATGCGCAAAGCCGGAAACACGTATGCGAAAGCAGGCGTAAGCGCCCCCAAGCAGCAAAAAAGTGCGCGCAAACAACAAACAAGCATATACAGCTACGATGAATGTCCCATTTCTCGCAGCAGTGATCGTGGGACACCACAGAAGGAGGAGGATATCAAGGCCCCGCATTTTTTTACCCAGGACCAGCCTTTTTGGGCTGCCTGATGACCAGGTCTATGGCAGGTATATGTTTCCACCCCATATCATCATAGACCTGGTCACTGAGTGGGAGGATGACCTCACATCACCCACCTTGTGCTCCCAAGCACTGAGTCCCTTGGAAAAGGTGCTCAATGTCCTGCATTTTTTGGCCACTGGGTCATTACAGCAGACAACTGCGATGGTCGGGGGCTTCTCACAGCCCATGCAGTCACGCTGCCTACACCAGGTGTTGGCAATCATGACTGCACACCCCTCAGTCCGCAGGCACATATACATGCCCACAACACCCGCAGAAAGGCAGGCCATGATCCATGACTTTTACAGGGTTGCACACTTCCCCAAAGTGCTTGGTGCCATAGATGTGGCTCTACCTCCAACTAGGGCAACTGAGCACATCTATCGCAACCGCAAGCACTGGCATTCCATCAACATGCAGGTTGTATGCGATGGCAAGGGAATCATCACCTCTGTCTATGCAAACTATCCCGGGTCCACCCATGACAGTTTCATATTCAGAATGTGAGCCCTACACCGGGACCTGGACGTGGGGAGGCATGGCAACACATGGCTAAATGGTGAGTTCAAATGCCTGTGCACATGCATGCATGTCACACACAGACAAATACACACACCCAACTAATAACAACCATTATCACCTCCCCAGGGGACAGTCCCTACCCTCTAAGCATTTACATGATGACGCCAATTCCGGAACCCCACCACACCATCCCAGGTAAGATACAACACAGCCCATATTGCAACCAAGGGCATAGTGGAGCACACATTTGGAGTTCTCAAGTCACGCTTTCCAGTCCTTTGACCACTCTGGTGGGCAGCTACTATATGCACCCCAAGTAGTGTACAGGATCAGTGTAGCAGCATGTGTCCTGCACAACGTTGCAACATGGCGGGGTGTACTGGTGGACATGGTGGTACCCCAACATCCCCAACCAAATGCAGGCCCGCTGCGCATGGGAGGGGAAAGGGCACATGGTGAGGCAGCCCGTACCCAGCTTGTGGCTACATTTCACCAAAAAATCCAAGCCCTGCAGAGTGCACACAGGCCTGTCACATTCCAGGTGACAATCGATGATTACAAAGGGACAGTCAACTGTCACAACCTTACCACCCTGAGAATGTGTCCTTGGAATTGCAGCATTGTGTGCATCGCTAGCCTCTGAAACAAACACAATGCCATGTGACCAAAAGGCACACATGCAAGCTACAGATTCCACCCCCCCATGCAAAACAGTACAGCAAAAACCTGATATGTCACCTAAATCCCCCTCAACCCCATGTCACCCGCCCAACACACGATGCCATGGCATGCAATGTGAAAACTTCAAAATACATTTGCAACACATGACACAACTGTCACAAAGTTCAACGTGACAAATGGAAACAGGCCAGAGACAATTCCCCCAGACACAGACTCCGACGAAATGACTGATCCAAAATATCCAACCTATATCAAAAGGATGTAAATGCCTGCCACCAAAGGTTAGAACACCAAAAGTTAGAACCTTTGGTGGCAGGCATTCTAGGCAATAAAAACAAAGTGGTGTCCCCTGCAACACCCCGCTCACTACACTACACAGTAAAGTGAGGGGGTGTTGCGCGCTGGAAACCCCTGCAGCTGCTGAAAAAATAATCCAAAAAATTGAACCTGCAGCGCCAGTTCCCTATCACTATAGTGAAAGTGAACTTGCGCAGCAGGGACACAGCATGTCTCTGAAGGTAAGCCGTGTGTGTGTGAGGGTATGTAGGGGTGGAGTTGGGGGTGGGGGTGAGGGTGTGTTGTGGGGGTGTTTTGGGTGTGGGTTTGCAGGGGTATTCAATGCATGTTTGCATGTGAAATGTACGAACCTTCAGTGTTGCGTACATTTCCATGTGAACTACTCCGTGTGGACTCATCAGCAATGGAAAAATCTCCCCGATCCCCTGACACATCAAAAGCAAACCCAACACAGGACTATCTATTTACCAGCATAACATATCATGAACACAGGACTCGACAGTGACAATGTCAGACAATGTCACTATAGCAGAAGTGGCTCAATGTGACATTGCCACCACACGGCCCCCTTCCATCTTGAGGGTGGCTCTGAAAGCTAACGGGGCCAGGGTACTGCATACATCATGAAGTGCATCAACAATGTAGACAGGCAAGGCAATACATGAATAAGCAACATGAAAATATGCACAGTTAACAATATACTCACCAAAATGCAAGCCAACCATGCACTCGAGAAACCATCATGAATCCCCACTAGGGGTGTATACACATGTTGGACTTCAGACTAGCCACAGAGATGACGGAAGCCCAATGCCAATGTGTAAGTTACTATCCTACAGTGCCATCCTTGCAAGCCCATGGAAAGGGGAAGCAGGAGTGGCATATGTGTCCGGACCCCAAGCCACAAACACTAACATGAGACATACCTGAATGGGCCCAGCTGCAACACAGTGTATGCCTTCAGATGCCACAAAGCAACACCCTGTAACATGAATGCACAATAGACAAAAAAATAAATATATGGCCATTGACTACCAGGGGGGAGTTGCAGGGTGCACCTCAACACCCACATGTGTTGATGTTGAGACTAAAAAAAAAAAATCCTCCATGGGCTCTTGGTCTGCACGTCTAGGCCGAAGTGAGAGATCAGTCGTCACTGCTGTCACCCTCTGGTTGAGTATCAGGGGGTGTCCATGGTAAGGGTGCCTGCCCATGCATAGCCCCAGAATGCCCCTTCATGGCAGCAAGCATGCGGGTCTGGTAAGCCTGGTCCTGCACGAAGATGGCATGGAGGTCCCCATGCAGCACCTCACATGTAGCACTGATTTCCTCTTGCAAGGTCTCGCGTGTAGCATGGAGTTCTGCCTGCATGGCCTCATGTGACAGACCGACCTCGTCATGGCTTGCATGGAGTTCAGCCAAGATGGTGCCTTCCAGCTGCTCCATCCGCTGTTCCGCCCGTGTACCCTGACCCATCAAAGGTGTAGCCAGAGTATGTCTGAGGGAGATGTTCTCTTCCCTCAGGGCCTCCCTGTGGGCCTCTAACTCAGGAGCAATGGCTGTGCGCAGAGCCTCCAGTTCAGCCCGTCGATCCCTGTTGGCAGCCAATGTGTCCAGCCTGTGTGAGCGGCACGTGGACCTCGTTGTCTGCTGCTGGAGTTCCACCGGCCTACCAAGGGGGAGAATGGAATCAGCCACACGTTCCATGCCCTGAGCCATCATCTCAATAGCTGCCCACTGTTGCTGGGCAATGGCATACATGTGATTCTCCCACACAGTGTTCCCCAGTGGCGCACGGTCCCCGCGTTGCTGGACAGCACACCTGTTTGCCCCAAGGAGCCCTGGTCCTTGCTGCACTGGTGCTGCCTTTGGCTGGAGGACTGCATTCCTCCATTGATCTGCTGCCCCAGGACCAGGAGCAACTGGTGTGGAGCATGTCCCTGCACCCGTAACCACCACAGGCGAACATTCCAACACTGACTGGCCCCTTGAGGGTTCAACCCCCACTACAGGTGTGTCGGGCAGAACAGCATCCACTGCAGAATCACTCACCTGCGTCGGCATGGATTGATGAACATCCAATTCAGCATTAGAGTCAAAGAGATCCTCAGAGGTGTACCCAGTGGCAGTCCGGGACAGGATGGTCTGGAGCACGATGGATGCTCATGGCCTACCACACCACACCCTCCACTGGTGCTTGGTTGGTGCCCTGAACC
The DNA here is from genome assembly GCF_040938575.1 of Ambystoma mexicanum. Lineage (NCBI taxonomy): Eukaryota > Metazoa > Chordata > Amphibia > Caudata > Ambystomatidae > Ambystoma > Ambystoma mexicanum. The sequence continues at coordinate 562,295,253 of NC_090939.1, forward strand.
CTCCACCCTCTCTGCCATCTCCTCCTCATGCTCTGCTTCCAGTGCCTCATCACCTGTAACAAAACAAAAAAACACATGAGCACACATGTCACCAGCATATACCACACACATAGACATCACAATATCGACAGCCAACACATGAAGCAGCCATGTCACACATGACACAAACTCTGGCATGCATGCAGTGGAAATACATGGAAGGGGACCCTGAAAGCAGACATGGATGCATGTCAAATGTGAAGCCCACTCATGTACTACATGTTGCATAACACCTGCATCACACACAAGCTCCTGCATTGCATAGACCTTACACAAAAATGACAGATGCCAAAAAACACATGGCACGTAGCAAAGGCATGGCAAAACTGTCAACCAGCCCCAGATGGAAGTCAAATAGTACTGTCCGTGGCCCATGTAGAAACCATGTCACCATAAATTACATGTCAATCACTATGACAAAAAGCTCACATGTGTCACAGGATGCAACAATGCCAGTGTGTTGCAATACAGTGAAGGAAGGCACATGGATACATAATTGCTAGGTCACCTTGACATCACACAAGTGAATATGCATGTAGAAGGCTGAAACAGGGCTCAGAAGTGTGTGGGTGCAGTGCAGTACATGTGTACGGTCTCACCTGTCAATCGAAACACAAACACAGTCATGTCAATGTTGTGTGATGATGGCAGTGTAAGGGCAATTGCAGTCATCATGTGCAAAGTGTTGGCAGTGGATTGTCGGGATACAGTAACCCCCCTGACCCCGTTCGGGGAATGGCTCGGAGGCAGTACATGTCTCAGAATGGTGGATCAGAGTATTCTGTTGTACCAGACAGTGTGGGCAGGGGTTTATTGCATCACCTCAGTCATCTGAGACAACAGCAGATGAGAGGAGGACAGAAAGCACAACACATGAGTAATCATCACAAGTTCACCAAGACACGGAGAAGCTACAACACCAGTTGCATAGAGGCAGGGAGGTTGTACCAGAGGGAGTCCTACGCTCGAGCCAGAGGAGCACACCCAAAAAATGGGCGTGATGAGGCACTGACCCTGAGTGAGCATGAAAGGGATGACGAAATACCATGAGACGTATGAAATACCGGCGATGGAGCAGAATGAGTAGCTTAACACAGACCCATAAGGGGTTGCTGTTAATGCACATGGTCCATGAATGAACATTCATGTCCACTGTGAGCCTGTGCCATCTGCACAGTGCAAGTGAGACACCCTGCATCAAGGACAAAGGATGTACCACACAGTGCAGGTCTGGCAGAGTTGCAGAGGGAGGCGTGCATATACACAGAAATCTGGGTGAACATAGGAATGAACACATGGTTTTGTAGGTGGCATGGTTTAATCATGACACTTGTCTGCAGTGTGTCCTGATGGGACATTGTTATATTCTGTTCAGCCTGTGGAATTGTGTGGCCACTAGGTCCATCTTCTCTGGGTTTCCACACCATAAAGTTACAACAACTTTGCAACTCCACAATCAAAATATGATAAATGTACGAGCAGTTAATACTCCTTCGCAGGTCAGATGATTATACAACAGGACTTTCAACGTCACTCCTATGGAAAACAAGGCCACATGTTATTGAGTCTGTCCTTGCACTATGGAAATACGACTTCAGCCTCCTACTCTTCCACTCTCTCAGTTCAATGCAGTGTCACTGCCCTAACTATATACCCAAACCTTACACTACCAATGATCCGCTCAAACAAAGCAGTACCTGATGCACCACCTAAGAAGATTTTGCTTTGTCAAAATGTCTTGGTACCCACTGCTTGGACATCCGCATCTTTTGTCCTACACTCCCTTGCAAACATCCCACTTTTCCAGCCATGTCTCATGAAAGATATTCGCTTATTGATCACCAAGTGAGTTTGCGCAAATGGAAAGATACCTTCCCCATCAATTCTTATAGGCAGGAGAATGCAGCATGAGGGTTTACATGCAGGGCTAATGCCGACTTTATGTTTTGTTTGTGCATTTATATAGTGCTACAAACCCTCAGGTATCTGAGCGGTGCTTATTTACCACAGTGTGTGGTGCTCATTTATCAACCTCGGAAGGATGAAAGGCTGAGTTTGGCCCTGTTAGGATTCGAACCTGCGTCAGCAGGCTCTGCACGGATGTCCAAGCGAGCGCTCTACTCACTGTGCTATCTGACCGGCTTCCGGAAACATTTCACATTTCAGTGCAATACACTGTGCAATTGTACTTTATTTTACGCTGCCATCACTCACTGTGTGACCTACAAGAAACAATATGCATTGTGTCTGCATGCGCATTCATTTGGGTGGTGTGACTGGTGTAGGTTTCTAAGTGCAATTGGTATGACTGATGAACAGCTGCCTACATGGCATGCTCGGGAAGCCAGGATTGTTGCCAGTGGTTCTGTGTTGCTTCTGATTAATGTATTAGAAAATGGCTGGATACCCTTTTGCACTCCGTGCATTCTAGCCGATTCTGCCTTGGTGTGGCCGTTCTGGGATTTGTAATACTTTCTTGGATATGGTGACTCCATGTGCACAAATAATTGAATGTGGCCATGTGAATATGGTCAGCAGTCCTCGAATCACTGCATCATCTGCAGTCCTTGTGTGGGTGGACACTGCTGCCACCTTGTCAGCTATCCACTGCAATACATGTTTTTTTTTTGTTTTTGTTTTTTTTTACAACACAGGTCTTGATACTCTCGGGCTTCTTAAGTCCCTAGTGGTTGAAATGTATTTTTCTTTGCCGCCAGATCACCCATGCCTGGGAAGCAGGGGAGCAAGTAGAAAGAACTTGTCAAAAAGGCTGCCACTATGGGCGTTCCCTCATAGAGTCAGAAATTGTATTTTCAATAATGCCAGTCTGGTGGCAGCAATATTATATACCAAAGTCCGCTGGCGGTGATTGTGTGTTTGGCTTTAGCACCACCAATAATGATATTTTTCAGTGAAGCTGTAATTGGTTCGGAGCCCTCAGTTTACTGTGGTGGTGCTATTTTGCTCGAGTGGTAGTCATGCACAGTTTGACGCTAAAACCGCAATAACCCATAGGAAGGTTACGTGTGTAATACCTTTGTATTGTATTAATCATCATGTTTGCTCCATACACGGTATAGAACGTATCCTTTGTTAAAGAGTATTGTTGAACCTGCCCTACAGCCGTTGTTTTGCATCATACGCACTAGTTTCCACTCCAAAATGTTAAACAGCAGACAGCTTTGTGTAAAGGAAATACCTTTCAGATTTGAAAGAATGTCCAATTGCATTTTTCGTGTAGCAGTCCCAGACATGCAGAATTCACAGTGGCACTTAGAGGAATAATAACCATTTCAGATGTCACATAACTTTAACCAGGCAGCCTGACTTTATTTGCTCTAAAGGAAAATGCCTTCCAAACTTAATTATTGAATATATCGCGTATTTTCCAAAATATATAAACTTCCATGCACACTCCATTTGCATAGACCAATGTGTCTGAAGTGAGAAAACAGCATGTGATTGCATGTTTGTTTTTTGAAGCAGGTTATGTTCCTTTCAACTGTCTGCAGGAAATCAGTAATTGCAATGCAACAACTGCCGATGTCGTCTCTCGTACAGTATGACAGGTAGCCAAAAACTACAAAACAAGACAAAACCTAGTTCACATTAATCATGCTTTTCTAACTTAAAAAATCCCTAATCATTATCAACTATCTGATACTTTAGCTGATTTTAAAGAATCTCTTTTAGTGCATGCATATGAAAAGGATGTCATGCGAAGATCCTCCTTTATCATTGTGATAAGGGGTTGTGTCTGTTTTGAATTAAACTGTGTTTAGGCAAATTATTCCCACAAGATCAGCGCTCTGATTTTGCAGCCATCTTGATTGATTGGATTTCAGGAAAACTATCAACGCAAAATGTAACTTAAAGTATGAATAATGAATGTCTGTTTCTTTGTAGGATAAGTGGTATTTTTGCAAAGTTTCGGCTGTAGGATATTTAGTGCCTTTCTGCAATGCAGTGGCACCGATTGTGATTTTTTAAAATAATTTCGAAATGTGAAAATCAATGTAATAATGCAGATGGCAAATGTGGCAGTTTACACAATAGGTGCATTACCATACACAATTCCATATTTTACCAAAAGAAAGCAGTTGAAGAGTGTAATGATTTGGACGCAACTGCATGTATTTTGGGCACCTATACCAGCTAGTCCACTTGGTCCATGTGTTGTTCATTCATTGTTCCCAGATCTTATTAGTTCTGCTGTGTTAAACTTGATACTTGACTTTTAGGTCATGTTATTCCCCTTTCTCTTCCACAGGAGTCTTTGACTTCCTTTGTATTGTTGTTCAGTTTACAGTTGGTTATCAGTCTGCCCTGTTCCTATGTATATAAACAAAACAGGATGTCTTTGCATAACCAAGCACACTTTTTCCAGTAGATGACAGCAAAGCAAGACTGCATCACGCCACCAGCATGAAGCTCAGGGACACCTGAGTAATCTCATTCAAAGTAACAATTTCATCTTTAAGAAGCTTGAAAACCTTTTGGATCGTTCCAAGAGCATGAGAGAGAGAAAGAGAACGAGGGCGAGAGGGAGGCAAGGAGTGCGAGAGAGAAAGAGAAAAAAGTGAGTGAGAGAGAGAGAGAGAGAGAGAGAGAGAGAGAGAGAGATTGTTTTTGAGGCAAGCAACAGATTCACATTTCAGAATCGTCTTTTAGCATGTATGTCTTTTTACAACAGACAGGCACATTGTACTAATACCAACGATACAGCCACAAACGAGCAATGACATTTGATTGTGTGACAGATTTGCATAGAGTGCAACACCAGAGCCCACTCTCAGACCAGAGAGATGGAGCATATAGAGAGAGTGTTACAGCCCAGAGCAAGGAGTCAGTACAGAAACACGGCAATGTTGCCACACAGGACAAGTGTCCTGTGTACCCAGCGATCTGGCACCACAGAGTGAGCACCTACTCTCCACCCGTCAACCCATTAAGAGTTGAAAGTTCAAAGCACAACGATCTGCCACCACATACACAGTGCAGCTGCCCCCAACTAAGAGAGTAACACTCAAAGTAGCCAAACCTATGGTTGCACATCTCACTCCCCAATAAGAGAGTAAACCCCAACTATACCGCACAGGCGAATTAAGCACTCACCTGTCACAGTACCAACTACTCTAAACACACAAGTCCACAGCTTACCCAATCTCTATCTTCTGCAGGACACAATTACACTTACCCCAGTCACTCAAGCATGATACCTCAGCCTCCTGGAAGAAATAATCACCCCCTCTATCTCAGACCCACAAACGCCTTACCACTTCAAAGTGGGTCACAACTATTCAGTTTTCCAAGTCTCACCAAGTCATAGTAAAAGGTCCACTATAATATGTCACACATTGGAGAGAGGAGGCAACACCAGAGGAATGAAGGCACACTGTGATTAAACAGAAATCAACTACAACAAAAACAAAAGGAGCAAGACAGAAAGCAGAAATGTGATAGTAATGCACATCAATTCAGCAAGAAAGCAAGCCAAAATGAGATCATACATCGATGTACCTAATGCCATTGCAGATAAGCATGACATATGCTTACAAGTAACTGTAGATTACGTTAATATCCCAGCAAGTGAAGGCGATATTTCTCATGCAGATTATTGGTCTGCAGTATAAAACAATTCCAAGAATAAACAAAGCGCGGTCATGAGGGTAAAGTTTTCCTTACAGTTCTGGAAGAAGCATCTGCCCTGAAGTGGAAGCTGTACTTTTTAAGACAGCCTTATAGTACATTACATACATCAAAATTCTCGATGTGTGCTCTCCCAATCCCCTCTATTCTTGTCGCCCCATCTGCGCTTGCCCTTGCATGTTCCCTCCCTCTCTGTGTCCTTATATATCCATAATTTTGGAAAGCTACTAATTCCTCTATATGTCCTGCCATATTTGGAATTGTCTTAGAATTGTCTGCTATAATCATTTGTTTCTGCTTGTTGCCTTTCCAAAATAAAACATTTTAATCACAATAAATATGTCTACTCGCAGAAGGTTTCATAGCAAGCACAACATCAGTGAGATAATGTGAGATAGTAGAATTCTAACACTTGGATACCAGTTCATATGAGTCACAAGGTTTCTTTGCACAGAACAAATAGTCTGCTCTCGGTCAGCCTCAATGTTGACATAACTCAAAGGTCATTTGGCTCGGCTCCAAGTTGAAAACAAAGGCCATCATTTTGGAACACAAAGCAGGCGTAGAAATCAAAATGGCAGATGATTCTTAAAATGCCGGCGAAGTTGATAAAAAAATCAGAACATTACGAGCGCGGTTTTCTGTGGAAAGCTAATGGGCTTAGGCCAATATTCATAACAAGGCGGTATTATATGTATACAGTTTAACAATGTTAGTAGTCTTGTCAAGAGGACAGAAAGTATAATTGGGGGCACCAAATAGGATGCTGGCACTGTATTCCAGTTTATAGAAGACAAGAGTGGTTAAGAGATGCTTGGTGGTGTTGAAAGGAAGGAGGTGCCTAATTTTCCTAATATTTAGGAGGTTGAGGGGAGCTGCTGTTCCAGTTTTGGAGATGAAATTAGCGAAGGTGTGAGAAGGGTCATGTATGACACCAAGGTTTCTAGCTGATGAAGAATAGGAGAGAATGCCAAGTGGTAGCTGGCTACGCAGGGGAAGAGAGACCGTTTTTGGCAGGGAAGAAGAGCACTTCTGTTTTGGTAGAGTTTAACATCAAAAAGTGCAAAGCCATCCAATATTTAATAGCAGAGAGACAGTTGGACATTTTGATAGAGAGATCATATGAGAGTTCTGGAAAAGAGAAGAGGATTTGGATGTCATCCACAAAGAGTTGGTATGAGAACCGAAAGGAGGGGATTAGTGACCCAAGAGCAGAGGTGTAGAGTGAAAAGAGAAGCAGACCCAAGACAGTGCCTTGTGGAACACTGAGAGTTAGAGAAGTGAGTTGAAAAGTGTGGTTGCTCCAGGAGACAGAGAATTGGTGAGGTGCAACCGTGAATCCCAAAAAGAAAGAGAGTATTAAGGAAATCAGAGTGATCAACAATATAAAAGACTGCAGACAGGTCAAGGACAATTAGGATAAAGGATATGTTGGATTGCTTTGAAGAGGCGACAAAGATGGAAACAATCATGAGAGCTGTGTCCGTGGAGTAACAGAAGCGGAAACCTGATTGTAAGGGGTCTCAAAGTTTTGGATATCTTAGAAAATGGTAAGACGGTTGAACACATCCCTTTCAAACACTTTAGAGTAGTGTGGAAGAAGAGACACAGGGTGACAGTTAACCGGTAGGTTTGGGTCAGACCCTCGCTTTTTTAGGAGAAGGATGACTGTCGCTGTTTTGAAAACAGAGGGATAGCAAAAAGAGTCGAAAGACTGGTTGAAGACTTCAGCGAGTTGAGAGAGCACTAAAGGGACAATAGGCTTGACTAGCAGAGGTGCAAGAGGGTCTGATGAGGTGCAAGATGGGTTAGCCTTCAGTAGAGATAAGACTTTGTCAGTATTAGTTTGACTAAAGTTGAAGATAGATGCAGAGGATGATGGTATAGTAGGTGGAGTGTAAAATATAGGAGGTGGAAGTGAGAGGAAGGTCCGGAGAGAGTCTCTAATTTGGGAAATGTTTGCATCAAAGTATTCAACTAGGTTATTAGCTGTGAGAATGGAGTGGAGAGTCATAGATTTAGGAGGACTGAGTAGTGAGTTTACGGTGTCCTGTAGCCGGCGAGCATGTTTGGAGTGAGAGTCAATAACGGTTAGAAAAAAATTCCTGTCTTGCTTTTGGTAAATTCTCATTCTAGCCTTTTTAAAGTGAGGCTTCAGACACTTTTCCGGTTGGTTATAGTACTTCCTACAGATTAGCAGAAAATGCCCAGATCTTCATCGGCTCCCATTCCGCAGTTACATTTCTTGGACACTAGCTGACTTTTCCAATTACTGCGGACATTTAGTGGGATTACATTTAGTCTAAACATCAACATGCTTATCCTACAAGCGTAAGATTTCATCTTACATATTTCCCCTCCAACTTCGAGAGGCAGCCAGGTGGCTTATACAAAATGAGGGATGGTAAGATACCCACCGTAACCCTATCTACTTCTCTATTATAGCAAAGGGCTTTCCTCGTCAAGCCCTTTTTTAATTTGTTTAATTTGCCAGGGATAGAGGCACCACATTTGTGATAAAACTTCATGATACCTCCCAAACTAGGCTTCAATTTGTTTTGTAGGCATTTGGGATGTTGGTAGTTTTAAATTGTTTTAATTAGTTCACACTATTTTCAGTGTTAGTATGTTTGTACAACATAAAGCAAATGTTTATATTATTCAATGAAAAAGCTTTGTTAAAGGGACCTTATGGTTAAGTTGCACTAATTAAAAACCTATCACATTCAGTTAAATACTTTCTTAAAGGGACGTTATGGTTACAAGAAACAGCGAAAAAAATAACATTGAAATTTGCAGTTATGGAAAGCTAAGCAACCACAGCTTGCTCCAGCACCACGCACTTTTAAAACCCAAGACATTAAAGATTATATGATACATGTCATTGATGAAATCACTGATGACATTGCATATGTAGTGTACATTTTTTTTGTTCACTGCCAAATCTAGGCATGGTGATTTTCTTTACTGACAGTAAGAATTTTAAAATTGAAAAAAATTGTTTCTATCTAGATGTTAACCTTGTTCTATTTTGTGGTTAGGGTACCATCCTTAGGTTTTGGCCTCAGCTCATGGTGCACATACATTGGAAAATAAGCACACCTCAAACACACAATTCATTTGTATACATGGTAATTAAATGTAATTATATTCCCATTTTCTAGTGGTACTCTTTCTCTCCATCTTACTGGAGTTTCACTGAATGTGCCTCAAATTCCGGTGCATTGTGTCTCTTTATATGCATTATTTGTACCAGCACAAGTGTGTAATAAGTCTTGTATTGTTAGCTATTAATTTCAAGTAGTAGACAAAATTCTGATAGCCTTGCAATCATTATTTTACTGACCAATATGACCAGATTAAAAATATTGTACTTCTGTGTTGCATGCTGCACCCATTTCCTATTGCTTTATTAACAAGAACACTGCCATAAAACATTTTATTTAAAGGAGTATATTTTTAACACATTAAATAGTTCATAAGAGGTCCCCTGATCATCCGTAATATGTTTTTATGAACAGAGTATACACACCCCTGCTACTGACTTTTCATTAGATTTAATTTGATTTTTGATGTCATCATTGAAATTTGTCATGTCATCTTTGATTTCCTGGGTGTAAGTATTAGCAGTGCACTATGGTGGTGGGAGTTATGGTTGCTTAGCTTACCATAACTGCCGAATTTCAATGGTTTTTCGATTTTACTTGTAACCATAACGTCCCTTTAACAATGTTTTTTTCACTGAATTTGATTGTTTTTTATTAGTGCAACTTAAACATAACATCCCTTTAACATCGTTTTTTTGGTGAATTTCATAGGTGTTTATTAGTACAACTTAACCATAACATACCTTTAACAACGTTTTTTTGGTGAATTTCATAGGTTTGTATTAGTGTAACTTAACCATAACATACCCTTGACAAAGATTTTTCATTGACTTTCATAGGTTTTTACCAGGGCAAATAAATCTGCTACAAGTTCCTTACATTGTACACACCCCCAATGTAGCAGATGTACAGTCTGGGGACAGCACAGTCGTTCACAGGCAGAAGGTAGCATTCACAAAGCCAAGAAGCACAGGGGAGAATAGAAAATGTTCTACCATTCAACCAACAAACACATGTAAAAGCAAATTTACTTATATTTACTGCACACAAACATATGTTTTTGTACAAATTATTACTTGAAAATGTACAATATTTTTTTATTTATAATACTCAATATAATGGAATGCACCAAGCATAAACCATAAGTGTACACCTCATATTACCACTGAAATACAACTGTTCATAGAGACTAACATACAACAAGCACTTATTCTATAACAGTACTACACTGTATTTTTTTATTATTAGCATTCATTATGTAAACATGTATTATTAAAAAGAAACTCATTTTTTGTTTTGACAGAAATGGCAAACAATCTTGAGTGGTTGGAGGAAAACTTCCCAAAAGAGAAAATTAGTGACAATAACATCTCTAATTGTATACAATATACCTTTTAATATAAACAAATAATGTGATTTGTACAGACCTTACTAAAATAATAATGTCTTTTTTTCTTACAGTACATAGTTTTCATGAACAAACCATGGCCCAATTGAATTAAACACAAACGTAAGAATCACAAAGAGAAGCCCAGGCCCGAACTGTACATAATCAAATCATGAACTTTTCTACAAAATTGGATGAACTAAGTAATGATTTCAAGGAACTTTTACAATATGTACCCAATCACTGTACTTATTAAACCTGTTCACCTTGTCCCCAGCAATCCCCTTCACCAAATTCCCAACATTTAAATCAAAGATGCTTTGATGAACCTCACTCTCTTTCTCCCCTGATCATTACTGTACAGAAATGTTTAATTCTCCCATTTATGTTTCCCATTCCGATAACCCATCCCTTTAAATGAATGTTCTATGCAATATATGTGTTGTATACTCTTGTGTGATATGTTATTTCTTTTTTAAAAGCCCCATTATGAGTCCGCGGACACCTCTACTCTCTGTGGTGTCCGCACTCAAAATGGAGGAGCACCTGGACAAGCGCGATGTCCCAACATGTCCAGTTTTGCACAAAGCACTTTTAATTAGTCCGCGGACAGTGCACCTGTTATACGGACAGCACATGCCCCCTGTGATTCCCGCCTGATGGGTGTCTGTGAACGGCCAACAGGGCTGTGGACATCCGCGGACATCATCATGTGACCAAACCCGTGCAGCGTGACAGCTTGTTTGCAAACAGTGTCCGTGCTCGGTGGACAGGTTAAAGGTACATTTTCCACCAATCTAAGGTGTTTTAAGATAAAATGTTACCTTTCCACAGCTCTCAGACCGATTCTTGATTGATCTGGTAATTTTTTGCAACTTTTCCGTGCCTATTTCCTACTCGGTAGTCCTCAGACAGCATGACTGTTTGCAGTTGGTTCCTCAGAAGGGACCCACAAATACATTTCCTCATTCCCAATCTAGCTATCCAGGAGAGAGCATCCTGCAGCACCTGCTTTGGAGATTACTTGCAATACTGCACCAATGGCATCTGCTATGGTCACTCCTCCTCCCTAGCTACCATCACCATCTGGAGGGCCTAGACAGGGGAACATGTATGGTGAAAAAGATCAGGATGAAAAGGAAGAGGAAGATGAGGATGAGATGGAGGACGTTCCTATTTCCAGCACCCAGAGTGAGTCCTGGGTGTGGCAATTTTTCACCACTGTTGGAGATGTCCCGAAGGCTTGTGCAGCCAAAGTCAGATGCACTGAGTACAAAGTTGTAAAAACCTTGGTTGGATTCCTACGGGATAACCTCCATGATAAGCAACACCAAATCTAACCCCCTGATTGCTCTGAGGAAGGCAGTACCTTTCTCAGGGAAAAGTAGGTTGCCACCCACTGCCACATCTTCTTCAACTGCTCCTGGTACCACAAAGGATACTCCTTTGGGGCAGAGCATCCCAGAGGCCGGCTCTCAGCTCATACAGAACACTGTTGACCCTTACCTTTCGAGGATTGTAGTTCTATGTATGTACTGCGATGCACCGATCAGTATGGGGGAGCAATTTCAGAGTGCTTTGGAGGATGCGGTCAAGGAACATGAGAAACACTACCCCTTACCATAAATGAAAGGCCCACCCAACATCTTCCTCTGTCCACTTGCCCACCATCTCTTTGGTTGGTGCTCCTTCCCTCCCCCACATTACCTTGCCTCCCCTGGAAAAAACACAAAAAAGCCCAAACAAAACACAAAAACAACAAAAAAAACAATTAGTTTAGGATCCACCTTTCCCAGTTAAAGAGTAGAAGTGAGGTAAAAAAGTCACAGGCCCCTTTGAAGCCTGCATAGTACGCAGACAGAACATAATGCGCAGACACCTACAATATTCCATGTGTGGGGTGGGGGCAATGAAAATCATTTTAATTCTTTTTCATGCAAAAAATATGGTTCTTAAAGGATTTATTTTTGTCTTTTTGACTTTAAATATTTTTTTTGATTATTTTGTTTTACATTCTAAAATAACAAAGATTCTACACAATGTAATTATTATGTGTTCACCAAAATGGCTTCAATGCATTTTGACAGATTTTCAGAAAAATCGGGTTGCCCACATCAGTTAGACATTGAGAATATCAAAGTTTATGTTCTCATTATAAAAACATGTCATGCCAACATCTCGCAAAAAAATCACACAAAGCTTTATTAACATTGTGCCTTGCTTTTTCCATTTGCGGACAAAATAAATTTCAACGCATCCACATTTGTCTCTGAGCAACAAATATTTTGGCATTTGGAAACATTTCCATCAACTTTAAAAATGTCTCCTTCATTGCAAACTGCAATGAATTTCCATTAGCATACTACAAACTGTTCCCTCCACAATGAAGAACAGTGATGTCCGGATATTTTATGTGAACCATTTTCTCAGAAAACAGGAGTATGTCCGCCCACTTCATCCTCACACTCTGTCCCATGACACTTCAAATACACAGAATCCTAGATTTTCACCCAATCCACAGTGCTCAACATTGACCTTCAGCCAATGGATCCAAAAGTTCCCCAAGAATCCATACACTCTGCCTCCTCAAAGACATAACCACAAGGAAAACAGAGTGGAGGCACCCCCTCCCTTCAACGCACAGGTAGAGCTAGAAAACCTGCAGCATGCTAGGAGTTGCTTGGACTAGCCATTCATGATCACACTCACAAAATGAAAAATAATGTTAAAAGTAAATGTATTCTAAATCGGAAAACATCATTAAAATCACAGATAAGCAAGTGAAGATCATTCTCATTCACTATACATGAACCATGCAATTCAATACACAGTGTGGTTAGTAACAGATACAGGGCCTCATTACGACCCTGGCGGAAAGGTGTTTACGCCAGCGTAAACCATGGCGCACCTTTCCGCCTGACTACGAGTTCCCGTAACGCCATGGTGATTTTTACGCCTGCTTTTTGCAGGCGGAAAAATCCATGGCGCTACGGGACTCGTTGTTAATTACGCCACCGTAATTTACGGTGGCGTAAATAACGCCTTCCCCACTCCCATTATACCCTATGGGGCAAAAATGGGAATGGGGAAGGGTAAATGGGGATTGGGGACTTACCGCCCCGCCAAGGTCGGAATGGGGCGGTAAGTCCGCCAACCCCCATGGCGGAGTTGGCAGCCTAGCGCCATGGACCATGGTGCAAATTGCACCATGGTCCTCCGCCAGGGTCGTAATGAGGGCCACAGTGTTTTTTTATGTACTGTAGGACATTAGCAGCATATTTCTACTGTTGACAGATATTGTGTGTTTCTGGTTCGGAGTCAATTTCACAACAAATTCTCTAAGTGAGAGCTTTCATATAATGCTCCGAACCTTCCTCAGGACTCCGTGGGTCCTTCTTGTCAAGAGATGTGTAGAAATGGTCAAAGGGTAGTTGAAGGTGTCTTGGGATATAATGAGTGACAGCTGATTGCTGGTTGTAGAAAAAGTGATGTATTTCAATGATGTCAGGTTGGTTTCAACACAAAACAGCACGTCACTTGAAGGCAACAGTCCTCCATGGGGTCCTGAAGGCCCGTCCAACATCTTTCTGTCCACCTGCCTCTTCAACTCTGGTTGGTACCCCTTCCCTCGCCCACTTTGCCTCTCCTGCAATGTCTCCCTCCACCAAAATGTTGTATTTTTATTCATTTTTTGTGTAGGGAGACACTGCAAATCTTTTCCAACCTCTACTGTAATACACCAAATAGTGCTACAACAACAATCAGCCATTGTATAACCACTAGGCAACACGTTCCCTAATTTTATATAAACACTGCAACACATTGCAAATACATTGCCCAGAAACAGCACTTCTTTCATTGAAATAAGGAGCACTAAAGTAACCTACACATGCACCTTTTACTTACACTCTTTTCTGCCCTGTTCTTTCTAATCCTCCAAACACCACTACTCTTACTCCAATTGTTCCAAGAACATATTTAACATACTTTAGTACACCATCCATAACACAACTGTATTAAGTTTTTTTTCCCCAACAACTCCTCCTTCCTTCATAAACAACAAACTCTCCTACTAAAAGTGTTTGACCATTGCCATGTTTACCTAGTAACTTTCTTTTACAATTACAGGAAAGAAGACGATTCCCGAACACAGCTACCGGGCAAGGACCACTCTTCACATCCTACAAAGTAAGTACATTAATACAGTATTCATCTCTATACTATTGTAATAATGTAGTTTCACTATATATTAGCCTAGAATATTATTTTCAAATCAACAACATTTATTTCCCTCATACTCATTATATTGTAACATGCACACTTTTTCTATTCCCATCTCAGCATGACCGGTATAACACCCACTGTTTTTCTCAAAACAACACAATGTCCCTACTTATTCATTTGTATTACCACTATCTTTCTCACTAACCCAAACCCACCACACCTGTACAGGCACTTACTCTTACACCCTTCCCAAGCACAACTATCATCCCACTACAAAATCACACAAACTTTCTTTTTTCCAAAAGACACAACACAATTCCTACTAAAAAGCAAATCCATAGAAAAGAAAGAAAAAATAGAGCAGAAAAAATAAAAGCAAGCCATACAGTCATCCACCTCGAAAGCAATATATAGAAAACACTTAAACAAAAGAACTAGTAACCTCACTCATCTAACCAGCCATGACTAAAAAAGGTGAAGCCCCTCTTGCAGATACTAAAAGTAAACAAATATCTAGACAGAAATGCAAACCGTCTAATAAACCTATCAATATATGTACCAGTCTTAACATAACCACTATAAAGCAATCCAAACTATTCATATTACAAAAAAAATTCCTCCGCAGAGTTCTTCACAATCTTATCACAAAAGCTAAAAAGTCACTATCTAACCTTAAAAACTACTGCTGGAGACTAATCCTTCAAGCTCTAATTGACAGTGCATTTCTAGTAAATAAAAATTGTTTATATTGATTTCAAACAGAATGAAACCACTAAATAAAATAATTAATACATTACAACAATTGTACTTCTAAACATGCGCAGTGTCAATATAGGTACCATTTCAAACTTCTGTGAAGGTGAATGGAGTCCCAAAAGCAGCACAAAACCATGTTTCATTGAAGAGGCTTATAAACAAGAACAAAAAATACAATTGACAGTGATGGCCAAGGGTATGCCATGTTAGGAGACACCATTATGATAAAAGAAAACCCTTATAGAAAAAATATCCCCAACAAACAATCAACCAAATGTGCCTTTTGCCCAAACAAACCATCCAGGGTAGAAATGGACACATTAGCTGAAATACCAGACCAAGTATGTGTCTGTTGTCGGAGAAATATTTATGAAAAGAGCACAAAAACAGTAGATATTGCCTACAACATAGTGGAGAATTAAGAATCGCCATGGTTCCAATTAGCTGTATGTCTAATAGAAGAAAACAAAACAGCAGAAAATAAATATAAAATAACTGATCCCTCAATACTTTGCACGTACTCCAACACAAAGCTTGATAATAGCCAAATGCCATCACATGCTATCACTAATATCTTAGACATGTTAGACATGTTCCCACTTCCAAAGGCTCTCCAACAACTTAACTTGTATGAGGGCATTGTAATCCATAGAGTACTACCATTCCAAGCTAAATACCCAAATTACCTTCATCTAAATTACTAAATGGCATCCGTTGCAAAGTAGTATATTTGCCATTACATCTTGAAGAAAATATAGAAAGTCTAAGAGTACCACGAACAACAGATCAATCTTTAATGGTGTACCAACAAAAGACAAAAACATTTGGCAACACCTAGTTGACTTGAACAAAGTTAGACAAACCCTACAATATCTAAAAGAAAACAATGAATGCATGCGGGTATGTTTTGGAATGTCTGTGCTCGTGGGTGAGCAGCAGATGAAGTACATAGTAAGGTAAGTGCTATTTGGCCTGGAGCCACATTGGGTAGAAAGTGCAAGCCTACAGGATTGAGACTGGTGGGTGCCGAAGCAAGTCCTGAGAGATGGACAGAGGATGGGGTGATTGGGTATGGGATACGTAAGGGCCCTAGTGACCAATCACAGTGACTGTGAGATTAGCGGAGGAGGGATAAAGTTAAGGAGGAAGTGACGAGGAAAGTATTGAGGCACTTCCGGAATTTGAGGAAGTCCTGCTCAAGACGGAAAGGGAAGCTGTTCCATAAAAGGGAGCCTGCTGAAGAAAGTGATCTGCTTCCTGCCCTGTTTTCCGAAATGCTTTACACACTGAGAGGGTACCAAGTGATATTATCCCCATATAGAATGTCACCATACATACTGTCGCCGGGAAACCGAATAGGCAACATTATTTATAGGGATTATTTATGGTGCAAATGGGAAAGGGGGTTTTGGGGGTGTTGCACGCTCCCTTTAAAGAATATGGGGGTTATGGGGTGTCCCCTGCAGGTTCCACGGGGTAATATCACCACAAAAAAAGGTGTCATTCTTGTATGGTGACATTTTTGTGGGGATAGTATCACATGGAACCACTGAGAGTAGAGGGAGAGTATTTAGTAAGAGAAAGTTGGAGATGGCATGGTCCCAGTAGTCAGACAGCCTTGTGGGTGATGCAGAGGGATTTGAATTTAATATGTGCTGCAACCTGGAGCCAGTGAACAGTTTTTAGGGCTTGAGAGGCAGTCCCTGGACTTAAGGCCAGGGATAAGTCTTGCTGCCCTATTCTGGATTCACAGGAGGGGTCGTAAAGTGGAAGAAGGTAGATTCAGAGGAAGGCTATTGCGGTAGTGAAGCCTAGAGAAAATGTTGGCTGGGGTAACATTGAGCATCTGGGATAAATGAGAACAGGGATAATTCCTTTGAGAAGAAAGAGTTATAAAGTGGGAATATTTGGCAATGTCCTAGTGTGGCTTTAGAAGAAGGAGCAGGGGGATAGCCCATAGAGGAAGAGTGAGGGGAAAAAGAGAGAGCAGAGGTATCAATAGGAATTATCTCAGTCTTGCTGGCACTAAGGCAGAGAGCATTAGAAGTACACCGGGATTGGATGGCAGATAGGCAGTCAGGGATGATGGAAGATGCAAGAGGGTCAGCAGGGAATTTGAAAAAGAGTTGTGTGTCATCTGTGTGACACTGGAAGTTGGCAGAGAAGGAGGACATGATAAATGCTAGCTGAACAAGGTAAGTGTTGAAGAGGCAGGGGGAGAGGTTTGAGCCCTAGGGGACAACTCAGGTAGAGAAGGAAATAGGTGAGGAGAAGGTGCACAAAATAACTTGGGAGGAACTGTCAATAAGGAAGGAGGTAAGCCAGTCCAGTGCTTATTTTCCGAGATACCAAGGGTATCATGGGGCCATTTAATGAGGATGGAATGATTAACCGTATCAAAGGCAGAGGAAAGATTGAGTAGGACATCTGGAGAGTTGGAGTCCAAGAAGAGCAGTTTCTGAGCCTCTGGATGCTTGGAATAGAGACTGCTGGTCGTGGAGACCACAAAGTTCAGTGTGTGAGATAAGCTGTGGAAAGGCCAGCTTCTCCTGCAGCTTCCAAAGGAAATGGGTGATAGAAATATGGCAGTAGTTGGCTGGACAGGTAGGGTCTGCTGAAGGTTTTTCAGGAGGGGTCGCACAAGGGAATGCTTGAGGGAGGATGGGTATGATCCAGTGGCAAAAAAGTGGTTGCCAAGATCAGTGAGTGCAGGGGCAAAGGAGCCAATTTATTTTGTCCATGATGGTTCTGAAGGAGCTCAGGGAAACCTGTTTGGAAGAGACCTTTATGGAGAAGACAACTGTGCTGACTTCTTCAGGTGTGACAGGGGAGAGGGTGGAGAGAGAGGAATAAGGAGAGTGAGAAGCCATAGGAGGCAAGGGAGTGAGGGAAGGGCTAGACGTGAGGGTATAAAGGGTGCTCAGGATGTCCAGAGTTTTAGTGGTAAAGTGTTTGGCCAGTGCGTTGCAGAGGGCCTCGGACAGAAGAGAGTAGGAGGAGACTGCGGAAGGGTTGGCTAGTTCCCTACAGATTTTAAAGAGTTCAGCTGTGTTGTTGGATGCACCCGATACCCATGCCTGGATGTGGACCCTTTTTTTGACACAGATGGAGAGTCTGTATTGCCTTTGACGCAGGCGGCAGACCCATTTGTCAGAGGGTGATCCTGAGATTTGCCCCCTTGGTTCCACTGCTCTTCACTTGTGTTTCAGGCTGCAAGTTCAGAGTCGTACCAGGTGTTTTCATTTGGATGCGGGTTTCAGGCGGATCCTCATGACTGGGGCAAGAATGTCAAGGGTGCTGGTAATGGCCAAATAGAGGTTGCTGAGAGCAGAATCGGTAGTAGAGTCTGGGGGTGGGTGAGGGAGGTCATGAAGGTGGATGCAAAGGCAGCAGCTGACTTTCATTTCATCGGACAAACATTTTTCTGAACAAGGTTCAGAGGGCTTTTGGAGAAGCTGTCGAGGGGCCGAGGTGAACCAGGTGCCAGGAGAGGAGAGTATGGTCTGACCAAGTGAGGGAAGTGGCCAGAGTGGGAGATAGAGAAGTCAGAATGGATGAGGGTGTCCAGAGTGTGTCCAGCTGAGTGGGTTGGGCCAGAAGGGAGAATGGAGAGGGATAGTGATGTGTAGAGGTCAAGGAAAAGAGTGGATGCTGTGACACTGGCCCCAACTGGATTTTGAAATTGCTCATGAGGAGGAGATTAGAGGTGGTTGAGAGCAAGGAAGAACGGAAATCAGTCCATTTAGAGAGGAACATATTGGTAGCGCCAGGAAGCTTGTAGATGGTAGCAATGATCAGAGAGTAGGAGGGAGAGATGACCAGCTTGCAGACCAGGCTCTCAAAGCAGGAGTAGAACTGGGTGGGTATGACAGAAGAGGGAATCCACTCAGGGAAGATTATGGCAACCCCACCGCCAGCACAATACGGTCCTGGCTTGGAGATGATCTTGAAGCCATCAGGGAGAAGGGGGTCAAAAGCAGTGGCATTGAACCAGGTCTTGGTAAGAGCGAGAATGTCGAGGTCAGTGTCTTCAAGAAGTAGTCAGATGTTGACAGAATGTTTGATGGCTGAGTGGGCATGAAGAGTAGCCAGGTGAATGAGGTCTCAGCCTTCTAAGGTTTTCTGAGGTGGGGTACAGGGATGTGGTACAAAAGTCAGAGGGGGAGGGACAGAGAGAGTGGTAGGGGGAGAGGCAGGTGAAGGAAGGAAGCTAATGAGGGACAGCAGGCGCTGGTCAAAGAGGAGGAGGTTGGGTCGAACACCCTGCACTAAGATAGTGCCTGTGTAGTAGACATTAATGATACAGTGTGATGATGAGAAGCCATCCAAGAGGACTTCCCACTTGATGGCACCGTTAATGGGAGAGGATGTGAAAGGGCATAGAGTGGAGATGAGATGTGGAGTCCATAGATCTGGAGAAGGACAGAGAAGAGGATATCAGTAAAGACCTGTCTAGAAAATGGGCTGATGTAGGTGTCTGCGATGGGTAAGCCAGGGTTCGAGGACAGGATGCCTTTTTTGCTTTTTCCTTCCAGACTTTGTGAGAGAGGGAGGGTAGGTGATAGTGTGGTGGGAGCCATATAGGCAGCAGAGGTTATTTGAGTAATGAAAGAAAGAGTGGCTGCACAGCACAGATCTAGCTAATATCACCAGGTGGCCTAGTAGTCACAAAAGGTACAAATGCAATCCAAAAATGAAATTCGAAATTCAAAAACAGTGGGCCAAATGCAATGTAAAGAGGATGCCGAAATGAAAAAATGCACACACCTAAATTCGAAAATCAAAAATAGTGGCACAAATGCAATGAAAAGAGGGTGCAGAGATGTAAAAGTGCAAACACTTAAATTCAAAATTCAAAATAAGTGGCACAAATGCAATGCAAAGAGACGCAGAGATGGAAAGGTGCACAAACCTAAATTCGATTTATATGCAGTTATAACCACAGAAAAACACACAATAAAACACATCTAGATTCAATATTCCATCAGTTATCAAACTGCAACAACAATGTAGTACATAGCGTTTCTCTGCAGTCCAAGGGAGGTGTAGGACATCATAGTAAGGAAAATGGTGGGAGAAGCCTCAAGATCCAAGCTGTTAATAATCAGGGAAAGTCTGAAAGAGTGATAAAGTTAGACCCACAATGACCCAAAGAAAATGTAGATAATTAGCTGCTAGCCATTTGCAATGTGAAAATGTTGCTAGTGCAGTTACGGTAGGAGCAGATGGTGCGATCAAAGCAAGATATGCAGGGTGAAGCAAAGAGACTACTGGCAAGCCGTGACACATTCTGCAAGGTAGTGGGAGGAGGTGGGGCTGCAAGAAAGAAAGTGTAGAAGGAGGTGTGAGGCCATACTCAGCCTCGGAATCAGAGCCTTGTAGTTAGGCCCGGAGAGTATTTAGAATAGAAAGCACGGTGTTGCTCTAACCTTTCAGTCCGTGAAAAAAATTGGAACCGGCAGAACACTCTGGTGAATACTGCAAAGATATAAACATAGAGTAAAACTTAAAAGACACCACCCAAATAATTCAAGATTCACCAGCAACTGGCCAATTTGAACGTGTGGATCCTGTTACTGCAGCCAACATTTTCGACCAGTATACAATTCACTCACTACACTCCAAAGACACCATTGAAGATGCATTAGAAACATATCAAATGCGTTAAGACAGAGGATCCCCAATGAGCATATGGTAAAAAAGTGTAGAAGTACGTTCTTTTCCTCTCATCTTTCCTACAGTAAAAGGAGAAAGATATGAAGAACAGTCCACTCAAATTAGTCCATCAGAATATCACTCTTTACAAATGTATTCTGAAGATCCCAGATTCAGACAAAATGTATAATACATTTTCAACCTCCTATTTGAAAGTGAACTAGCAACTCTATGTTATGAAGTGGCACAAACATTAAAAACATGCTCTAATTTTAACATATCCGCTACCCAAATGCTTAAAAAAATAAAAGACAAAGATGAAGTTTTGCAGTCACGTATCACAAATCTGTTGGCAAGCATGCATGGTACAAAAGAATACTGTTTCTGATGTCACGCTGATGTATGCTGATGTACGCTGTATGTTAAGGAACCTAGCCCCACCCACATGGTTTGTTAATTTAAGCTGTACAGAGTACACATGGGATGACTGGCACAACGTCTTATGCACTGCAAACCAAGATAAAGACTGAAAAGATATAAAAACATCAGGAGTGTTCTCTTGACCATGTCAATGTATAGAGGTACTTTCACCATCACTTTATTGTCATGCTGCACTTCATCTGCAATGATATGATATGATATGACATTTATAACGTGCCTATACACAAGTGTTTCAAGGCGCGACAAGGCAAGGGAGGGGGAGCAATGGTAAGACAGACAACCATCTTACTAGGCCAGATGTCATTCAGATCGCGCAAGTGCATGGGAAGAGGGAAAGGGAAAAGTGCTTGGGAAGGGAGAGGGGATTGTTCAGTACAAGGGATAGTAGAAAAAATAAGATAATAAACAGCCAAATGGTGGCAAGTGCAAGGTAAGTGCAGACATAAGTGCTGGTACGGGGACTGAAGGGATACAGAAAATAGGCCACAGGTGCAGGGGTTGCTAGGAGGCAGTGCAGGTGTGCAACTGGCGGGGCCAGGACCCGAGATCAGAAAGGGTGGCCAGGTAACCAGTGCATTTTCAGCCAGGAATTCAGCAGGGGAGAGGGGGAGAGAAAGCAGAAGTGAAGAAGAAGTTTTTGAGGTGCTTCTGGAACCGGATATGGTTCTCCTCAAGTTTCAGGGAGGTAGGAAGGCTGTTCCAGAGGGAGGCCCCTGCCGAAGAGAGAGATCTACCACCAACTCGTTGCTTGGAGAAGCGACTGACCCTGAGGGAGTTGGAGGCAGATGAGGGAAGGGCTTGAGATGGAAGATATTTAGGAAGAGAGAGTTGAAGGTATTGCGGCCCCGGCCCCAGAAGGCCTTGTGGAAAATGCAGAGGGTTTTGAACTTAATCCTTGCAGCCACTGGGAGCCAGTGCAGAGATTTCAGTCCTGGAGAGATACAATCCCTGGGCTTGAGGCGAAGGACAAGTCTTGCAGTCCTGTTCTGGATAAGTTGCAGAGGGCGGAGAGTAGAGGCAGGCAGATTAAGATAGAGGCTGTTACAATAGTCCAGCCTAGAGAGAACCAGGGCTCTGGAGACAGTGAACATCTGGGAGAAGGAGAGGAAAGGAAGAATACCTCTGAGGAGGTGCAGCTGGTAGTGTGACTTCTTAGAGACGTCAGAGATGTGAGGAGAGAAGGAGAGTGTGGAGTCAACGAAGACCCCGAGGTTTTTAGCCTCAAAGGTGGGAGCAGGAGGAGGGCCAAGTGAGGCCGGGCAGAGAGCTGCAGTTAAGGAGGGATCAGGTGTGCCGATGAGGGGAATCTCAGTCTTGCTGGCATTAAGGCAGAGGTTGTTGGTGGCACGCCACTCCTGGATAGCAGGCAGACAGAGATGAGGGACGGGGAGGAGGAGGCAGAGAGTAGCCTGAAAATGAGCTGGGTGTCATCCGCATAGCATTGGAAGTTGGGACAGAGAGTGGCAATGCAGTGGGCAAGGAGTGTCAGGTATTGGTTGAAAAGCCAGGGAGAGAGGTTAGACCCCTGGGGAACACCACAGGTAGAGTAGAAGATAGATGAGAGGAAGGACCCGAGTTGGACCTGGGAGGCTCGGTCAGAGAGGAAAGAGGTCAGCCACGCCAGAGCCTGACCAGTGATACCTAGGTTATCACGGAGACGGTTGAGCAGGATGGCATGGTAGACAGTATCAAAGGCAGAAGAGAGATCAAGCAGGATGAGGACTCAAGGGGTGTTAGAATGAAGGTTGGAGAACAGGTCTTCACGGATGTTCAGGAGAGCAGTTTCAATGCTTCTGGCAGCTCCGAAGCCTGTTCCCACCTAAATTTGAGAATCCTGAATGACCCATCTGCTCTGAGAAATGCAAAACTTTTTGGGGAAAAAAGAAAATCAAACCAGAGGAGCACCACACATCCACATGCTTTTGTGGATAAAAGATACTCCCAAATTTGGCCATGACGGTAACACTACTTTTTTTTTTTACAGTTTATTGAAAAATACATAACCTGCAACATCCCTTCAGAAAACAAAGATAGTGACCTACGAACACAAATGTTATGCTTCCAAAAGCATAAGTGTGGCAAATACTGCCAGCGTAGATACAAAAACCAAGGTAAATACTATACCAAATGTCGCTTTGGCTTCCCTTCCTAGTCTTCTGTTAGACACAGAGTAAAAGGAAAATCGTCTAGGAACACATACAACATTAAAAGGGACAAATAATCCAAGTAAATCAATGATTACAATGCAACCATTGCCCTCTTGTGGAATGCAAACATAGACATAGACATACAATACATTGCAGATAATTCCTCTGCAGTTGCAAGATATTTCATAGCCTCAGTCTTTATATGTTTCATACGTTTTTTTTTCTCTCAATATAGACAAGGTTTTCTTTATTCAACTCATCCATTTCCCACTTGGTGTTTGAACAAGTCTGTTTCTTGTTTTCAAACAATTGAACCGTCCAGGTTCTCTCTCTTCCCAATTCAGATATTTATATTTCAGGTTTCTGGATTGCTCAAAGTCCTCCGGCCCTCTGTCAGTCTTGCTTTAGCAGGGCTCCTATTTGGGTATTCCATAACCCTGTGGCTTCTCCGACCTCGGAAATTACAGTCTCTCAGTTGTTGTGGACTCTCCAAGGCCCTATGGGACATTGATAGGCTTATTTTAACTGTGTTTGGGTTTCCTACTTTCAGTAACGCTTGTGGCTGTCTGCCTCTCTCAACAGCATTACTTCTTCAGGAGCGTTTGCTTCCCTTATGTTAAAGTCTCTCACTTTCTCAGTGCTCTCCAAAAGACCTATGACATTCTGATAGTCTTTCTTTCACTCCCCTCAGGTGTATTAGTCTCCTGTAACCTCGTCAGCTTCCCCAGTCTTCATTATCCATGTTAGTACCTTTCAATGATGTTTTCTACCCAGGAGTATTCACTTCCCTGCTGTTGCTCATCTCAGTGACAAATGTGTTTCTCATGCAGAACTCAGGGATCTGGATTCCCTTCTGTAGTGTGGTCTTGGTGTTGGTTACTAGGCCTCAGGCCCACTGTGGCTTCTTTGTGATTACACCAGCAGATGAGACATTTGCTACTCCATCCCTGTCACTTTCCTGACCTTGGCTTCCTGGTCGGTCAGGACGCTAGCCTTCCAGCATCCGGCTAGTGTTTTGCTCACTCTCCATGCCACTACTGGCTCTGCGGTCTAGCAAGGCTCCGAGCCTCTAGGACGTCATGCCATCAGACTAAGTAGGATTCTTTCTTATCTTTGCATAGGAGTTTTACATATGTCATCACAAACAAAAAGGGTGTGTCCTTCTTCTTTGACTGTGGAATGCAGGTTAGATCCAGCATTACCTGAAGCCAAAGAGATTGAAGACATGTCAGTATTTGGTGGCTTCAAAGAAAAAGTAACACCATACTTTGAAATTCTCATGTAGGTAGATAATGCACACTGGACTGGCAGTACCTAATTGGCATGGGAGTCGGAGTACCTAATTGGAATGGGAGTCCTTATCCCAGAGAGGGGAGTCACTCCCAGAAAGACCCCACTTGCCCAGACCTCTAGGGACGGTCTTTCTTAGTGAGTTCACCGCCCTAGACTCAAAGTGGGAGAATGGGAAAACACTCCAGGTTCATCACAGCATCCAGCTGTGATAAATAAAGCAACATATGTGTTATTGCATAGCTAGACTGATATTTTGGTGCAGCCAGTGTAGCCATTTCATACTGTGGCATGACATTTCTAATGGCATCTATGATAAATCAAGCACAATAAATGTTGTTGCCTGGCTAGACTGGTATTTGTGTGCTGCCAGTTTATCAATATATCACTGTGGCATGGAATTTTCACAGGAAGCTGTGAGTTTTCTTACACTGGGCTGAGTTTGAATGACATTCTGACCAGGTTGTGGAGGGGAGTAAAGGGAACAGTCACAGGGGACAATACAGGGGTAGAATTACAAAGATAAAGGTCAATTAACATAATACATGTTTAAGTGCAGATAGGCAGTACTGCTACCTATGTTAGGGATGTGACCATGTTTGGATGAAGTGCTAGAATGGAGGTACCGAAGGTTAGAGGCAAGCCATGCATGTTAACTTGAAGCAGATGATAGGTGGGTTAAGAGGGTAACTCAGAGTTAAGGAGGTAAGGAGGCAGGCTTTTAGTTTGGTTTTGAACTAATCAGTGTGGACTGTTTCTCAGATGTCCAGTAAAAGGAAATGTTGTGCAAGTGAAGCATAAAGAGAGAAAGAGCATAAGCAAGAAGAAGCAAAGGGATGGTTGTTGACGAGGCAGAGCAGAGTGTACGGGACATCTCATAGAGTTGGATAGACATGGATAGATACAATGGTGCCTTACCATGGATAGATTTGTAAACCAGGAAAATACATTTAAATGTGCCCCTAATGTACATCTTCAGCCATGCAGCCTGGTGACCATAGCTGTGAAGTGAGGGAGTTGAGAGTCCTGGTAGCAAAGTAAATTATGGTGTAGAGAGGACAGAAAGCATAGTTGGGAAGAACAAAGTATGTTAGCACAGTAGTCCAGTTTAGAGAAAACAAGAGTGGTTAAGAGATATTGGGCAGTGGTAAAAGGAAGCAGGTGCCTGATTTTACTAATATTTAGGAGTTTGAGGTGAGCCACCTTTGCAGTTTTGAGATGAAGGTAGAGAAGGTATGAGGAGGGTCATAGAAGAAACTAAGGTTTCTAGCTGAAGAAGTGTATGAGAGTCTTAGGTGGTTATTGGATAGGCAGGGCAAAAGATTAACAAGAAGGTTTGGCAGGGAAGAAGAGCAGCTGTGTCTTGGCAGAGTTTAACATCAGTGTGAAGCCATCCAATATTTAATGGCAGTGAGACAGTTAGAAACTTTGATAAAGAGACCAGAGGAGAGTTCTGGAAAAGGGAAAATGATTGGATGTTGTCTGTGAAGAATTGGTACGAGAACCCAAAGGAGGATATTAGTGCCCCACGAGAAGAGGTCTAGAGTGTAAATAGGAGAGGAACCAGAACAGACCCTTGTGGAACATCATAAATTAGAGGAGTGAGTTGAGAGGTGTTGTTGTTCCAGAAGACAGAGAATTGGCGAGTTGCATTTAGGATTCAATAAAGATAAGGGATTGATAACGAATCCCAACAAAAGAGAGAGTATTAATCTGAGTGATTGACAGTATTAAAGACAGCAGACAGGTCAAGGAGACTTAGGATAGTGTTTAGGTTGGAGCGCTTAGCAGAGCAGTTTCCATGGTCTGACAGGAGCGGTAACCTGCTTGTAGGGGTTAAGACGGTTGAACACAACCCTTCAGAGTACTTGTGCAGAAGGAGAGACGAAGGGTAAAAGTATGTTGGTAGGTTTGGGTCAGACCCTTGCTTTTTTAGGAGAGGAATGACCGTGGCCATTTTGAAAATAGAGGAACAGCAGGTAGAGTCGTAGGACAGGTCAAATAATTCAGCGAGTTGAGAGCCCACTAAAGGGTCAATAGGCTTGACTAGCTGATGAGCAAGAGGGTCAAATGGGGAGCAAGAGGAGTTAGCCTTCATCAGTAGAGATAGGACTTATTTAACATTAGTATGACTGAAGTGGGAGATAGAGATAGTGGTGGAGGATGACGGTAGAGTTGGTGGAGTGTAGGAGAAAGGAGAAATTAGTATGAGAAAGGTCAGGAGGGAGTCTCCAATTTTGGAACTTCCTGCTGCAAACTATTCATATAGGTCATTAGCTATGAGTGGAGTTGATAGTCATAGGTTTAGGAGGAGAGAGGGGTGAGTGTGGGTGTCTTTTAGCAGGCTAGGATTATTGGATTGAGAGTCAGTGAGTGTGAGGTAGTAACCCAGTTTTGCTCTATCAAGAAAGGGCTTCAGAGAGTTCATGGCAGAGAGGTAGAGTTGCAGGACCTCATGTGAGTGGGTAAGCCTCCATTTTTGCAGCAGCTGACAGATGTCTGTACAAAGATAGTGTATGAATGGGTGACCCATGGATGAGGATGCTGAGGCTTAGGGTGAAAGTTAGCAGTGGGATGTCAGAGGAGAAGACTTCTTATAGTAGGGATTGCACGCTGGAGAAGGCAGTGTTAGTGGAAGAGCCATCAGGTGTGAAGTAGAGTAAGAACTGTATGTACGAGAGGTAGGGGGATCGGCAGAAGATATACATTTCCTTTTAGTAATGGTTGAGGCAAGTGGTAAGGAGAGATGAGAGGGTGGAAAGAGATGGCAGTGAAAACAAAGGAGTGATCAGAAAGGGATGGTTTTACAGTATAATTAGTGGCAGAGAAAGAGGTTAAGATACATCTGAGATCCCCAGGGTTGGTAGGTAAGTTATGGAGAGTGGAGATCGTGGTCGCTAATAAAAGTGTGAAGTTCAGATTTCTGAGAAGTGGTTGGAAATGGAAGTGTTAAGTCACCTAAGAGAAGGAGGTGGTGTTTAGTGGAAAGAGAATCAAGGAATTGCCCACGTTCATCAAAGAATGGTCCATTGGGGGCGATAGATGGGGATGATGTGAACAGAGTCAGGCAGAGCAATGGAAAAGATGGTGAATTTAAAATCGGTAGGAGAGGATGGGGCATTGGCGATTTGTGATCTTTTGATGCAGGAAAAGAGTGGGTGTCTGACACCTCCACCTTTGCCAGTCAGACCAGGAACTGAATGAAGGGTAGTTTGGAGTTTTGTAGGGCCACCAGAAAGGCAGTATCACATGGAGAAATCCAGGTTCCAGTGGCAGCAAGGAGGTCTATGGGAGGAGAGCTGGAGTGCAAGACATTGATAAAGAAATTGTATTCCATACAGACTGAGCATTACAGAGTGCAATGTTCAGTTAATGTGATACGGAAGAGTAGAGAAGTTGAGTCTCAGAGGAAGAGAGGTGCGGTGGATAGGTGGTAGGGGAGGTATGGCTAGCACATCAGCTTTGTTTGTTCGAAGAAGGAGGTGCAAGAGAGATGGAGTAGTCGTAGTTTCTAGATGTGAGTTTTAGGATAGGAAAGGAGGACGTTGTAGCGTAATTGTAGAAAGCGTAAGGAGAGATGAGTAGGATGACCCGCATGAGTGGCAGGGATGAATACATAAAGGGAAAGTACAGTAGAGTGGGAATACAGCACAGAAATGAGCAAGCTAGAGTAACTCAAAGTTGCAGCAGGTAGAAGGGCAAATGCAGAGGCTCATAGGTGAAGAGACAAAGAAGCTGGTCAAAGGCTGGTGTTCACTCTACAATGTAACATCCTTGGCAAAGAGGTTGTTTTTTTCTGGTCTTCACCGTTCACTGTTCCACCACTGGCAAAGCAGCTCGTCAATGGCTCATCTTTACCCTTCACTGTTTTGCCCTTTACTCGAACGCCCCTGACAGAACAACCCTAGGGAGTGCAGAAGTGATACCAGACCATCTCATTACCTGCTCACCTAGTCCATCAGTCGCTGTTCTCTCTGATTTTCTTTCCCATTGTTACTGGGATGAGGCCATTTCTTCCTCATTGTTGTTCCCAGAGGAGTTTCTTGTGCCTACAGTTGGAGATTGGGCTGACTCCAGATCTAAGCTAGCCACAGGAAGGGATGTGAGTAATCCAAGATGGCTGCAAGAAGTGATGTCCCCATTCCAAGATGGCTGCATGAAGTATTGTAACCAATCTAAGATGGCTGCAGGAAGTGATGTTACAGACAGAAAGTGAAGCCACAAACCAGAAGTGATGTCACGCACTTGTGTCACCTGATTGCCTAGTCCATCAGTGGTTGGCCTCTCTGGTGTTGCTGGGATGAGGCAATGTCTTCCTGATTGGTTTTCCCAGAGGATTATCTGGTGGCCTACAGCTGGAGATTGGGACAACTCTGTGATAAAATAAGCATGATATGTGTTATATATGGATATATTGCCATTTTAAAGCAGGCAGTGTAGCTATTTCTTACAGTGTTCAGTACAAAAAAGAAGGTGGGTGAGGCGCGCACTCCCGGTCCTGGTCAATTGAACCTGTTGCAAAAAATATAATAAGTAGCTGGGTCAAATCCCAAAATGGACAAATATTCACAGGGTTAGATCCCTTCTGCTGCAAATCAGGTACTCAGTAATAACAGGGTTAGATCCCTTGCTGCAAATCAGGTACTCAGTAATAACAGGGTTAAATCCCTCATCTGCAGTTCTGTGGTCTGTAGTTGTTCTCCTCCTAGCGCTTTCTTATCTCAAATAATCATCAGGGAGGCTGTTGAGCAGGTGTGTCTAATTAGACTCAAAGGATTCTGGTAGCTGTAGTGAAAACGTTTTTTTCTGTTCAGGTGACCAGCAACCGACACCCCTCCAAAGCACAAGTCCTACCCAAATTTGGGGGAGGGGAGAGAACCATCTTTATGATTCTCCAAAGTGGGGCACAGTCACCCCGTGGCGCTGCCTCTGGAGCCCGGGACTCCCATAGCATTCAGTACAAAAAAGAAGGTGGGTGAGGCGCGCACTCCCGGTCCTGGTCAATTGAACCTGTTGCAAAAAATATAATAAGTAGCTGGGTCAAATCCCAAAATGGACAAATATTCACAGGGTTAGATCCCTTCTGCTGCAAATCAGGTACTCAGTAATAACAGGGTTAGATCCCTTGCTGCAAATCAGGTACTCAGTAATAACAGGGTTAAATCCCTCAGCTGCAGTTCTGTGGTCTGTAGTTGTTCTCCTCCTAGCGCTTTCTTATCTCAAATAATCATCAGGGAGGCTGTTGAGCAGGTGTGTCTAATTAGACTCAAAGGATTCTGGTAGCTGTAGTGAAAACGTTTTTTTCTGTTCAGGTGACCAGCAACCGACACCCCTCCAAAGCACTGCAGCTGAGGAATTAACCCTGTTATTACTGAGTACCTGATTTGCAGCAAGGGATCTAACCCTGTTATTACTGAGTACCTGATTTGCAGCAGAAGGGATCTAACCCTGTGAATATTTGTCCATTTTGGGATTTGACCCAGCTACTTATTATATTTTTTGCAACAGGTTCAATTGACCAGGACCGGGAGTGCGCGCCTCACCCACCTTCTTTTTTGTACGGAATGCTATAGGAGTCCCGGGCTCCAGAGGCAGCGCCACGGGGTGACTGTGCCCCACTTTGGAGAATCATAAAGATGGTTCTCTCCCCTCCCCCAAATTTGGGAAGGACTTGTGCTTTGGAGGGGTGTCGGTTGCTGGTCACCTGAACAGAAAAAAACGTTTTCACTACAGCTACCAGAATCCTTTGAGTCTAATTAGACACACCTGCTCAACAGCCTCCCTGATGATTATTTGAGATAAGAAAGCGCTAGGAGGAGAACAACTACAGACCACAGAACTGCAGCTGAGGGATTTAACCCTGTTATTACTGAGTACCTGATTTGCAGCAAGGGATCTAACCCTGTTATTACTGAGTACCTGATTTGCAGCAGAAGGGATCTAACCCTGTGAATATTTGTCCATTTTGGGATTTGACCCAGCTACTTATTATATTTTTTGCAACAGGTTCAATTGACCAGGACCGGGAGTGCGCGCCTCACCCACCTTCTTTTTTGTACTGTATTTCTTACAGTGGGATGATATTTTTTTCTAGGCATATGTGGTAAAGTGAGCATGATAAGTGTTATTAAATGGAATATTTTACTCACGTGCGGGGCAAGGCCAATATGATGTGTGTTCTTGTATGGATTGAGTGGGGGCACTCGTGCAGTCAGCAAGTAGATGTTTTATTGCTGTGACATTGATCATTGTACTGGTCTATTCAGATGGAAATTGACAGCTCCTGACTTTTAGGAGCTACCCCAAGATGAAGAAGAAGAAGAAGAGCATGATGAGTGTTCTTAAATTGATGGTCGTGGCTACAGACATTTCTGCAGCCAAAAAAGAAAATTGTTCCTTAATGTAGGATTGCAAGTTTTCCTGGTGTTGAGGGCAAAATCAACATGAAAAAATATTCTTACATAGTGGTGCAGGGGTGGGAAAGTATTAGGGCAACAGCAATTACATGTTTTCTTCCTGTCGCAACACACTTTTACAGGCATTAAGAGCAAAGCCAACATGAGAATGTCCGTACATGAGAATGTCCGTACATATGGATCCTGGAATACACTTGTATTTAATTGCTAAGGGATCACCTTTGCTAATGGAAGAAATCAAGTAGCTGAACAGACCAATACATGAAGAGTGCCTTACATAGAACCAGAAGAAACATGTAGGAAAACGTTATTCCTTGGTGAAAGGTTGATATATTTTGGTGAGATGATCTAATGTCAGCCAACCAAAGGTTAACCTCTTTTATAACCTATTATTTCCGAATGTTGACTTTCAAATTCCACCTATAAAAAAGCTGACCCTTTCAATCAAATGAGGTTTCGGGTTCTCCCTCATACATATTGCTGCTTTCATGGATGTCTCCTAAGCCTCTGAGAAACCTTCCTTCGTGTTGTCACTGTTTCTTTCACGTTCAGGCTGCTATTTGGTGGTGATTTGAGCCTTGTACATTAAACCTTCTGGTGCAGGTGAACTCTTCATATGTGATATTGACATAATTGTTGAGTGAAATCTCTCACCAGAGTTGAACAGATAATAGCACTGTGGCACAATAACAGCTAATTTGTAAAGAGCACCTCATTGGTCATCCTGCAGAATAGGCCACTAAATATGCACCAATCTTTCATGTGTTTGTTAGTGTATTGTGCCTGATCCTGGTAGTTGAATTCAGTGTCAGATACAGTGCAGAAGATGTATTAAACTGGCTTGTACTCTTGTACTCTTTGTACTTCTTGCAGGGAACAATTTGGATTTATTTTGTCAACGTCCTAGTGTCAGTACTGTGTTTGGTAAGCTATTGATGTCAATCATATAGTTGATTTTTCTCATTTTTTGAATCGTGCTGTCATTCCTTTGAATCCACCACTGCAGTTGTTTCAAGATTCTTCTCATTGGGCAGAATGCTAATCAAATTATTTAAAATCTTTGACACCTAATTTATTTAGGTAGACTTTGTTTTGTTCCCAGATATCTCGCACAAAATATATTCTTTGTATTCAGATTTATTTTTATATATTGAGATTTGTATTCTTGGTTTTGCGATCTAGGTGGTCAGCCGACATGTGTTTTGAACTCTAAGGTCTTTATCAAGGCTGAGTCATTACAATATTTGGCATTTTATGCAACAGTGGTGACATAATGTGACACAACTATGGTGTACAGATATAGTTTGTGGTTTGACATTTGTGTAAGAGTCATAAAAAGTACATGTTATTTAGCAAAATATTGTGATTTTGGCGGGAGGGAAAAGGGGAGAAGGAGGAATTGAGGAAAACATAGTTAGTCGACCTGTTGGTAGTTTGATAATTTCTTAGGTTGAATACTGCATTGC
This sequence comes from Ambystoma mexicanum, assembly GCF_040938575.1. Lineage (NCBI taxonomy): Eukaryota > Metazoa > Chordata > Amphibia > Caudata > Ambystomatidae > Ambystoma > Ambystoma mexicanum. The sequence goes on from NC_090939.1 coordinate 562,327,830, forward strand.
TAGGCCTGACACAATAGGCCTTAACTGGTGCATTAGTATCAATAGACCAGGTGGTGTGGTGGTTCACAATAGTTAGCTGTAGTGGATGTCTTCCAATGCTGTTCCTGGTAGACTGAGACAATTGGTGCCCTGGTGGGCATGGGTCTGGAAAGGTTCAAATTATGGAATCGTTCATTTGGTTCTAGAAAGCTTCAGGGTCTGAAATCAATAATAGGATCGCAAGAATCTAGATATAAGCCCAAGCTGGTGATTTTAAGGCAGCTTGAAGTCAAAGGACTTCTGGCATGTGATCCATTGTTGGTGCTAGTGATTACCTTGGGGCAGATAGAGTGACTATGTTGGAGAGACTATGTCCTGTGCCAGAATTCTGTTTTGACTTAGGTAGTGCGCGCTGGGATTGACCTCTCTCTACATATAGTGCAAATGGAGTGCGTAGAAGCACCTGTTTATAGTGCTCTTATATATTGCACCCTATTGCTTGTTATGAGAATTAAGCTCTACAGCTTTTTTTTCTAGGGTCTATAAGTGACTTGGTGTATGTCTTCAATGAACGAGATTGATTTATACTCAAGAGATGCATTAGCCGGAGTGCTGCACACTCATGGGTTCCTTATGGTCCATTGTTTAGCCCCTCAAGTGTCTAAGTCTGCGGCCCTACATTGTGCCATGCATCTGTACACATGCTTTCACATAAGTAATTAATAGGTCTGTGACCTGGGGAGTAATTCTTGTTCATCATGTTTAACGGTTAAGTGAATATAGGTGCACATTTTGTGCCTTTGGAAATTGGTATTAAGATGTCGTACCAAGGGAAGTGACTGTGCCATATAGCGCAGCAGCCCCAGGATCTCTGGCAAAAGTCATTGCTTATCTCAAGGGGAAATGGTGCTTTTGCATTTAGTCTACACTTACCTGGCCGTTTGGCCTGCTGCTCCTTCTATCGACATCCAGATGGCGCTACTGGCATGTGTAGCCCTGCCTCAGTTCACTTACTGCTGTGTTATAAAAAGGCTGATCTTGTGCGCATGGGCGCTGGGGCTAATGCAAGACATCATGACTTGCCATGAGTGTGCTACCCCATCTGGGTATGCACAGTTGTTTGTTCTGTCCCTAGAGACACTGCTCCTTGGCACATGCGTGCACAGGGGAATGGTATTTCAACTCGTCTGAGTTACTTGAACCTTTTTAGGCTGTTTGCATCCGATAAATTCATTAGTGGTTTGGTAAAATTACTGCGCCACGATATAAGAATGGTTACGGCTGCATGTATGGTTGTTGACCCATGTTAGCAAGCTGGGATGGAGCGTGATCTGAGGGGGCCATTTGAAGTGCACATTGGGAGATGTAGTCCACAGTTTGGGGTGGAATTGCTTGCATAAGCCGTGTGGCAGGTGGGGGGCATTACGGCACTGGTTCATTGTGGCCAGCCAACTGAATAGTGGTTTGTTTGCAATGCAGGGTGCTGAATTGCTACTGGTCTGCACCAGCAGTAATCTTGATGTCAGGGCGATGATGCGCTGCGTAGTGCTGGCCCGTAACTTCCATAGAGGATAGTATAATCCTTGGACTGGAGCAGGTGTGCTTGCCTAATCCTGTTAGGGTGAACAAGGGGGCATGACGGGGCTCTGATGGCATGCTTTATGGGGTATAAAGCCATCTGTTGGGGTCCTGGTGCAATGCAGGGTGGTTGAATTTGTTTGTTGGCTCATGGCCATGTCATCCATGGACTGTGGTCCGGGTGACATCAGCCTGACCAGGGAGTGTGATCACATAGGCCCTCATGTTGTAGAGCATGGTTGTTCCCATCAATGGCCGGACTTTGCATGCTGGGGTATTGAGTTGGGTTCTAGTTGTTGCAGATGGCCCCGTTTGGTGCATGGTGTGAGCCACACTGGTTGTTGGTGTGATGGTGCTCATGATTGGGTGTGGTAGGAACTGGGGTTGGCTTGGGGATCCATGTCGTGTCTGGTAATGTAAGGTCAGGGGAATTGTGTCAGAACTAGCAATTATTGAAATACAGTATGCTAATCCTTCCACATCATAATTTGGGAATGCATTTTTAAAGAAAAAACATTTAGTTCATGGTCCGTGTTAAGACCGTTGGTGGCGCTTCTGAAGTGGCAGATTAATCTTGCCTCTTGCTGTCTGAGTTCTAGTTTGCAGTTTCTTGTGCTGCATGTTGCTGTTTGTAATCCAATTAATGTTGTGTTCTTCTCTTCATCCATTTGGTGTTGTGTTTGCCAGCGAAGAGCCAGCTGCAATTTTGGGTCTTGTGATCCATGGTATTCAGATGTTCTCTGATCAGTACACAGAGCTCTCAGATTGCACTACCTTTGTAGATCTCATCACAGATACATATGATTACATACGTTACATATTTGGTGCAACAGTTGATATGTTCCTTAATTATAACTTCTTGACAGTTTTTGAATTTTACATTTTTGCCTACATAGCAGATACACACATAGAACAGGTCCCACATTTAGTGAAGCCCATACATCGAGCCTGTGTGAGCCAATCTGATGGTTGATGTATGTTCTTCTGCATAAAGGACAGGCTAAGTAGTGACTTTAGTGCTGGCACTCTATGTAACATATGGATGGGTAGGCTTTGAGATCTTCATTAATATCTTGGTCCATCAACAGTATTTATCAATGTTTTTAGAGGATTTTCTGTAATTTAAAGCTACCTGAGTTACATCTCGTTACAAATCTTACATTTTGCTCCTCATCAAGTTTCAACAAAGTCTGTCTTGCCAACTTCAGTGTTGAATTTCTAGCTTTTTCTATGTTTGTTGCCATGTATCCTCTGGCCTAAAATCGCTGTTTAAGTAGAGGGCATTCTTTATTGAATGTTTCATTGTTGCTGCAGTTGCATATGGCTCTGATGAATTCTCCTTTGGGGATGTTCTTAATGACCAATTGTTTGTGACAGCAGGAAGCATGCAGGACCGAGTTGACCTCTGTGGGTTTTCAATAGGTTTCTGCTGTAATTTTCCCATCTGAGACCTGTATGGTGAGGTAGGATAATTCTATCTTTGTTGAGCTTGTTCAATGCCAAAGTAATTATTGTTTAAGTCGTTGTCACATTTTTCCAGTTGGTTGTTAGTTCCATCGCATATTAGGATTATTTCATCAATAAACCAGTACCAGTGTTTGATGTGTGCCTTGAAGCAAGCGTTAGCTAACACAAATGATGTTTTATAGAGGTGCATGATGCTGTTCGCCAGGGCTGGGGCATAGCTAGCTCCAGTGGCTATTCCCTTTGTTTGATGATAATAAGCATCATCGAACAAAAACATTTTGTTGAGTGAAAAGTGTAGAAGTTTTTTAGTCATCTCCAGATGGTCATAATGTTAAGCTGATTCTTTTGGAGAACAGGTGGTCTATGCTGTCCAAGGCGAGTTGGTGGTCAATTGAAGTGTATAATGCTTTTACATCAAGCATCGAAAGCAGTCTATTTCCCACTTGACATCTTCCAAAATGTGTTGCGTGTGCATGGCGCCACGAAGGTAGGATGCAATGTTGGGTTTCTCTTTCTGTATTACATGGTTTATGCATTTGGATAGGTGTCCTGTTAGTCCCCATATTCCACTCATAATCGGCCTCCCCTCTGGCACTACTTCAAAGTTTGTGTGTACCTTTGGTAGAAAGTACATTGTTGGCATAAAGGGGAGTGTTACACTTAGAAATTCTATTTCTACATCCGTCAGCATGCCTTTGTTTAAGAAGTGTTTCAGTGTCATGTTTTAATCCCCTAATATAGTTTTTGTGGGATTAAAGATTAGTTTGGTGTAGCACCCTGGTGTACTTAAGTGATTAATTGCCATTTGGATGTAGTCTTTTCTGTTCATCAATATAATATTGCCCCCCTTGTCGACTCCCTTGATTATCAGGTCTGGGTCATTCTGTGGGTTTTGCAGGGCTAGCAATTCAAGTTTGTTGAGGTTGTTCCTGGTTCCTTTTCGATTGCCGTGTATTCTCTAATTTATGGATATTTTATAACACTGCTTGCTGGAAGATATCTATGTAGTTATCAGTATATAGTTGCAGTGTGAACTTGGATTTTCTTTTGAGCTCAGGGTCCTTTACTGGTACATCCTCAGTATCTAAGTGAGCCTTCACATCTTCTCTGCTGATCATAGTCAGGTCTTCTAATGATACTAGTAGGTGTGTATCACAAAGGTTTTCTAATGTAATGTTGCTTGGAACTTATACCTGTGGTGATTTTTGTATATATCAGGTTTGGTAGCAAAGCATTCTTTCAGGTTGCATCTCCGTGTAAATTTGAAGAGTTCTATTTGTAAGTCCACAAAGCTGTTGGTGCTTGTCAGAGAGAATGATAGTCCTCTGTTGAGCAGCTTTATTTCCATATTAGTAAGTTCCCTTGATGAGAGATTCATTACAAGGTTTGGGGGTTTGATTGATCAAATCACAAACTAGAAATGTACACAATAACACAATAATGTCACATTATGTCACCACTGTAGCACAAAATGACACAAATTGTTAATTAGTCAGTCTTGATAAAGACCTTAGAGTTCAAAACATGTGTCGGCTGACCACTTAGATCATTACATGAAGAATAAAAATCACAATATTAAAAAAAATATCTGAATACAAAGTTTTTGTGCGCAAGATATCTGGGAACAAAGCAAAGTCTAACCCTATACAGAGGTGTCGGCAACACCTCTACAACCCATGATTATGCAGTACAAGTACATAATCAATAGTTTCAAACAAGCACATCCAGAAGTACCCTGTTGTCGCGCAAGTGGATTCAAAACCATAGTGCCCCAAAACATCTACTCACAATGCATTTAGTTGCATACACAAGTGGGTCTGCATGCTATTGTTCCTGTAATGTCTGTCCACCTCAATTATTAGGTAATCATATATGATTTTATAAGGGGATATTGTTTGAACATCTTGCTGATTGTTAATCTAACAAACAGAACAATTAGATAATTACAATATAAGAACAATGATTACAGAAATGCACATATGTATTAATGTTAATGTTAATGTTAAAGGGTATTTGTTCCACACACTATCACCAGGGGGTGGTCCCCTTGTGCTCTGGCATTTCTGAAAAGGAGGATTCAAAGGTGGTGGGTGTAGGGAGTTAGTAGGATATAGTGGGAATAGGTAGAGTGAGAGTTGTGATGTTCCATTGGCAGCTTCAGTTCGGTTTTCACCGTTCGCTGAGCTTAGTTGCAATTTTTGGGTCGGTGAAATTCCCATGACCTGTTGTGTATGGTTATGTTTTGTTTGTGTGTTGTTGCTGTGTGATGAAGTTTGTTCAGGTTGCTGTGCAGAAATGTTGTTTGTGTGTGTGTTGGGTAAGTGGGTTTGTCTTACCTTCTTGTTTTTGACTTCTGTGTTCATCATCTCTGCCCATCCTGTGTGTTGGAAATTACTTAGCAGGGTGTTGGCTTTCCTCTGTGGATTTCTAGAGGTGTGTTGGCATGAGTGGTTCAGTCAGCCTCCCCCTGCCCTCGGGCTAGGGATGGTTTGATGATGGGTTTTGAGTCTCCCCCCCTGTGTTTCTTGTGGGGAGGTTCCTACTTATCAGGGTTGCGTGCCCTGCAGCCCCTTGGTTGCCTGTATTGGTTAGTGTCCCTCATCTGATTCCTAGTGGGTGTTTGTTTTCTTAGTTGTTTCCTTCTGATGTGAAGAGAAACGTTTTAAGTAGTTTTCTGAATTCCAGGTTGTCTCTTGTATTGCATATGTTTTTTTGAAAGACAATTCCAGGTTTTTGCTTCCAGTTGAGAGAAAAACAACCCTCCAAATGTTCTTTTGTTGTATGGTTTTGGTTCTAGGCGAATGTTTTTGGTTGATCTGAGTAGCTGAGTAGTCTTGCCAGAAGGTAGATGGTTATTTTCTTTTGTAGGAACTTTGCTACTTGGCCATGGATTGCTCTGTACATTATGCAAATTGTTTTGAACCTTATTCATTGTTTTATCAGTAGCCGGTATTGCATTTTCAGCACTGGGGTGATGTGTTCTCTTCATGATAGTCTGAGCAGCAGTCTAACCACTGCATTTTGGATACGTTGTAATGTTTAAGTAGGTGTTCAAGCATTCCTATGTATATACTGTTGGCATAGTCTATTCTGGACATGATGAGGGAGATGAAAGTGAGTGGTTTATGGGTGAAGGAGTGGAACGTTAGGATCCTTTTCACTGTGTGCAGGAGGAAGAGACATTTCTTGATTATTGTGTGTACTTGTGGTTCTTGTGTTACTTTGGTGTCCATCAGGACTCAAAGGTGTTTTACTGTGCTTGATAGTGTTGGTTATGTTCCTAGTTCTAACTGCCATGGAATGTAGTGATTGTTTTCCCCATTTTTGGATATATACATTATTTCTGTTTTATCTCGGTTGGTTTGAGGCTGTTTGAGTTCATCCAACTGTAGAGCTCTTGTAGACAGTCTTTCAGTGTTGTGTTTACTTCATGTGTGTATTGTATTTTGTAGATGATCTGTGTGCCAAACGTGTAGTTGTAGCATGTGAAGCCGGGTCTTTTAATGAGGTTAATTAGTGGAGTCAGGAAGATGTTGAAACACAGTGGATATAAGGATGTTCCTTGTGGTACTCCAAATGTGGTTTCCCTTGGCGTGGCTTTAAAAGGTTTAATCCAGGCGATTTCTGTTCTGTCAGCTAGGGATAATTTAATCCAGAGTAGGGCTAGGTCATTGATTCCTACTTCTTCCAATCTCCTGATGAGGATGCTCTGGTTGACTGTGCCATATTCTGCAGAGAGATCTCAAAATGTCAGAGCTGCGCATATATGTCTGAGTCTGCATTAGTCTTTAGATTGTCTCAGATTCAGAGGAGTACCATTTCCGTTCCTCTCATAGATCTGAAGCCCACTTGTGCCTGGTCCAATAGTCAGTGTTTTTTATGTGTTCTTGTATTATTCTATAGACACCTATAGATGTGGGTTTCGATTAGTTTCACTGAGTTGGGGATGTTTGAGATGAGTCTGTAGTTGGAGAGGTCTTCCACATTACCTGCTGTGTCCTAGAGGCGTTGTTTGATGTACGCCGATTTGAATGATTGTGGTAGTTTCCCTAATGAAAGTGATACATTTGGGAGGTTTCTGTAGTGTTCCATAGGTGTGCCTTGTGTGAGGAATGACTTGTATATGTCTGGAAGGCAGGGGTCCATGGGGGAGCCTGCTTTCTTGCTATTTCTTACCAGCTTGATGAAAATCTCTGCTGATATTTGGGGAAACTTTGGAGTTTGTTCTGATGATCCTCAGTTAGGAGCGTGGGTTGTGTGTTTTGATTGGCGGTCTGTTTTGTATGATTTTGTGAACGGTTCTGATTTTGTTTGTGAAATGGTCTGTGGGGTCGTTGCTTAGTTTCATTGAGGTTATCAGTGAGTTGTAGCAGGCAGGGGGGTTTCTCATTTAGTTTATGATATTAAACAGTTCTTTTTGGGTGTTTGCGAGTTTGGTGATTTGGTTGTTGTATTATTTTTTTTTGGCCTAATGGATTTCCTTTTTGTATGAATGGATTTGTTATTGCAATTGTGTTTTTTTGCGTGGTCGTGTGTTTTTCTACATTCTAGCTTAAGCTGGAATGTTTCTTGTTTTTTCTTTTCATGGCACTGAGTAGCAGGGTAAAGCATTTTGACGTTGCTCTCTTGCACAATGGGATGAAAGGTTTTTACTTGGAGATATTGTCAATTGTTCCAGTGATCCATTTATGAAGTAGTTCTGTTTTTCTGTCGAGGTCATCTTCGTTCAGGTCTTTGGTTGGTGGTTTCTTTAAGTCCAGTTGCGAACTTTGATGGTCCTCCAGTTTCCTTTCAGGGTAGTCAGCATGGAATGATGAGGTGGTCGCTCCAGAGGATCTGTATTGGTGGCGTTGTGGTGATGAGGTTTCTGTGGGAGAAGATTGCATCAAGTGTATGTCCCACCGTCTGTGTAGCTCCTTTGACTAACTAATGTAGTTTCATGGTCTTCAGTTGTTTGGCTAGTGATTTTTGTGAGTTAGCGGTTTCTTCTTCAAACCAGATGTTGAAGTCTCTGAGGATTGTCAGGTGTTTCTGCTCAATGGCTAGGTTGGTAATGGCCTCTGTGAAGGTCTCCACGAAGGTCATCCTATGTCGGTGGTCTGTAAACCAGGATGAAGTTAAGGTTTGTTTTGGGGTTTGCTGTCAGGTGAAAGATTGGGGATTCACAGTTGTTGATGCTTAGTGGTTCATCTGTTTTAATTTCCAGGTGTTCCTTGTATGCTATTGCAAGTGCTCCTCCTCCTCTCTTGTTTTCCTGTTTGCTTGTGAGCACTTGAAGTTATCAGGGAGGCAGTTATGGAGTGTGATTTTGTAGTTGTTGTCTACCCATGTTTCTTTTATGATTATGATGTTGATACCGCCATTTCACAGAAGGTTGTAAATCTCTGAGCCATGTTTGGACATTGATATTGCGTTGATCAGCTTGCAATGGAGGAAACCATATGAAGAAAATGTGTATAACTTTAAAAAATGCTATTTTTTATATGGCATTTTATTCATAAACCTGAGCAACTCAAGTGGGGGAGAAGGTGAGAGTCATGCTTCAACACATGCCAGTCTTTTACAATTATCACGTTGTCAAGGATCAACCTTTATTAATGGCTGTTTCTGTAATCCTAATTTTGACAGACCTTAATTCTTCAACAATCTTGGTGGCTTTGAATCTTGTGTTGTTTCTTGTTGTTTTACTCCATTCCCTTCTTACGCTATCCCAATGATAGCCGTTGATTTCCTTTTAACACTGGATTTCTATACATTACTTTAGTTGAGTTTATTTATTTTGTTTTTTTGGTACATGTGATAAATACACATGGTTAAAGCTTAATACCTGTTGTTTTAAACGTATAATCCATCAACAATGTTTGGCGATGTTGCCACAACAGTGATCAAGAAAAAGTGTTCTTGATATTACAAGGAAGTCCTTCAGAAACTGGCTGTGCTAAATGGCAATGGTCCTACTGGAGTTGCCACCAGAGAAATTTTATTCCCTATAAACATATCTTTAAAATGATGCAGTCAATGTTGATGTAACCAGACATACTGCTGCTGTGATTGCAGTACAGGTTTCTATTTTCTTCTACGGCTTTTCACTTCATACTCTTACATACATCAACATTTCTTTAAATAATCTGTGACTCCTTAGTTTTATAGTGCTTTTCATTTCTGTGCTATCTCCTCCATGAGCCCACTCTATCAATCTTGGATTTGCTGAGTACTTATAGCACACTGACTACCTCTTTTGGCTGGCGCTATTCTCACTATTTCAATGCCTCTCGCTTAGGGATGTCATATTTGGGTCTCCCTTGCTACCACTGTGATCTCCCTTGCAACCCCTAATGTATTTATTTATATCAAAGATGACATCACAAACAAGGCAGTAGGTTGGAGGGACGCTCCAGTGGTCCAGCGCATCTCAAAACCAGCCTTGCAGGCCATACGCACCACAGCAGACCCATACCTTTCACAGGTCAATGTATTGGGAATGTACTGCGATGCAGGTGTAAACAAATTCAAAGTGCTTTCGAGGCTTTGGTCTGGGAGCATGACAAAGAGTGCCCCCTACCCAAGAAAGTCCACCAATCAACTTCTGCTCTCCACTTGCAGTTTCTTATCCCTGTCATTGGTACCCTTTGCCAAACCTCCTTTCCTTTCCTTCTGTGGCGTGTCTTAGAACAGGAAACATGCAACACAACTAGAAAGGGGAGTGGGGGAGACAAAAAGGCTCTTTTCAGACCCACCTTGCACTGCTTAAAAATAGAATTTAAAAAAAAGCATGCAGGTGGTCCTGCAGCCTATAAGCATTGCATATGGGTGGTGAACAATGGGCTGCACGACTCAGTCAAAAACATTGTATGCATTCCCAAAACGAAGTGGTGGCTCTGAAAAGAGCCTGTTTGTGCTGTGTGTATTTGTAAGGTTAGAAGTGGTGAACACCCAGAGGGGAAATGCTTGCTAAAATTGCAGGAAGCGCTGCACTGCATTTTGGATATTACGTAGAAACAGATGAACTCCATCTGAACGAAAAATGTTGCTACTACGAAACATAATGTTATCATTGTGGAAGGAGAACATGCCATGGTCTCGCAAAAAGGCACAAACAGCCTGGTTCACATTGTGCCGTACTTTTTCCATTTGTGGCCCACATGAGAAAGAACGCAGCCACATCTGTCTCTGGGCATCGCGAGAAAAAATGATGTGCGACTTTTGAAACATTGCCACGAGTTGGTGAAATGTCTCCTTCATCGCAAATTGCAGTGAGTTGCTGCTAACATGTCTTAAACTGTTCCCTCTACAATGAACACTAATAATGTCTAGATGATCGGGTGTCACCCAACTGCCACAAAGAGGACCAACATGCAGCCACTTCATCATACGTATTCCATACCAGTGGACATCGACATTATAGAACCCAGGGTGTGCAGCCAGTGCACAGTGTTCAGTGTAAACCTTTAACCAATGTATCCAAGAGTCACCCAAAAGCATATAGCCCGCCTACTAAACAGCCCACCCATGCCCATAGCCATGTGCAGTCCTATTTGCAAATACACCTTCTGGCACAATCTGTTGTTACACACCACACCCAGGAAATCTTATCAACCAGTCCCAACTCCTGCACAGTCCCATTTCCATGCTAGCCAACATGAAAGGACCCAGATGTAGCACGTGCAAACCTCCAAATGCCACGGCTTTTGTGAACATATTGCCCTGTGTGGGTGGGTGCACAAACACATTTGAAGCAGGATAGAGAATCCCCTCTTTGTTGGTGGTTGTGAAAAGTGTTTTTTTAAAGCAATGTGTAAAGAAACAGCTTTTTGGTTGCCATTTGTTGGGGATTGCTCTCTGCTTTTCAAGACTATTTTCAATAGAGAGGTGAAAAAAATTATCAGCTCCACTGACAAACGTCACATTAGAAACACTAAGGTTCTCATGGGCACAGAGGAACAGCCCAGCATGGAACACAAATGCAGACATACACCTGAAGCGCCAATACGTTGTCCCATTTCCATGGCAAGCATATTAAGAAGGACGGCATGTAGCAACTGCGCTTTCCCAACTACTGCAAGGGACGTGCCCCAGTAAGACAGGCAGTCCTTCTTCCCTTTACAGTACTCTTTTTCCAGCATTCCCTCATTGGCTACTGCTAAACGGTTACACACGCATCCACCAATTACATCAAAGTTTTCTGCATCTAACGCTATCATCTCTGTTGAACAGGCCATACTAACCGTAAAACATGCAGAGGTCTAGTGTCCTGCGAATCAAAAGCACCTGCACTGGAAAGTACTGTAAAACAATCTACGAGTTCTGCATTCACATTCATCAGCATTGCCACCCATCACCACACCCTACATTATAAGTCCGTCGCAACAGGATACCTGGCACTGAGTCTGCATAATGTACTAAAAATGCATACTCTTACTTCTCCCATCCCCTACCATGAAATGGCTCCTATAGTGGTAGGTGCTGGCAAAGTTGTCATTTACCCATAGCAGCCATTGTTATATACAAACTGTTACTCTGTTCTTTCATTCTGTCAATTTTACGATGCTTTTCCTCATTTCCGCACCTCCTATGAAATTTGTAAAAATCGCACAGAAAAGAACCAGTCAGCGTATCCCACCAAACTAAGCCAAGTGCATAAAGTGCATGCATTACAACAGTTCCCTGCCACTTACCACTCACACTGTATAGATTGCAATATTACTTAAAAAAGAAAAAAATGTATGTGTGCATTGACAACAGTACCATTCATAAATGCACATAAGGAAATTAACGAACGTAAACAATGGCTCCACTCATGTAGCAAGCATATATATGTAGAAAAGTATATGCAAAAGCACATACAAAAACATTCTGCTTTGCATTCTGTACATCTTTCTGAACCTTTTTGTCATCCTTCCACAATGAGACGTACAACATTTTCCAAAAAAATACTCCGACACTAATACACACACTTGCTAAATAGGACGTCATACAATACACTTGCAAATAACCCACCTACCCCCTAACAAACATGCTTATGCTCCCAAGTCCCATTCATATAGTAAGCCAGCCATTTATACACACACACTTTCTCTTCCTGCCAAGACATCCCCCTAGACTTGTAAAGAATGTATTGTACAAATGCAATCACTATGCCATTAGCCAACATATTTTCTTACCATCTTCTTATACAGGCGCAGTACCCACCTCTCTCCTGAAAACCACTGGTGTGTGCACTTCAAAATACAACCTGCGATTCACCTACTCTCACCAAGCAACAAAATAAGTACAATACCATCGTAGTGTTTTACGTCTTACTGGGAGAGTGCACTATTCTTGTATTGTACAATATAGATTTGCGGCAACCCACCAGTATGTACTTCATTGTTACTCATAACACCTGTACAGGTGCTCAGTCTTTATTATGTCGCCAACATTAGACTAATTGCCACATTGTACGATACTGTCCCCAACTGAAAATTAGAGGCCATTATAAAGTGACACACTTCCTTTTATATGCCTTCCTCTTATTCAACCACTCATGCACATTGCATACATATACATTTGAAAATCTGCACACCCACACTTCCCTTTCTTCTTCAACAGCTACTGCACAATGCCTACCAAACTGCAACTCCGTAGAAAGCAATGCAGAAATAGAGCCACGCAAACTAAAAGCATAGAAAGTAGCAATCCACTGCAAGCAGAACTTCTACAGAAAGTTGAAAGAGAAGAGCTAATACAGTCATTGAGCAAAACAGAAGCACCTTCCAGTAAAGAAAGTGGAATTCATCTGTCAAAATGGGACACTGAAGAGAAAATGACTAAAAAAGTGCAACTCGCACTACTGCTAACAGAGTACGTACAAGTGGTTATATAACCACAAGAAAGCATTCTAAAAAATTACATTTACAAAAAGAGTTCCACCACATAGTCCATCAGAACCTTATAAATAGAGGGGAGAAATCACACTCAACCCTGAAAGCTTACCGCAGAAAGGTTATCCTGGAAGCTCTTGTAGACATGCAATGATCATTAAATGGAAATTGTTTATAGTAATTTTAAACAGAATGAAACCACTAACTACATTAATTGGTAAACGGCAAGCAGTACTTCGAAACAAATGCAATATCATCATAGATACCTTTGGCCACATCTGTACAGGTGAGTGGAGTCACACCACAACACAGAGCCATACTTAATGAAGAATCACACAAACAAGAGAAAACAAACCAAATTGCCTTGCATCGGAGTGGACAAGGATATGAAAAGATACACAATACCATAATGGAAGAAGAAACACTGCTTTCAGAATTATACCCATCAAACTTAGATGTCACTCCCCAATCCACCAAACCAACACGCCTGACCTACAAATGGCTTTGCACATCAAAGTGTAACGTTTGCCAATGCTTAATCAAATATTTGCAGCAGTTCCTCAATCACTTTGTGAAAGGCAACGAGAAAAGAAAATTTGATATACTACAAACTTATGGACTCCTGTATAGTGCGCAACTACACAGGAATACAAGGACATTCCTTAGTATGTATTTCTGTACTTGCTTGCAAAAAAGCACCTTCCACTGTATCAAAAAGTTAGCAACCCACCATTCAACTGTCAGAAATCTAGTTTACAAACTATGCAAAAAGTCCATCTTTTGCACTGCAACATTTAAATGATATTCTCCTACATAGTACAGCGAAACAAGTGCTCAAAGAAATAGAGCACATCCAAAGGAAATATTGTGGAACTGAAGAGCACTTTAAAACTGCAGCATTTTTAGACAAAAGTACTGACAACATTGGATATGTCAACTTGTTATGTCACACATACAAAAAAGAAATAGAAAAGTTCAAAAGAACATCTGCTGAAATGCCAAACCAAGTATGTGTGTGTTATCTCAGAACTTTCTATAGAAAGAGCATCAAACTATACATATAATGCAGAAAATAGAAGACAATAAGGAATCCCAATGGTTTCAATTAGCTCTGTACCTTATAGCTGAAAACAAATATAAAATTACTAACACCTCCATACTCTGCACATAATGCACTGCAAAAGTGAACAATAACCAAATGCCTTCACGGGCGATCAGTAATAATTTGGAAGTATTTCCACTACCAAACACCCTGCAGCAGCTTAATTTGTCGGAGAGCATTATAATCCAAACGGTTCACCCTTTTCAAACAATACGCCTTCAACCAAAAACTGCTAAATTGCCTCCCACCAAATTACTGAGAGGCATTTGGGGAAAAGTAGTTTTTTTTACCATCAGATTTGAAAGAAAATGTAGACACTCTATGAGTGCAAATGCCAATACAAGATTCTTTGATTATCCTGGTAAATGGAGTACCTACACAAGACAAAAGAATTTAGCAGCAACTAGTGGACTTAAACAAAGCCTGGGAAGTCCTGCAATACCTTAAAGAAAACAATGAATATTGCAAGGAAATAAATGTTGAAGAAAACCTGCGCGAAATCACTGAAATAATTCAGCACTCCTCAACAACTGGCCAATTTCAACATCTAGATCCTACTACAGCCTCCAATATTGTATATCACTATACAATTCACCCACTGCACTCCAAAGACACCATAGACGATGCTCTACAAACATATCAGATGCAGCAAGCCAAAGGTGCGCCAATCAGTGTATGGGAAAAAAGTGTAGAATCACAAGGCTTTCCTCTACTCTTCCAAACTGGAAAAGGTGGAAGATATGATGAAAGATGCACACACATAACAGCATCAGAATGCCGCTGTTTACAAATGTATTCTGAAGACCCACATTTAGCAGAACGTTGAGTACATATTCCACCTCCTCTTTGAAAGTGAACTGGCAACACTATGTTATGGAGTTGCGCACACATCGAAAACAGGTTCCCATTTTCAAAACATGTTCGATACACAGCTACTTCAAAATGCACAAGAGAAGAACGAAGTTTTACAGTCAAGTATTACAAATCTCTTGGCAAACATGCATGGTATGAAAGAGTACTGGTTCCGACGGAACGCAGATGCATGGTGAATGCTACACAACCTTGGCCCACCCACATGGTTTGCCACTTTAGGTTGTGCAGAGTATGCATGGGAAGACTTACACACTTTCCTACACATAGCAAACAGAAACAAAACAGGTGTAGACTTGAAAACATCAGGAGAACTTTTCTCTCTTGATTCTGTAAATTTTACACAGTACTTCCATCATCGCTTCCTTGCCATGCTAGACGTCATTTGCAATAAAGCATTTCCTCCCCTCTGAGAAGTGGAACACTTCTTTTGGAGAAAAGAATACAAAACCAGAGGAGTACCACACATCCACATGCTTATGTGGATAAACAATGCTCCTAAATTTGGTGAGGAGAGTGTTGAAATTGTTTTGCAGTTCATTCACAAATATGTCACTTGCGAAATCCCTTTAGAAAGTACACATAGTGACCTACATGCACACATTTTGCAATTCCAAAGACACATGTGTGGCAAGTATTGTCAGTGCAAATATAGTAACAGAGGCAAATACTACACCAAATGCCGCTTTGATATCCCTAGACCAGTTTTGGCAACAGGGCAATTAAACAGCTTCATGTCTTCGGTTCGACACAGTTTACAATGGAAATCTCCTAAGAACACATACTGCATAAAAGGGAGAGAAGCACCAAAGTACATTAATGATTACAACACAATGATGGTCCTCCTATGGAATGCTAATGTTGATGTACAATACATTGCAGACAATTCCACTGCAGTACAATATGTCATAGCCTACTTAATCAAAGCAGTGAAAACAGAGCTCAAAGACCTCTGGGATGACATATCACCTGACAAAACACTGGCACAAAATGTTTTACAGTTTTACCATAAAAATACTGTCCCATAGAGAATGTGGCTGCTACGAAGCCACAGACCGTTTAACAGGCACTGCCTTATATGGGAAATCTGAAAACATAGTGTGGCTAAGCCTTGGTCCTGCTGCATCCAGAAAAAGAGTACTGAAATTGCACAAAGACATATAAACAATAGCCAAAAATGATCCCAACAGCCAGGGCATTTTGAAGAAGAATTTATTGGACACATACTACCCGAACAGAAGTATTACTTTAGAAGCCATGTGTCTGTACCAGATAGCCCAAAACTTCTCATACAAAAATAACATTAAATCAGATGAGAAAAAAGGTAGATACAGAGTGGAAAGTTGTGAAAGCAGCCTGGTGAGACTTACTAACGCAGCCTAATTAGTCATATGAAATTGTCATAGAAAACTCTTCAACACAAAGGG
Source organism: Ambystoma mexicanum (assembly GCF_040938575.1). Lineage (NCBI taxonomy): Eukaryota > Metazoa > Chordata > Amphibia > Caudata > Ambystomatidae > Ambystoma > Ambystoma mexicanum. Next base: position 562,344,113 of record NC_090939.1, read on the forward strand.
ACTCATCACGACTTGGGCGGTAACGCCGGCGCTATTAGCTCAGAGCTGGGGCGAAATCCGCCGAAGTCCTGATTTGGCGGACCCTTAAATCCAGCAGTAATAGCGCTACCGCCGGATTTAAGGGTTACCGCCAAAGTCGTGATGAGGCCCAAAGTACTGTATTACATGGCTCTACTGCAACTTTTCAAACCATGGAGAAAATAAGAAGATTTATTAGCCACCCACGCCTCCTATGAAGATGCTTTCAATGCAAGTGAAAGTACAATTGCAGATGTAAACTTCACACGGTACAAAACCATATTGGACAATGAACAAAAAGAAGAACTTCACGCACAACTAAATTTAGACACTTCTGAGAGCAGTGAACCTTTAACCACTTTGCCACAAACCACTTTGACAGCCACTGATAGCAAAAGAGGCAGAATTAGCCATGATGGAAGTAACCACCACCATGTTTCAGAATGAGCAATCTGCAGAAGAGTTGGCTGTACTGAAATCCCAACTAAACAATGATCAGTGTACAATTTTTCTAGAAGTAAGTAAACAAATTGAACATGGTATACAGCACAAAAGTAAAACTTGTACCTGTGACATCTACAAACCTGTACTGCTGTATGTCAGTGGTGAAGCTGGATCAGGGAAAACTTTCTTAATAAAAATAATCAGTAAATACCTCAAAGAATTAACAAACAACAACCTTTCAGCTGTTGTAACCGCCCACACAGGTTTAGCTGCCTACAACATAGGTGGAGTAACTCTACTCCAATTGCTACTCCTTCCAGTAGAACACCAAAACAAATGAGTGTACTATAAACTTTCAGCCAAAGCTTCTATAGAGCTACGCAGAGAAACAAATGAAAATGCTCCTACTAGATGAGGTGAACATGGTTTATAACCTAATGTTAGCTTTGATTCACCTCAGATTGCAAGAGGTCCTCAAAACAGACTACGAAGACGAAGAACTGTTTGGAGGAAAGCATGTTATTGTTTTCGGAGATCTCCACTTAACTTCAGAACGTTAGGACACAAAGGGCCTCATTAGGACCCAGGCGGTAAGGGGTTTACGGCGGCGTAAACAGCACCGACCCTTACCGCCTGATTCCGAGGTCCCTTAGCGCCATGGAGGATTTAACACCTGCTTTTAGCAGGTGTTAAAATCCATGGCGCTAAGGGACCTTGTTGTTAATTACGCCACCGTAATTTACGGTGGCGTAATTAACGCCTTCCCCACTCCCATTATGCCCTATGGGGCAAAAATGGGAATGGGGAAGGGTAAATGGGGATTGGGGACTTACCGCCCCGCCAACCTCAGAATGGGGCGGTAAGTCCGCCAACCACCATGGCGTAAACGTAGTTTACGCCATGGTGGTAAAGGTACGACCCAGGCGGTAACTTACCGCCTGGGTCGTAATGAGGCCCAAAGTGTGCAATAAAAGTCTTGGAAGCATCAGGAATGTAAATCTCTGGCAACATTTGCAATACAGAGAACTAACGCAAAACATGTGTCAGTCTGCAGACCTCACCTATGCCAACATTTAAAAAACATACAGATTGGTTTACTATCAAAGGAGGCACAGTCTACCCTCAATAGTAGATGAATACATGAGCTGTACGGGCGTAACACATGTGGGATTGTTGTCATGGAACAATTAGCTCACAAAAATGTCACCTGTCTGTCCTTAATGCCAACTCTAGCAAGCTGTGCACAATTCAATGCAACAATGCTGAAAAAAGAAAAACAACCACTAGTGGAAATTAATGCCACAGACACACTGGACATACACAGTATGACAATACCTATGTCTCTACAAACCATAGCACGACTGAATACCTTAGAAAACTCTATCTCCAACACAGCTGTTTTGGAGACAATTTTAACATGTTGTGTGAACTGTGTGAACTATAGAGTAATGCTGAAGCATAACCTTGGCCTAGAACAAGGTTTAGTTAATGGAGAATTTGGTACAGTTGTTGGCTTCCAGACATACCCACTGGACAACACTATTCAGTTTGTCAACATCCAGTTTCACAAACTTTCAGAAGTTTAAAAGATAGAACGCACAACTGCTTGATTCCTTCTTTTCAAAGACATGTATGTACGCAGAGAACAGTTTACTCTGTCGCTAGCTTATGCAGTAACTATTTATAAATTGCAAGGTCTAACCTTGGATCAAACTTTGATTGATATGGACAGCACAGTCTTTAAAGAAGACATGAGTTATGCAGCACTGTCACGTCTACATACACTGGAAGGACCATATCTGGTGAATTTTGATGCAACTGCAGTCAGCGCAGACATTTCTTGCATCATAGAGTACAATAGACTACATGCACTCTACACACCCCATCTGAACATGTACCCTGTTCCTTAGAAACCCAAAGGTTTCAAAAGAAAGCTCATTCAATCACATTTTAAATGATTTGGCAACAGTACCACCAAAGAAATTAAAATCAGCTCATGCTCCATGAACTACCAAAAGCACAGATAAAAGGAGTAAAAAAGACAAGACATACCCAACTCCACACACAAAAAAGTGCCTCTTCAAATAAACCATGTGTCCTTCCATCAAAATACTCAGACACAGAAGTACCTGGTCCATTCAAATGTTCTAATACAACAGGTGTTAGGTGCTATGCTAATGTAACAATGAATGTTCTGTTCCACATGCCAGCAATTTTTGAAAACGTTTATTCAAATGGCAAAGACCAGTTGTGTTTACAAATGCTTGTCCTTCACAGAAATGCAGTAAGTAATCCTGAACACATTTACAGTGTCTCAGGAGTAAGGCATGACTTGGACTCTGTGCTGGAATGGTGAAATTCATATTAAACAGACAAGAAGATCCACAGGAATTTCTAATATACTTACTACAAATACTGGAAAAGAAAAACATACTCATAAATGAAATCTTTCAGATTTCCTAGATGTGGAAAAATACATGCAGTCTGTGCAACCATATCATTCAGTCCCTAACAAATGCTTTGTGTATGTATCAATACCTAACTGTTACTCCGTTCCATTTCAGCAACTGGTGCAAAATGCCAACCATAGCATATTGTGTACGTCGTGCAATTCTGATAATCGTTCGACGCTACATATACACTCACATAGTCAATATGTAATTGTAATGATATTAAGAAACAAACCATATGTAACCAAAAAAAACTGCAAACTGACTGCCTTCACACATGGGCAGGTGTCACTTGGCAAGAAAACTTTCACAACAGTACCCATAATCTAACACACAGGGCACACTACCAATTCAGGCCACTATAACGCATACATTAGAAAGCAATGGTCATGTTGGGAATGCAATGATACTTCCATCATTCCAAAGCAGAGATTACCTACAAATCTTACAAATGCCTACTTAATATTCTTGAAGCCAAAATGTAGTCACTGATGTACAAACCTACCGTACCCTACTCACCAGCAACCACCAGTATCTTTGTATGTGCACAAAAAAAAGAATTACCTTCAACACTGTGGACCTACAGCAACTTAGCATACAGCAAGTATTCAAGAAATGCATTAAAGTGTGTGTTGGATAATTTCATTCCCAATGAACTACACTCAAACAAACAATGCGTGTAGAGAAATTACACTAGCAGTATTTCCCACATCATACGTACAAGGGAAAGTACTAAGTATGAGGTTTCAAACCTATCCTCAGTTACCTCTGAAAGCCGCAAGTATGCATATAAGTCACTACCTGTCTAAGAATACTCCTACAAATGCAATACATATGCAGCTATCACTACGTAAACCCATAATGGTACACCACCACTTCTGAATGTATACAAATGCGAAAGTAGCAACAGGAATGCAGGAGGTTGTTAACATACCCTATTGGAATGGGACACTGTAAACAGTTAGAATACGCCACCTGGTATCTAACTGCAACCACAATACTATACAAACAGGTATGAAACTACCCTCACAATTCGGTAGTAGGACAGTACAATAGCACAATACTTACTAAACACCAGCAGCAACCAAACGCATAAATAAACAGTTTTCCAAAAAGGAAGCAGGAAAAGATTTATAAAACACAAACTGCTATACAATACCATCCATACTTCCAACAAGTATAGACCAGAAATTGTACACCATTGCATTTCCTCCTACTTCAAGAGCACACCTTAAATATTGCTATAACCACTGCAAACATTACTTTAAATCATTGTGCCCCATAGTAGCAAAGAATTTCGAAATGGTTTTTTTTATTTTTTTTAAATCCATCATAGATCTTTGTTTCCCCACAGACCCAATGATTATGCAAAGATACACAGGAACTGCGCACATTGCACAGTACACTTGTTCAAAGAATAGTACTTATGAAGTACTAGTGATGAGGGTCCACAAAGGAAATAAATATATGCAATGTAGTGGACTGCAAAGTAATGGAATACCTGCTCTAACATGGTATGCTCTCTTATTCCACAGATAATGTAGCAACGATTAGTACAACATTTGACATCCCATACACAAAAAACAACACAGGCCCTGCACAATCCAAACAGTAACTCTGAAATTATTGGTATCATGTAATATCCAAAATGCAATGTGCACGCATATTGCTGCAATGCCACAATTTACAATGTACACCTATATTACACTATGCGGCTTGTTCCTACACCCTACATGCTTCACTACACCCCATACAGTGTAGGAGCTCCAGTCGTGCACTCAATGTGGTAGGCCCTGCCCACAACTATCGCTGCACAGTACAACCATGCATACAAACATCTATCCACATACCACAAACCCTACACATAACAAAGCCACCTACCACCTAGTTCACATTGCATGACATTTCTTCCACACAATGGATAACGTCTTTCCAACATACACTATTCACCCAAGCTTCTAACAAGTGGACCCATTGAATGCACTATAGTACAGTAACCTAGCTGATAATCTTCACAATCACAACAATGCAAACTGAACAATGCGTCTATATGGCTTACTTTACTGACCTATGTGCAGCAACATTTGCATCCTTGCATGTGACTGGCACTGTTTAGGCTATTAGGTCATCTGTATTGTTATGTACACCATTTCAAAAGAAGGTATACAACACAGATTTAACTGGAGCCCATGGTACATAGCTCGGCAGCCCCATTTGACACTCTGCCTTACTCCTGAAACTTTCAAACCTCTGCGTTCCCTTTCTTAATCTGTAATGCAAACACCATTTGAAAACCATACCACCCTTAGAGTGTTTGAAGGAGGTATAAAGTAATTCCTTCTCTTTTGTCAACGAGAGCCCCCAGCCATCTTCATGCTGCAAGACACCAAACTGCGTACGATTGCCCAGCCACCCACGTATAATGACCCATCGCACACACAGTCTGCCATCATACACCGTTGCCTAGTAACACACGGCACATATAAATGTTTCTTAGGGCCTGTAAATGCACATTTAATGTATGTTGTCATCTGTGCATTCAGTGCAGTATGTGTACGACACCATCCTTTCTCCTTATATGTCATATTAACTTCACCATATCGACCCTACCAACATTCGAAAACAAATGGTAAAATTGAAACACGTTGCAGCCTGCATCCTTTTTTTTCTAGCATGGTTTCCGGAAAGCAAAACCTAACATACCTCTCCTTCAACAGGACAAATGCTCATTGTAAAACAGTCTGGAGTGGGAAGCATGATTAGCTCCAAGGGCAGACATTGTATGGAATTGTAGAAAAAAAGAAAGATAACTTACAGTGCAGTTGTTCTGCCCATGTGCTCCAAAGGTAGTCTGCTACGATTCAATACGCTGTACACAGCAATTTGTCATCCACCCAATACAAGCATGGAATTTGCAGAGGTTATGTAAGTATAACTTTACATTACATGTGTATTAGGATTCACATTTATTACGCTGCAGTTTTGTATGCATCATTATGAAGTTACTTTACAGCACACTTTCTCTGTGTGCGTTGTACGGGGGTTTGTAACGGCAGTAGTCACGCGCCATTACAGTGCCATGTCTCCACCATTCAGCGTAAATTGCAGCTATGATTGTAGGCCATTTTGTTGGCATGCTTCTCCAGCCCCTGCAAATCCAGACATAAAGGACAAGACGGTCAGGGAACACAGCTCGTGCAGTGAAACAGCACACCTTATGCTCAATCGTGTACTGCTACATTGGGCCTCATTACAACTCAGGCGGTAAGGGTTTTACGGCGGCGTAAACAGCGCCGACCCTTACCGCCTGAGTACGAGGTCCCTTAGCGCCATGGCGGACTTAACACCTGCTTTTAGCAGGTGTTAAAATCCATGGCGCTAAGGGACCATGGAGTTAATTACGCCACCGTAATTTACGGTGGCGTAATTAACGCCTTCCCCACTCCCATTATGCCCTATGGGGCAAAATGGGAATGGGGAAGGGTAAATGGGTAAATGGGGATTTACCGCCCCGCCAAGGTTGGAATGGGGCGGTAAATCCGCCAACCACCATGGCGTAAACATAGTTTACGCCATGGTGGTAAAGTCACGGCCCAGGCGGTAACTTACCGCCTAGGTCGTAATGAGGCCCATTGACTGTTATGTCCTTACTAAGCCCTTTCAAACAGTTACCAGTTCTACGCACCCTCATTGTGTTGAAAGTAATAACAGCTAGATGTGCACGTAGCACTCGACCGGCACACAAACATCGACAGGTCATCTTTTAGCAAAACAGCTCCTGCATTCTCCTGCAATCGGAGGGCACCCCCATGAGGGTTTCTCTTTTTTATGTTTCTTTGGACACACAGATTGAGCCGTGGGTCTAACGACACTCGCTAGCACTGTCATTTTTGGTAAAAAGGAAACGCATGAAAGGAGGGTCTGTTGCCAACGTTTGAAAGACATTTTGCATGTGTGGAGCCGTAGAAAGACTCTATCACCTATAAAGCACAGAGCAAGGCAGTGAGTGAACATATGAAGCTACTCATTGACACACATTAGATCACCCAAACGTCCATGAGGTAGCACCTACATCCAGTTTACGACATCCTTCCAATAAACTGTTGTCCTGTATGCTGCCACTAATAATGGCTACTTAAATGTATTCTTATCAAGATTACCACAAGTAATGTCTTTTCAGTCATTGTTATCTCGGCTGACCGATATGGGCCTCTATGTTCATTTGCGGTTCCGGCAATAAGAACCAACCTGCAAACCTTTATGCTATAAGGCATCACAGAGGCAACAATTTGTACTTTTCCTACCTCGCAAAGAATGTGTGTTTTTCCACACGTCCCACAAAGGACCACAAAGTAATCCTTTTCCCCTTTTGTCAGACTACAAAAGAACTACAGAAGTGCACAAACAGCATTGGACACTGGAATTTGTTAGCAAATTAAAAGAGTGGTGGTTGCATCAACCTTACACGTTCTCGTGAACAATCTGCAGCAAAATAAAGCACTTGCAACAATTCACAGTGTTGTGCGTAAACTATGGAAATGTTCTAGAACCGTACACTCTGTCTGTGCATGTCTGCTTTTGCTTTTGTTTATGTTGTTGGTTTCCAGACCTAGGTGCTTACATGACAGAGTGCGCTACACTGGGCACGCACGTTAGGAAAGTACCCGGAGTGCACGCTGTGAGCAACAACTGTCCACAACTGTTCACTGTGCAAGTGAGTGTTGCGATGGTGCGTCATGCCCACACGTAAAGGTAATGAAAGCGATGCACACATAACAATTGCACATCATAGGAACTCCAACCGTTTTTGCTGGCCATCTCAAAAAATACTCAAATGAAAGCTAATTGTGATATGGCCTGCCATCCTGTATATGGCGAGACTTCACTGCGTAGATGGTTTTGTCTGGTGCAAATCTATGTGGGTTGGTCTGTACATGATCCATAATTCAAATATGTGCTGCTAAATAACTCGTGTAATGTTGCAATGTCTTCTTTCACTCTCATAACAAGCGGTATGATCAGGGTCACACCATACCAAACACAAATGATGGCATGTCAGTCCGTGAACAGCAACAAGTCCAATGACATACACCATATGCAACTCCATGGACTTCACTCCAGCTCTGGTGGTGTACCAGGTGTAAAATGTCCTCCACAACCATTCTGTAATCGTGACCACCCACAGGAGAGATGCATATTTCTAATAGTATACACTGGAGTTATGTATGAGTATAGGAATGAACCCAAAGAAGGCAACATTCTGAAACCTACTTCCAACCAGTGTCCAGATGTTAGGTCCAAGGGCCCTAGCCATGCACACAAGGAAGTAGGGGCTTGCCACTCACAACACAACATGGTACACAGAATGGAAATATCCTGACATCATCTGCAATGCACTCCCCATCACCAATGGGCTCTACCTGCACTCACCACAGAAGGTAGTCACCTGTGCAGCTACCTGCTACTGAAGTAAATGTGAGTAGCTGCGTAAATGGTCCATATCGCAAAAGAGTGATGGTAAAATAATCCTTTCATTTCATAATGTCTTACTGCACTCCCTGTAGCAAGGCTGTGGTCACGGCCACACCATTCCAAACGTAAATGGTGGCATGTCTCACCACTGCTGTTGTAGCAAGTCGAACAGCCCTTCACAATGATTCTGCAAAGGTAAGTCCCTTAGGACAGTAACATATTTCAAAGTTTGTGGGATGGAACAAGGTATGATCATAATAACTTTCCCAAGTGAGCGAAGACAAAGGGAATGCACTCTGTATACATATGTGGAAAATCCACATACCAATATCACAGTGATCCCATCCATGGGCGCATTGTGTTGCATGGGTTGTGCCCAAGGCCTAGGCTCTTGGGTACATGCGGTGGCCTATGGCCTCCACCCATGCACCCAAGAGCATAGTCCTTGGGCACACCCACTACAAGGCAATGGAGCGATGCTTGCAAACATGTGGCCACGCACCGTAACTGACTGCAGTTATGTATAGGTATAGGAACTGACCCTAACAAGACAACAATCTGAAACCTTCTTCCAACCAGTGGCTAGACTGTTAGGTATAAGGGCCCTTACCCATGCACACAAGGCAGTAGGGGTTTTACAGTCACAACACAACATGGTAGGCCGAATGCAAATATCTTCATATCATCTGCAATGCACTCCCCATGCCCAATGGAGTCTGCCTGCACTCACCACAGAAGGTAGTCACCTGTTCAGCTACCCGACAACAAAGTATATGTGAGTAGCTACGTAAATGGTCCATATAGCAAAAGTGTGCTGTCTCTATGTCTTTCTACACTCCCTGATGCAAGGCTGTGTTCACAGCCATACCATTCCAAACGCAAACAGTGCCATATCTCACTGCTGCTGCTGCAACAAGTCCAACATATCCTCCACAATATATCTGTAAAGGTGAGTACCTTTGGACAGTAACATATTTAAAAGTGTGTGGGATGGAGCAACGTATGGTTATAATAACGTCCCCAAATGAGCGAAAGAAAAGGGAATGCATTCTGTATACATATATGTGCAATCCACATACGAGTATCACACTGATCTCATGCATTACAGCTTTGTGTTGTGGGTGTTGTGCCCAAGGCTTAGGCTCTTGAATAAAAGCAGAGGCCTACGGGCCTACGCCCATGCACCAAAGAGCCGAGGCCTTGCCCACAAGCACTACAAAGCAATGGAGCCATGCATGGGAACATGTGGTCACGTTCCCCAACTGACTGGACTTACGTATGGGTATAGAAACAAACCCAAACAAGGCAACCATTTGAAACCTACTTCCGACCAGTGGCCAGACTGTTATGTCCAAGTGCCCTACCAATGGACACAACGCAGTAGAGGCTTGGCAGTCACAACACAACATGGTACGCCAAATGCAAATATCCTCATATTTTCTGCAATGCACTCCACGTCCTCAATGGAGTCTGCCTGCACTCACCACACAACATAGTCGCCTGTGCAGCTACCCGACATTGAAGTATATGTGAGTAGCTGCGTAAATGGTCCTTATTGCAAAACTGTGATGCTGAAAAAATCCTTTCATGTCGCAATATCTTACTGCACTCCCTTAAGCAAGGCTGTGTTCACAGCCACACCATTCCAAACACAAATGGTTGCATGTATCACAGCTGCTGCTGTAACAAGTCTAACATTGCCTCCACAAACATTCTGCAAGCCTCAGGACCATACATATTCAAAAGTGAATGAGCAAAGGAAAAGGAAATACGCTCTGCATACATATGTGGACAATCCACATACTGCTATCACACTGCTCCCTTACATGTCCACATTGCGTTGCGGGGTAGTGCTCAAGGCCTAGGCTCTTGGGTACATGCAGAAGCCTATGGATGCCACCCATGCTCCCAAAAGCCTAGCTTTGCCCACAACCACTTCAAGGCACTGGAGGCATGCATGGGAACATGTGGTCACATACCGTAAGTGACAAACGTACCACAGTCAGCGGCACCCCTACCCAACGCCACAACACAATGGGACCCCACAAAGGCAACATAACCACTGGCACCCCTAGCCAACAGCACAACATATTGTCAATATCTTTGTATAATCTGCAAAGCAGTCCCCATTCCCAATGGAGTGTCCATGCAGTCACCACAGAAGGTAGTCGCCTGAGGATGTACCCACAAATTGCTGCACTGCTTGCAGACAACACTCACACATCACCATCCTTTTTGACCTAAACAAATATATGATACGTTCAGCTTTTCGTTTCCCCAAACATTTGTTCAACTCTTTCACCCACCCGATCCTGAAAACTGTTTTTTGCAACTCCTTCCGGCACTGCACTATTCTCTGATACACCATGGCGGCGTCTCCCAAAAATGTAGCCCCACAGCACACTTCCCTCCAGCCAACCACCCGCCGCATTCAATATTCACCAACATCATGGCGTACTGCAAGCCAATGAGACTTTTGTCCGCGGAGCCTCAAGGAAATGTGTCCCCGTTGCAGAGCCAGATATCACAAATTGTTTGAGAAGTACATTTCAGTTCTTTGCAACAAAAGTACTGATTGGATTTCCAACAAACACACAAAAGCACACTTTTGGAACCAAGCCCCTGCCCCAAATTTGGTTAAAATCCATCCAGCCGTTCGGCCTGTAGGCATGCACTAAGTTTTTGCCCATTCAGTCTATGGAAAAAAAAAAATTGGGACCCTCTATAACTTTGCCCCCTACACGAAAACTCTCCCAACTTTCCCCAAAAATTCAGAGCGGACCATATACTTTTTTTGCAAAGTTTGGTAAGGATTGATCCAGTGAGAGCAAAGTTATAAGCCGCCCAAAAAGTGGTCTTCCTATGGGTTTAGCAACTTAACCATAACTACACGCCCGCTACAGCGGGCCGTGTCATATATATATATTACACAGTCCACAGTAGCGGCCCTGTAGTTATGGTTAAGTTGCTCAACTCATAGGAAGAGCACTTTTTGGGGTGGCTTATAACTTTTCTCCCCCTGGACGAATCCTCACCAAGCTTTGCAAAAATTGCATATGGCCTGCTTGGAATTCTTTTGCCAAGTTTGGTGAGGTTTCGTCAAGGGATGGCAAAGTTATGGGGGGGTCCCAAATGTTTTTATTTTCCATATACATAATGCAAACATCTTTTGCTCACGTCTACAGCCCAAACCGCTGGACGTATTTTCAACAAATTTGCGGCAGGAGTGCTGGTTTGGTCTCGAAAGCATGCTTTTGTACATTTGGTGTAAATATGTACAGTAGTTTCTTTAAAACAACCAAAAAGTAGGTAAAAAATCATTATTGATATCTGCCTCCGCTTTGTGGACCCATTTCCCTGTTCGGTACGTGGAAAGGCATCAGATTAGCCCAGAGGGTGCTGTGATGTCCGCGAACATCAGACATGCCCATTGATTGGATGGTGAAAAGTGGGAAGGGCGTCAAACTTTGGGAAACGCCTGCTATGTTGGATTTGTGGACATCCGCCAGTGTCCACGGACACCACGGTTGACACATTGCACTTGTTAAACTTATCAAGCAATCTCTGGGGTGGTGAGCGGTGATGAGGATGGGATGGGATATGGCCATAAGAAACCAAAAAATGGGTAGTTTTCACCCGCTAAGTCCGCAAACAGTCGGGATGTTTGGAGGCAGTCCTGTTATGTTTGCGAACACTTAAGATGTTCAGTAAGATCTATGCCTATTTCTGCATTACAGGGTTGGTGAAAAGCAGTTCTTGGATGGCTTATAACTTTGGCACCACTCTTTTAAACTGCATGAAATTTTGGAATTTTATTCTAGACTTGATTCTCAATGGTTTTGCATTGGAGCAGTTTTCTCAAGAGGGAACACATTTAGAGGGGAGTCCCGAAATATTGTAAAGGCTTATAAATGTGGTGCCATTTGACAAATCTGCAAAAAAGTTTGCAAAACAATATTAAATCTAGATATAAATGTTTTTGTAAAGTTTGATGAGAACTTCTCAAGAGGGGGCTAAATTAGAGGGGGGTCTCAACATTTATAGATGGCTTATAACTTTGATGGCATTTGACAAATGTGGACAAAAGTTTTCAGAAAAATTATAGACCTAACCTTCAATGTGTGTGTAAAGACTGAATGGATTTTGTCAAGTGGGAGCTAAGTTATATGACTATTGTATGTACATACATTTTGATACTTTTGAAAAATAAAACATAGACAGATTTCAAGCAAACATGTGTAAGAAGCATCGTCACGGACCTTAAAGCATGGTTTTGCAAATTGCCTGTGTTTTATTTTTTGAAAAGTGGCATAATGTAGGTACAACAAATAGTGATATACCTTTGTTGACTGAGGTATAGCCTGTGGCCATGTGCAGTGGCTAGATTGTCCGGGTCATGGTATAAGGTCATGAACTAGACAATCTGGCTGCTGGTCATGACCACGAGGGATGAAACATTGTGTTAAAGTGGCCATATCCACCTGGGACCGGCTATGTGGTAAAGTTATTCAAAAGTAGGATAGGTTTGAAGGGAAAAAAATCTGCTCATAGTGATATGGTCATAGGCTTCCGACTTCTCCTTCTGCTGCCTGCCATGGAAAGGGAAGAGGGGCTTCGTACGGAGTCCCACCTTTTCTTTCCATGGTGGCCATCTTGGAAAAGGATTTTCCTTCTTACAGCGGGATGCTGCAGGGTTACCGCTTTGGGAGCCAGGGGTGCTAATGGCCTTTATCCCCATTGCAGGAGTTGCAATGGAGGATAATTGTTTAGACAGATCCCTCGTTATTTATTCATTTATTTATTTATTATAATGCGCTTAAGGATTATTATATGCAGGCTTTAGGGCGCAAATTGACACACTTTGCTTGGGCCGATAACTTGGGCAGTCGGGCTGCTATCCCCCGTTCCGGGCCCTGGAATAGAGGATGGATGTCACATTATTCTATTAGCACAACACAAAATGCTAAAAGGAATGTTGGAAAAAGGTATTCAGTCTGTGTACTTTACTGATAAATGTAAAGTATATGGAGTCTATAGCATTTTTTTTTGTTCTATTTTTTAACTGTGAAAGATCATTCCTAAAGGAAACTTTCTTTTGTTGTTTAAGTTTGCAGGAGAGGTTAGAACATAGGATAAGGAGAGGAATGAGGGAAGAGACAACAAGCAATAATATGGAGGGGTAGGTGGACAGGGGAAGATGCTGTGCTTGTGTTACTTCTAAGGAAAAGGGCAGTGTTTCTCATGCTCCTTGATTACAGCTTCAAACACACGTCAAAATTGCTTTCCCTTGCAGAGTGGGGTGTTGCAGTATATACAGAGGACTGTTGTTTTCCAAAGATATAGATCAACAGCCTCTTTTATTGCTTGCAAGGTATCTGGTGGGATTTTGTGTCCCACGGAATTAGGCTTTGTGGTTACAGTATTGGTTGAGGAAGATGATGTGGAAGGAGACATTCCCAACAGTGGTAAAGAACAGCCACACCCATGATTCTCTCTTGGTGCTATAGGTAGCACTTACTCTACCTGATCTTCTTGGTCCTTTTCATGTTCTTTGGAAAAGCTGCACATTTTCTGTTGTGTGGGTCCTCCAGCCGGTGGTGGTGGTGGTTCTTGAGGAGGAGGGATGGCAATAGCTGATGCCATGTTTATGATAAATAGCAGTTTTTCTACAATTCTTCAACGTATGTGATTTGTACTAGATTATTAATGGACAATGCGTAAGAATAGGTGTAGGAGCTGTGCAAGGGCACATTTTGAGCTTGAAAGTTCCTAGATCAGTAGAAAATGCAGTTCGGAACTGTCCTCGAAGCAAGGACCGACCATGAAGTGCAAATGCATTCATGGACACGCCATCACTCTGCACAGAAGCGCATGGTCACGTGGCACTGTACGTAAGGTCCCCAATAAAGTCAGATGTTCGCAGACGTCGACAGAAGCAAAAACAGTGGAAAGAGTTTAGAAGTGTTAAAAAGTATGCTAGAAGGTGGGAAATGGCAGCATTTTAAGGTGAAATGTTGTAAATAGGACAAAAATGTTGCAATATTGGGGTAAGTATGATATTAGTAAGTTGTAGGAAAATATCATGCACTGGTAAAAACCCATGGAATTCTCTGAAAAAAACTTTGTTAAAGAGACGTTATGGTTAAGTTGCACCGATAAAACCCTATACAATTCACTAAAAAAAAATTCTTAAAGGGGCTTTGCGGTTAAGTTGCACTAATAAAAACCTATGAAATTCAATGAAAGAATGTTGTGAAAGGGATGTTATGGTTAAGTTGCACTAATAAAAACCTATACAATTGACTGAAAAATCTTTGTTAAAGGGATGTTATGGTTAAGTTGCACCAATAAAACCTATGAAATTCAATTAAAAAACATTGTTAAAGGGAAGTTATCGTTAAGTTGAACTAATAAAAGCCTATAAAATTCAATGAAAAAAACTTTGTTAAAGGGTCGTTATGGTTAAGTTAACCTAATAAAAACCCATGAAATTCAATGAAAACAACTTTGTTAAAGGGACATTATGGTTAAGTTGTACTAATAAAAATCTATGAAATTCAATGAAAAAACCTGGTTAAAGGGACATTATGGTTAAGTTGCACCAATAAAAACCTGTGAAATTCAATAAAAACACGTTGTTAAAAGGACGCTATGGATACAAGTAAAATCGAAAAACCTCAGAAATTCACCAGTTATGGTAAGCTAAGCAACCATAACTTGAGCCACCACTGTGCACTGCCAAGGCTAACACCCAGGAAATCAAAGATGACATCACAAATGTCATTGATGACATCACAGATGACATCACATATCTGGCTCACTTGTTTTTGTTCACTGAAATATCTAGACCAGGTGCTTTTGTTCACTGACAGAATATTAAAATTCAAAAGGTGCTGCATATCTAGACGGTAACCTTGTCATATGTTCTTAAAGTACTTTCCTTAGGGGTTGGCCTCAGCTCATGGTGCACGTACATGGGGAAATAGGCAGGCCTCAAACACACAATTCATTTATATACATGAAGATGAACTTTAATGCTATTAACATTTTCTGCTGATGCTGTTTCTTTCTTCCTTACTTTAGTTTACCTGCATGTGCCTCTGATTTGTATGCAGTGTGGTGGGTCTTCACATGTATTGTTGGTACTAACACAAGTGTGTAGTAAGTCTTGAATTGTTAGCTAGTTATTACATGTTTAACATTACACAATCACCCCTGACATCATGTCATGGATGTTAGTCTTAGCAGTGCACGGTGGTGGCGCAAGTTATGGTTGCTTAGCTTACCAGAACTGGCGAATTTCTGAGAATTTTCTGAGGTTTTGCTTGTAACCATAACGTCCCTTTAACAATGTTTCTTCATAGAATCTCATAGGTTTTCTTTTAGTACAACTTAACCATAGCGTCCCTTTAACAAAGTGTTTTCATAGAATATATATATATATTTAAATAGATGTTCTTGGGCTGTGGCCAGCACCATGTGGCTCTTTGTTTCTGGAGTGGCTGTCTTTCTTTTTCAGGCCTCTTAAAAAAACAGGGGTTTTCACAAGTGTAACACTTTGAGCCGGACCCTAAATAAGAAAGAATAGGAACAAAAAAACTTTAGAAATGCTTGACCATAGCACATAAAGTGGCCCTTGATTTAATTGGGCCACAATTAATGCTTTTTTGTAATGTGTCTATCTTTCGTACCTCCATGGCATGCTGGTCAGGTTGTTTGCATGTATAAGGTAATGAGTGCCCAGAGTATGGGACGCCATACTGAGTGCAGTGCTTTCCCTGCGCAACTCTAAATTATTTAATATACAGTTATGAAACCACCTAATGTTATGTATTTTGCCAACCTCTGAAGCCTGAAGAATAGATCCACGGAGGCTTGAAATGTGGCCAACTTTGCACCAGACCTGCAGATGTAGGGGTCTGCTGTTAAATCTCAGTTACCATTTTAATGGTGTCCACTACAAAGTGTAATTTGCTTTCGGACTTTGAGAACATTCAGACATGTAATTGTTCATTTTACTATAGCTGGTAAGATAACCATAGCCGGTAAGATAGCTCAGTGGGTGGAGTGCTTGCTGCTCTGATTGTGTGCGATCAGCAGGTTATAGGTTCGAATCCCAGCAAAGCCAACTCAGTCTTTCATCCTTTTGAGGTTGATAAATGAGCACCAACACAGGTTGGGTGATATTGTATGTATATTTGTTCTATATAAGCGCTTAAGCGTAAGTGCTACATAATAACAAATTATTATCATTTGCTTGTGTTCACAGTAATTTGGTAATGTGGGTCAATACTCACTGGGCCTCATTACGACTCAGGCGGTAAGGGTTTTACGGCGGCGTAAACAGCGCCGACCCTTACCGCCTGAGTACGAGGTCCCTTAGCGCCATGGCGGATTTAACACCTGCTTTTAGCAGGTGTTAAAATCCATGGCGCTAAGGGACCATGGAGTTAATTACGCCACCGTAATTTACGGTGGCGTAATTAACACCTTCCCCACTCCCATTATGCCCAATGGGGCAAAAATGGGAATGCGGAAGGGTAAATGGGGATTGGGGACTTACCGCCCCGCCAACCTCGGAATGGGGCGGTAAGTCCGCCAACCACCATGGCGTAAACATAGTTTACGCCATGGTGGTAAAGTCACGGCCCAGGCGGTAACTTACCACCTGGGTCGTAATGAGGCCCACTGACATTAACAATACATATGGTGATCCATTCTTGTATGAAATGTATATCACATTACCATGATATCGTAACCATATGGTTCGTGGTGTACTTAGAAACAATGCTATGTGATACCCCTTCCTGTTTTGTCATGGGGTGAAAGGTTGAGTTCTATCACTTCCTGTGATGCCACTTCAGGAAAAGCTCAAATGACATCACTTCCTGCGATGTCATCAGAGGTCAAGGGCTGTGTAATGTCACTTCCGATACCCCTAACATTTTGATGAAATGACATCCCTGCTCTCCCAACCTGGGATCTCAACACACATCTAACAGCTGAGGACAATCATGCACGTCTACCTGTTCCTCTGGCACAAAGATCCCTGCAGTACTCTTCTAGCCATGTGTAGAGACATCCTCCCTGCACCCTGTGCTGTTTTTGATTCTGCTAAATCCACTTCACTCTCTCCATATCTCTTCTCTGACCCTCACAAACTTTAATGTCTCTCCCCAAAAACGTCCCTCTGTCCCTGTATCTTGTTGCTGATAACTTTGCCTATAGTTTATCCTTGAAAATCAGTAACATTCTGACGCCCTGTCCTCCCTCCTATCTTTCCCACTCTCTCGAACATCTCTCTACATCCTACCACCACCACCCTCTCGTCATTATCCCATGTTCTCCCACCTCCGTCATTGAATGCATGCCCACTTAGCTCCGATTCATCCCTTTGCTTGACAAACAATAGAAGAACTTACACCTTTTATCTCCAGCTACCACTTCTCAATCCCTCCCGCTGGATAGTGTGTTGCAGGTAGTGACAATGCCTGTTCAGAGTCAAACTATAATTAAGAAACAAACCGCAGGTTCCAAGATTCCTCAAACCACGGGTTTGTCTCTCTCCTATCCTCCAATTCTAAAATCCTCAAAAGTCTTCAACTATAAACTCAAATACCCAGAGGATCACACACTATGATCACCTCAAGTCAGGATTCCAAAATAATTCTCCACTGACACTGCTCACTGACACCACACCCTCCACTCCTCCATTCTTATTCTATTAGGTCTAGTCATAGACGGTGATGCTGTTATTCACACCTCACTGCTCAAAACACCAATATGTAATGCCTTTGCCACTGTTATCTGCAAACATGTCAAAAGTTACACAAGGGATTTATGTTGACACATTACCAATCCAGATAATATGTATATATGGCTGTGGCAACTCAAGCGCTGTCATAACTAGATGAGAAATGTATCAGCAATTCCAGTAGCTGCATCAAATTGTGAAACTGAAAACTACAAAATGTTGAACAATGTCACCCCTGCAGCTCAGAAAGAACTGAAGGCAATAATGTTAAAAGAACACCTACATTAGCTCTTTCCATCATAGAACACCATTTTGTCAGACCTATTATGTTCTACCTTGCAGCCAGCACTGCGCCACCCTCCTCCTGATTAAGCAGCCAAGACTTTGACAGTGGTGAAGTAAGCAATTGAACATGGTAGCTGTCTGCTGAGGCCAGTGTTAGGAGTATGACTTGTTATCCCTTTTCATCCATGAACATGTCTTTATTGCATTACTAGCAGCTGTACCCATGCTTCTGACGGTAATTCCTACTATAAATAAATAAAAGACAAATGTATATTTATATGTTATACTTGTTACATTGTCTACACAATGGAACCTACCTGCATGCCACATTTGAGATTTACAGCATGCTGGGAAGTATGCTGAACATTTCGCAGTCACACACACATATCCACACATTTCCCCCCAAAAAATATTTAGACAGAGGTACATTTATATTTTATACTTTTTACATAGTCTACACCATGGAACCTACCCATATTCCAAATGTCTGGTTTGTAGCATGTTGGGAAGTATGCTGAACATTTCGAACAGACACACACACATAGCCACACATTTCCCTTTTATATATATAGAAATTATGCCTTTAATATCTTGTCACCCTTGCTACTGTATGTCATATTAAGAATGATATATCTTGTTCTCTTCAATTAGGCATTATATTATGCAATTTTAGACTCTGTCAAGCTCTGTCTTGTCATGGTATGCCAGGGCACATACATATGCTTGCAAGCGGTCAGAGTTGTCAATTGCATCACTTCCAACTGCCCACGGTCAATTACGGATATTCTAACCATAACTTCACACATCCTTCTGCGGGGCAATTATGTGATGCGGCAAGACATGTACTCTGCACTAGCAACTGATGCAGCCAACTACACCCCATATTGCAACGGTTGCATTACCATGCTGATAGGTAAGGGTAAGAGACCCTCATTACGACCCTGGCTTTAAGGGATTACCGGTACCTGGTCTGTACCAGCCGTTAAGATAAGGACCCGCAAAGGGACCTTGAACGTGATTACAGTACCGCATGTTGCGGTACCGTAATTACCGCCTTCCCCATTCCCATTGAGCCCTATGGGGCAAAAATGGGAATGGGGAAGGGCCAATGGTAAATGGGGAATTACCGCCCCGCCAACCTTGGAATGGGGCGGTAATTCCCCATGTCACCATGGCGGATCCGGTAAATTACCGGCATTAACCATGGCGCTAATAGCGCCATTGGTTAACGCCAGGGTCGTAATGAGGGCCACTGTATTATATTCGGAGCATTTGGCTTTCCTATTCTACATACAACGTTATGGTAAAGCCCATTTTTGAATAATACATATGCGCAAAATGTCCACAAGTCTGCATTGCCTTACTCATTAGCACTTACTATGCAACTGAATAGTACCATACGTTTAGCATCACAAATTATTCCTCGCACCAAGAACCCCCTTGTACCACACAGATAGACGCCACCACATGTCTTTGAAGAACAGGCGATCCCTAAAGGTATCCAGTGACCTTATCGGACACCTGTGACACAATGTGATCCCAGAATTTGGTAGACAGGGGATTCCCCAGAGTCTGTCCACCTTCTAAAGATTCAGACGTTGCGGTGGAGTCCTGCTCCAATATCCCAATCATTGCATTCAATGGAACCCCCCTTGTAATTCTTTGGAAAAAGGGGTGGTGAGGTAGGCCCGGACTCGGGATCTGGAGTTAGGGCGCTGCCGGAGAAGATTTATCAAGACCCAATCAGGTGGCATTCAAAGCACCTTCTTACATCTGCAATTTGTATTATAGAGTCAACCCCTTATTTCAAACGGAAACACTGCCTGTTCTACCAAGAGAACAGAGACACAGTATACCAAACACCAGGCCTAAGGGCAAACATATGCTTTAAGATGCTCCCGTCAAGCACTAACATAACCTTTTCTGATTGTACCAGAACAATGCAATGGAAAACATCCTCCTGCCCGCCCATTTATTTGCCGGGCTTGTTCATGAAAAACACTGTTTTCCTCTTAAAACCACACTTTGAGCGGCAATTATAAATTACCAAAAAAAAGGAAAACTAAGCGAGACAAAGTAATTTGAAAATATTCTGACTTAAACCATTTTACATGCAAAGAAGGCAGCAAAACATGGATGGAATTCATTCCATTTAATCAAATTGTCATAGGGCATCACCCATTTCCACGTTGGTGGTGTACAGCCCATTGAAAATCCTATCCCTTGTGAACTGAAGTATCACTATGAAGAACCACACGAGTAACCCAACCAATTAGGCAACGGACACCTGGACAAAGCAGTATAAAAGAGGAAATCTTTGCTCATTTTGAGGTGAACCGAAGGAGGAGACATGCCTTTCAGTAGTGATAAAAGATACCAGTGTGGGGTCAGGTGTACTTAGAGGAATTAGGGGCGCTAAGGGACTGCAGATATTGCAAAGATCAGTGTGCCATACCCGTCAAAGGTGGAAAGGGAAACCTAGTCCTCAACCCTAATATGAAATGAGAGGCCTGGGGGACAGTTAGGCCCAGGGGAATTAAGAAAACCCAGCTGGAACTCGAGCCACAGGAAAGGAACCAGCCTATGTGAGGGGGACAGCACTAGGAAGAGAATCAGCCAAAGGAAGGGGGTTTAGGACCTGAGAGAAAGACATAAACAGGGAGAGAACAAATCACCGGGTGAGAGGTGCAAGGCGTGAGCCAAACCCTCAAAAAGAAACCACAGAGCCTACTTAGGTAAATTTCCCAAATGCTTTCCACAGCCAAACACTTCTTAGGAGAGAGGGGTTCTGTCAGCCTGCCTGGGCGAGCTACCCAGACCTTAGGTATGTACTACAGAACCGGAAGGAGAAATATAGCATCCTGTGAATTCCACTTGAAAAGGAGAATAGGAACATTCCTTGGGCTCTTCTGGACTAATTTATTTATTTTTTCATTTCCATTTATAAAGCACTCAAACAGCGCAGAGGCATTGTGGCGCTGTTACAAGGAAACCTCTTAGTTACATTACAGGGGAAACAACTCAGTTACATTAGCATATACATGGTTACATAGGTGATATTTCCACCCAGGGTTACATATTGGGCTGCATAACCAGATTGTATAAGATACAGTTGTTTGTCGTCGAACACACAGAAGTGGCTGGGTAGTGCCTTAGAGGCGGTGTGTATGAATTTGTATTCAAATATTCTGGTTTTGATGGCTAACAGAATCGGAGCCTGCTCCACTTCACAAGGAGAATGTGATTCTGCTGTGTCCTCCACTTGAGAAGGAGAACTTGAGCCTTTAATAGTTCACAATCGTGAAAGATAACTGAAGTCTCATGCGGATGCCACAAGCTGAAAGAGAACACAAGACTTGTGAGCTCCACCTGTACGGGAGCACAAGAAGGAGACCAAGAAAGAAGTGCTGTGTGGGTATATGGTAGTGAAGCCCTGAACTTTTTGTCTAGACAAGGGATCCTGACTTTGTATTAGATCACATCCCTTTCACCTTATTTTGTTTTAGCTTCCCCTGGCACGGTTTCTATAATTTTCCCTATTTATATTTAAGCATGTAATCGGAGGACCTGAACAAGTGTGTCTAGCCCACATTCCACGGAGTATATTCTTGGAGGGTGAGGGGATTCTGAGAAAAAGCGGTAGAGATCCCAGTGATGCACATGCTCGACTGGGATTACAATGTCCTGCACCAGTTTGTGTTTTCATTCATTCTTATGCTCTGTCTGTATGATCATGCCAAGCGGTCCATCAGTTTTTCCCATAGGAATTCATCCAAAAATACCTAGGTTAAAAATAAAGCTGTTGGTCTTTACACTTTAAGACTCATTACGAGTTTGGAGGTAGCCATGGAGCTAGCTGCCTCCAAACCGGGCTCCATTACCGGGTTCCATTACCGGGTTCCTGCAATGAGGAATAACCGGGTCATTCCGACATAGGAGGACCCGGTAATTCCTCCTTGCAGGAACCATTCCCCATTCCCATTTGAGCCCCCATAGGGCTCATTGGGAACGGGGAGGGAGGTAATAACGAGCAGATTTCAACTAGCCCGTTATTACCTCCCACTTCCCCTTGTGGGACCCGGAAAGGACGCCTGGTTTTACCAGGCCTCCGATCCGGGTCCCGCAAAGGGAAGCTCGTAATCGGTGCTCCCGTAATGAAGGTGGCCGGCCCCGTACCAGCCCCCTTCATTCCGGGAGCGCCAGGGTCGTAATGAGGCCCATTGTTTGTCTTCAGTGGATTCACAATATCTTGATGCGTCACTAGATAGGACACCACACAAAAGTACATATTTTACTGCACCAAACTCAGACTGGAAAGTGACAAGCAGGGACTTTAGGATTCTGAACCTCTGCCAGGACCAATCCTTCACAAACCTCAACTGGGAGGTTATAGGGAGGACTGCTCGATTTCTGAGCCCATGCCAGGTCCATGTCCTCACCGATCCTCAAACATACACTATGGGCCTCATTACGAGTTTGGAGGTAGCCATGGAGCTATTGGCTCCATGGGTGCCTCCAAACCGGGCTCCATTACCAGGTTCCTGCAATGGGGACTCATTGTAGGAACCATTCCCCATTCCCACTTGAGCCCATATAGGGAATGGGGAGGGAGGTAACAACGGGCACATTACAAGTATCCCGTTGTTACCTCCCTCTTCTCCTCGTGGGACCCGGAAAAGACGTCTGGCTTTACCAGACGTCTGATCCGGGTCCCGCAAAGGGAACCTCGTAATCAGCCCTGACGGAAGGAAGGGGGCCGGTCCTGTACAGGGTGCCCAACTGGCACATGATACACCAGATTGACAACCTTCACAAGATACTGAGGAGGATTGTTAGCTGTGTCCATGAATTAAACTACCCATAGATGTAATACAATATCCCTGTGAGTGGCCCGATGCTATACATAAGATGAACACTGATTTTTTATGTAAGCATCTTTTTCCAGCGTCCCCCCATGAGATGGTTTTCATTTACTTACTGGATAACCCATTGATTCCTGTATCTACCATCTATTCACGTGTAAACACATGTTATTGAAAAGTAATGCTAGCCACATTGCTTCAAATCTAATTGAACGTGGTAGGTTGGAATATACAAATGCTAGAACCTAATATTTGCAGATTGTTAATTATCAAAATAAGCCCACTGGCTTTTTCTTCACTTTATGCGTTTTCTTGGCATAAGCTGTTGCTGACCTTTAAACAGCACACATGGGATACATGGGCATGACTTGATGTACATCGTGTACTCCTCAACACTGCAGAACCCTAGCTTTGCTTCATTGAAATAATATTGCAGTGCATCATACTGCCGAGTAGCACAGTGGGAAACACTGCTACACAAACACACGAAATACAAAGAGAATGGCTACGCTTATCCATTCAAAGATCCAGCGATAGGGCAACATCTTGTGTCAATAGGATTTTGTCAAGCATACATTAAAACGATTGAAAGAAGCTTTTAAAGCGCGTAACTTTGTATTCGACTAAATAGCCAAATGGATGACACTGATGCACTTGAGTAAAGATAGAAATATGTGATGCTGTTTAAAAGGACTGCGCAATGTATAACTTCAATGCTTTGAAACCCACTTAAATTGTTCAGGTGCATTAAACATTCAAAAGCCCCGAAGACAGTAGAGATGCAGTATGGCTTACAGACAGTGCATTGATGAATTGAAAGCCCATTCCCTTTTAAATATTGCATATGGAACATTTGAAAGTGTTCCAAATATTAAACGCACTATGTAGATCTATTTTGGTATTTCTGGTATTTCAGAGGTCACCTTAGAAATAATCTCCTAAACTCCCTTCACACTGTAAACTCTAATTTCGTGTTTGCTTTTCCTAAAATCATAAATACATTGCTTTTTGTGGTACAGAACCTTAGCAAAATCTCGCCTGGGAAAAAAGAAATTCAATCAAGTGGAAAGTGAAACACCATTTTAATACAAACCCATCATTTATGGCTATTTTGCACAAAACCTCATAATAAAGGAAACACTGAAAACAGTTAAAGATGCTTAAACAGATCAAAAATTGATACAATAATGTGGAGTGGAGAGAGGAAAAGATTGAGAGAAGAACTCCTTCATTTCGTTCGGAAGTTTTGCAAAGTCCAGCTGTGCAGGTTAAGGGTGTCTTTATGAGTATTGCAGCAACTCACTAAATGCTGTTACAATGTACACGAATCTGGGCGTCTCTGCAGTGTTAGGCCTCGCCATCCTACCATCTATAAATGATGTAGATGTTCTGAAGCACTTCATCAGGTTGTTGTGAAGCATACCTTAGAGCTGATGTGCCATCAAGTTATGTAGCTACTGGGCCTCATTACACGGTAGGCGGTAAACCATGGCGCTATTAGCGCCATGGTTCATGCCGGTAATTTACCGGTACCGCCTTGGAGGAAAGGGGAATTACCGTCCTATTCCAAGGTTGGGAAGGCGGTAATTCCTCCTTCCTCCATTGCCCTTCCCCATTCCCATTTTTGCCCCACAGGGCATAATGGGAATTGGGAAGGCGCTAATTACGGTACCGCAAATTGCGGTACCGTAATTAGCACCCCGGTCCCTTTGCGGGTTCGTTTTTTAACGCCTGCTAAAAGCAGGCGTTAATGTACCAACCCGCAAAGGGACCTCGTAGTAAGGGGGTAAGGGTTTACCGGTACCGGTAAAATACCGGTACCGGTAAAGCCCTACCGCCTACCGTGTAATGAGGCCCACTGTCCCCACTCTCAATTTAGGAATCCCAAAAACTTCCATAGAATTCCTCCACCAATAGGACGAGGCATTGCATGAAACACATTTTTAACAAGAACTTGCATGGTAATCGTACCGCAAATCCTTTAATGGTTTAGCTAAATATGCACACTGTGCATGTATGGGAAATGCATTTGCTATGTGCATGGTCATCCATCCACAGTGGATGGTAGACTTAATGTCTGAGCATAGAGCCATCATTCTACTCTTGGCTAGCATGTTGGATTGGTAGATCTCCAAACTTTTAATCTAACAAAATGTGTATTTCCTCTCTCTTAACATGTCCACTCTCTCCTTTCCTTATTTATTTATTTATTTATTTGTATAGCACTGCAGCCCGCGGGAATCAGAAACTTGGAGACCTCTCTGGTGGGCTGCGCATGCCTTCCATACAAGACAGGGCCATTCACTTCAACTTTGAAGAACTGAGAGGACCAACAACCTTTCCCTCTCCTTAGGCCGGGGAACTACAGGCTGCTCTCCATGTTGGTTGTGACTGTTAAACTGTTTGCAGGGTCTGTATTAAGGACGATTCAGGCCTGGGGCTCTGCAGAGAATATTATGCTCGACATACAGACGGGCTTCCGGCCAGGCTCTTCTACCACACATAACATCTGCCTACTGGATTGGCTGCTCCTCGAGGCTACACATAAAGATGCTCCTCATTTGTAAATAACATTTGTAGTCTTCAGGTCAGTTTTGACCTTGTGAATAGAGCTAGACTATGGAGCAAAATGGAGTCTATGTGGTTCCCAGGATGGATTCTCGATATAACCCAGAAACCTTTTGAAGGGATGGGAGCCCGAATTCGGTTAGATAACGAAATAGGCTTGTCCTCTTCAGTGAAGCTTAGTAAGGGAGTCAAGCAGGATTGCATACTGGCTCCCCTACTATTTAACATGTACATCTCCTACCTTCCAGAGAAGATTCTGTTCGCCTCTAATTGCCCACCTAAGATTGGACAAACGAGAGTATGCGTATGTTATACGTGGACAACTTCATTATAATGGATCATACCCTCACTGGTAGCAAATCGATGTTGAACACGCTGGCTAATTATGCAAAGGATAACGATCTTGAGATTAATATTGAAAGAAACAAGACTCTTAATATCTGGGGAAAAGGTTAACATGATGAAACTTGAGTTCTCCATACGTGATGTAAGATATCTTGACCATTTCCCTTACTTGAGGTTAGAAATAAGTTCAGCATCCAACTACTCTTATATTATTGCTAACAAGAAGAGTAAGGCGGCATTATTGACCCCCCCCTCCTCAACAATTGTTCCCACCAAACGGTGGGATATTCCCTTGATGGGATACTAGTCCTTTATAGGCAGTGTTTATGCCCATCCATTGCATACGGTCTGGAGGCACTGAGGAGGACTGATTTTGGATGGTTAAATTGGCTCAACGGAAAATTCTGGAGAAACCTGCTGAGACTGAGATCTTCTGTCCCTATGGAGGTCATCCGACTGGAGTTGGGTTTGGTATCACTGAGAGGACATGAAGAAAGAGAAAGGGATGAGCTCTATCTGATGGCTAAGAGGACAGCAGTTTGCCCCGTCTTGAAAATCTTAGGGTTAAATTGTGGGAGAAGCAGACATTTGGACAGTGACAGGTTTGATGACCTTGTCATGTCTACCTTCCAAGAGATCAGTTGGTACCCAAAATGGAATTCTAGAGGGGGCTACCAAATATCATTTAAAGCTAAATGTGACTTATTTGATAGGAACAATAACCATGAACAAATTGCTACACTGAAACGTATGAGCAATGTGGCAAATGTGGTGCATTGTTACTATAGAACTCAACCCTATATCAAATTGAGTCCCAATCCAGAAGTGCATTGTCTTATGCTCCATCTACATATAAATGAACTTCTGCTGCTATCCATTTTGGGATCGCAAATGAAAATACCAGTGGAGGGTAGATATTGTCGAGCGTACAAGAAATGTGATTACCTGGAAACATCTAAGCCCTTGTTTACTGAGTGCCCCACACTAAGCACACTTTATATGTGCACATATGTGAACCTCGTCCATAAATACGGTTGTATTGAATCTGCAGATTGGGCCTACTGTCTGAACTCAATTTCAGGGTCAGTTCATATTACACTCTACAGCGTCTGATGCCACATAAAAATAACTGTTGCCAACTAGTGCTGTCACCTTAAGACATTTTAAGTAATATGTGAAAACCTGTAATAACGTAACAAATAAGTGTTTTGTGATGATTATCATTTAAATTATTTCTCCTACTCTAGGTTTTAATATGAATTGGGCCTCATTAGGTGTTTGGAGGTACCCATGCCATTCTTACGGCATGGCTACCCCCAAACTGGGTACCGGGTCCCAAAAATAGGGACTTACTGGGCCATGCTGACTTTAGCGGGCCCGGTAATTCCCATTCTCGGGACCCAGGCCCGGTACACCCCCATTCCCATTTGAGCCACCATAGGGCTCAATGGGAATGGGGAGGATGCTAGCAACGGGCCCGTTAATGACAGGCCTGTTGTTATGTTTTTAGCATCCTGGTCTGCTAGCGGGTCCCGCTCTGAACGTTTGGTCTGACCAGGCGTGAAGAGCGGGATCTGCTGCAGACCTCATAATGTGGCGGCCTGGAATGAACGGTGCCGGTCCCTTACCGGCACCGTCCATTCCATGACCGCCACACTCCTAAAGAGGCCCATTGTCAAATTAACACAATCTTGTTTGCCCCTCCCCTTTTTGACAATTACAACACTGTTATAAGTGTGCTTCTCATGAACTCATTCATTATCATTGCACGTATTTACACTGAAATGGTTTTAATTGACACTTATGTATTTATATTTTTTTGGATTAAATGTTGTATGTTTTGTATTTGTCTATATGACTGATGTTTGTAAAAAATTACATTGACTAAATACAATAATAAATAAATAAATAAATCCATTAAAATGGCATTGCACACGCATTCTTTTTAATCCTCTCCCTAACTCCTTTCATGGACTTGGCTCTTGTTGTGTCTTGTGTTCCACGACTTGGTCCTGCATGCATGCTTGCATGAGTGAATGCCTTTTGAAATGTTATGCCTGTGGAATGTTGTGGTGTGAGTGCCCCTCTAAGCTCCATGAATGTCACTTGGAGTGAAGCAGCCTGTGAGAGAAGTCGCCGGAGGATGTCTCCTGTGTACCTTCCTACTTACTTACCCTTGGACTTACCTTATGTATATCTATATATTCAGTGAAAAAACTTTGCTAAAGGGACGTTATGGTTAGGTTGCACTACTAAAAACCTATGAAATCCAGTGAAAAAAATGTTGTTAAAGGGACGTTATGATTAAGTTGCTCTACTAAAAACCTATGAAATTCAGTGAAAAAACTTTGTTAAAGGGACGTTATGGTTGCAAGTAAAACCGAAAAACCCTTGAAATTCACCAGTTATGGTAAGCTAAGCAATCATAACTCGCGCCACCACCGTGCACTGCTAAGACTAACACCCAGGACATCAAAGATGACATCACAAATGTCATTGATGGCATCACTGATGACATCACATGTGCATTTACCTTTCATGAAAAGTCTGTACAAGGGTTTCTTATTGTAATGTTAATTAAAAAAAGTGTCAATGATCATTGGAATAAATATCAATGGCTAATTAGTCCAACCAGTATACTAAAGTGCTTATGTAGAAACATAGGCATTGTGTGCAGCATACATGATGGAGGTGCAATATTCAATTATCCCGAAACCATCTCCATAACCCAAAACGTTTTGATGAGACTTCCATCCCTTCTTCACCTGATACAATCATCTTGACACCCCTAATTCTCCTGTTTTTGTTTCCGTTTCTACCTCACCCACTTTGTCATCAATTATTAATATATGTTAAATAAAGTTACATTTTTATATTGAATTGTAATCAGTTTCTGTTTTAAAAAAAAAAAAACAATGTAGGTGTCCACGGACAGCGCGGGTGTTCTGAAACGTTCGTAAATAAACGAAAATGGAGCTGCCTGAAGAACACTATATCTGTCCGTACTGTTCGCTAGCAAGTTGAAACTCTTCTAAGAACACACACAGTGTCCGGAAATGTTCGTAAATAAACGAAAATGGAGGTGTCCTGAAGAACACTATACCTGTCCGTACTGTTCGTTAGCAAGTTGAAACTGTTCTAAGAACACAATTGGTGTCCTGAAATGTTCGTAAATAAAAGAAAATGGAGGTGTCCTGAAGAACTCTATACCTGTCTGTACTGTTCGTTAGCAAGTTGAAACTGTTCTAAGAACACACGCGGTGTCCTGAAATGTTCGTAAAGAAACGAAAATGGAGGTGTTATGAGGACGCTATTTCTGTCTGTGTTGTTCGCAAGCAAGTTGACCGTGTTCTAAGAACAAACGCCTGTCCGTAACTGTTCGTTTGACGTCTGACACACTTTTAATTACTTCAGGACCCGAACAGTGTCCATAGAACATCAACGCGCATACGCAAACCAATGCCCGTGCATTTGGTGTCCTGCGGACAGCCGCTTCCTTAGCGAACATGTTCGTGAAGCGACCATGTGACCGCGCACAAGCTGATCGCATGTTCTGAATGCGGACACTGTTCGTGTCCACGAACAATTTAAAAGTACATTTTCAAGTAATCCACAATATTTTCCAATAAAAACTCACCATAGCACAAGTCCCACATACTAATTATAAGTTTATACATACTTTTTGAAACCTTTTGAACCTTTTTTTGTGTTTGATCTGTCTGCGGACAGCGCGCATGTCCGCTGACTGCGCAGAAGCACCCCTATAAAAGACCACGCTGTAGAGCTTATTCTCATTGTGTTTCTGGCTATTCTACAGAGCACAGAGATTTTTGCTGCAACCTGCAGATTTCCATCTTCAACCTGATGGCTTCTGTGGCTCCACTGCTGCCACCTGGTGCAGTGTCTCCCTCAACACCACCCTCACTCCCTCCACCACCACCACCTTCCCAAGGGCCTGAAGAGGAGAACAGGAGTGAGGATGCAGAGGAGGAAGAAGAGGATGACGAGAATGAGGTTGAGCAAATCCCTACTACCCGCACTAGGCATGAGTCTTAGGTGTGGCGGTTGTTTACCATTTATGGGAATGGTCCTAAGGCTCGTGCAAACCGTGTTATCTGCAATGAGTGCAAAATGATACTCAGTCGCAGAAAGCACAGTTCATACAGCTTTGGGACCACGACCATGAAGCGACACCTGAGGTCATTTCACTCTGGGGCTATTCGCAAGGTTGTACCTTGCGAAGAACGTAGTAGGTTGATTTCCTCTACTTCATCCTCCGTTTCTGATCCTGTCACCACAAGGAGCACCTCTGTGGGACAGCGTCTTCCTCAAGCTGCCTCACAGGCCATACAGAATTCTGATGACCCTTACCTTTCGAGGGTCACAGTTGTGTGCATGTACTGTGACACAGTACTCTGCAGGGGGGAGCGACTTCGGAGAACATTCCAAAAATTGGGGTGCTACCCTATTATAACCATTGCATTTTTCTCTGGGAGGAAGTGGTGGCTCTGAAAAGAGCCTTTGGGAGGTGTTTGTATGTCAAAAATTATAAATACTTAACACCTACTTCAAAATGGATGCTGTATTTCTAAAAAAGGTTGCAATGTATTTTGTACATTTCTCAGAAAAGTCTGATTGCCAGCATAAGTAAGATGGACTCCATCCCTGCGAAAAATGTATGTACTACGAAACATAATATTTTCATTGAGAAAAGAGGACGTGCCAAAATCTCTTAGAAGGGCACAAACAGCATTATTAACATTGCGCCTTGATTTTTCCATTTGTGGACCTAATGAAGAAGAACAAACCCACATTTGTCTCTCCGCAATCTGTGAAAATATCACTTGAGAATTAGGAAAAATGTCCATGACCTTCTTAAGTCCTTCTTTCATGGCAAATTGCAAAAAAATTCCAGTCACATGTCCTAAACTGTTCCCTCCACAATGAATTACAATTATGTCTGGATGTTGCTCTGTCTCCAAAGTAGCACAGAGAGGTAGCAAGTCCAACCACTTCATTCCACGTACTCCATGCCAGTGTACTTCCACATT
Source organism: Ambystoma mexicanum (assembly GCF_040938575.1). Taxonomy (NCBI): domain Eukaryota; kingdom Metazoa; phylum Chordata; class Amphibia; order Caudata; family Ambystomatidae; genus Ambystoma; species Ambystoma mexicanum. The sequence continues at coordinate 562,375,362 of NC_090939.1, forward strand.
TGGAAATCCAAGATCTACAGCTACTCCACAGCTTTCTGCATGCACCTTCAACCAATGTACCCATGAATCTCCCAAAATCCAGACAATCTGTTTTCTGAAACACACAGCCAGAGCTATCTGTTTTTCTCTCAGCAAAAATAATATCTGAAAAACTCTCTCCTGGCACAACACACCCACTAAACTTTCCTGACAAATCCCTTTCAGTGCTCATTCTCATTTGCATGACTTCTGAACCCAAAAATCCCCGGATGTAACTCCCGATGTCTGCGAACTACCACCATGTCCGCGGACATATAGTAACATGAATAGCCCTTCTACCATTTCTACTTCACTCTCTGTGCCATTCCCTCATTGGATGTAGCTAAGAAATCACATGACCATGCACCAATCACATTCAAGGCCTCTACATCTAACTGCATCATCATAGATCAGCACTGTAAATGTACTGTGAATTTCTCTGAGTACAACTATCATATCATTGGCAACCACCATCTACAAGAAATACTGTACAAGTCTCCAAGATTTCTACTTGCAGCTCCATGCATATCCATATACATGAACACAAACTACAGGTATGCATATTTTCTGTACAGTACATGAACACATTTTCAAACTGACTTTTAGCTTGTGTAATCTGTAAAATGAATCTACTTTTTTTTTCAATCTCCTAAAATCAACTGGCACTTATAAACCTTTATAATATTTACTTTCTTTACACACACACACACTCAAATCATGTTAAACTAACATTTTTTAAATGAAATGTATAGACTACATATATTCAAACACAATTGCATGCATGCACACTCTATGTTCAAATCTCAAAAAATAATACTTATACAATTACATATATTTTTTTTGTAATTACTTTTATTTAAGCATGACATTGAGGCACTATTACCTAGAACAGCTTAGTTACAGAAATAGTGGTATTCAGTGGTACATTATGAATTTCACAAGACATAGTAAAGATATTCTGTTTGTTACAGTTAGTCATCGCAATACAATTTGTTCATTAAGAACATATCATACGTATTGAACTGGTGCGACATGTCTTATGTAAATAAGATAGTTTTAATGGTTTTTAGGAAGGCGCTGAGGATTTCAATTAAAAAAATCAATATCTAAATTAAAAACAGTGCTATATACAACAAAATTACTAATTTGTTTCTTTTACAATTGCAATGAAGACCATTCTCCTGAAAAGAAGCAGCCGAATTTGAAGAACAAAGAAGAACTAAGAATTAACCTGTTCATTTTAGAAAAAAGTAAGTAGAATATCACCATAATATTTGTATTATTACTCAAACATACTGGGCCTCATTATGACCCTGGCGGCAAGTAGCCGACATTACCGCCATGGCGTAATGAACGTTTACGCCGTGGACCGATGGCGGAAAGAGCGCCACATTCCGACCCATCGCGCATGAGCATTACGCCATGGCGGTAATGTAAATAACGCCATGGCGGAAAGGGCCCCTACCGGCATCGTAGGCTGCGCAAGGTGCACTACCGCCACCCATCTCAGCGGCCACCGTAATTAGCGGCCACCGTAATCAGCGGTGGCCGCAATTAGCGGTCACCGTAAAAAGCGGAACCGGAAATAGCGTCATCGCGGCGGAACGGGAAACAGCACGGCGGCCATCTTTAAAAACACAATTCATTGCCATCCTTCCCAACAACACCAGATCCAACCCTGACACCTGTCCCAACCCATCACCCACCCACTTAACCACCCAAAAATGCCCAAAGTTGTCAAGAAGGCATGCGACCGCCAGCGCCAGGACAGATTCTCCCAGGAGGAACTGATCATGCTCGCGGAGACCCTACAAGACAATGCAGCCGTTGTTTTTTCGCCGCAAATGACCAGGCCGGCGATAGCCAAAAAGAAGGCCATATGGGCCCTGGTGGCAGAGCGCGTCAGCGTGGTGGGGACCTTACCCCGCACCCCACAGCAGTGCAGGAAGCGGTGGGATGACCTTAGGCTACGTGTAAGAAGCATCATCTCTGCCAACCGCAACCTTGCCCTGGCTACCAGTGGATGTTCTGAATCCCCACTGAAACTCCAACCGTGGGAGGAAATATGTGCCAGCACGATTGGCATGGAAGGCATTGAAGGCGTCGGATGGATGGAAAGAGGAATACCGACATCAGGCGATGAAGGTAGGTGCCTCAAATCAAGACATGCCATAGTCACTGAAGTCCATTCATGTGTAGCACAATGTTGCCCTACACTGTATATGCAAAACATTAGCTGGACACTGCCCACAGCCACATGCGAGCTCCACCCTGTATACATGTAGCATGCACACCCTAACTGCCGGCACCCACATACCTCCATCCTCATTCCAAACAAAAATGAGACAACCTGCATGCCCCTGCCTCAAATGTGCCTCATCTACTGACCAAAATCATGTCCGCAGACCCATCAATAACGCTCTCCCTCCTTTGCTCCACCACAGGCTCAGAATCACACCCCGAGGACGAGGACACCCCTGCGACAAAAAGAGCCAAGAAGGCCAAGACAACCATTCACGCACGCTCAACCTCAGCTGCAGTGAGCCAGACCCCACAGCAAGCACAATCCACTGCCAGCAAACAGGACGGCCCACCAGCAAGCACCCCAGTAGGCAGCAGGCCAGCAGCAGCACCACCTGTTCCAATATTGCCTGCCACAGAAGGCACCGGTTCTGCGGCCAGCAGCACCATTGGAGAATCAGCTGCAATTGCAGCATGCTCAGACTCCGACATTGAGGGGCACGATGTCAGACACCCCACTGACCTTCCACATTCCCCCCGTTCATCCCATGCCAGCCCCCATGAGGATCCCACACAGGGGCAAACAGAGGATGAGGAGTGGCCATTTACCCCATGCCCAGTTCTGAGTCCACAGGAGGGGAGCAGCCCCTCCATCACACCACCAGCAATGGGCATGGCCCAGCAGGGGCAACAGTCCCTTGAGGACATCATTCAACGGCAGGAACAAATGTCCACGCTACTCACTGAGCATGTTGCAGAATGTGTGGGGGCTAGGGCAGCCATCGAACAGGCTACGGAGACCCTAAGGGCCGAAATTGCGCAGAACACTGACACCCTGAGGGATGCAATGCAGTCCATGTCAAGGAACATTTGTGGCAAACTTGCCGGGGTGCGCCGTGTGCTCTCTGAGCTCTCCCACACCCTACAGGACATGCATGCACGGGAGCAGGCAGGGACATCCTCCCCTGCCAGTTCTGCCCAGAGCAGCCCCGTCCGACGTTCAGGACGGAACCTGCGCTCCACAGACAGGGGTGCCCCGGGGGCCAGGAGAGGGGGCTTGTAATAGCCTGTGCCCACTGTTACAGGCATCTGTAGACACTCACAGGGGGTGTGTTGGGGTGTGCAGGGGGGAGGGTGTGTGTTGGGGTGTGCAGAGGGGTGTGGGGAGAGGGAAGGGGGGAGGGGGTGTGTTGGGGTGTGCAGGGGGAGGGGGGAGGAGGGAGGGGGTGTGTCATGACAATTTATGATTAAAATACACTTTTTCCTTTTTCCGAAATGAAATGTGTGGACATTTTCATTGCATATGTGTGTTTTATTGGTGTACAGTCCACAGTGTGCATGTCCCAGAGACACACAGTGCCCCAAGTGCCGTCTCCATGTGATACACACCAGCCGTGTGTGCTAGAAGCATTGGTCGATGATATTTTGACACATTTCATGCCCCTCCTGTGCATCGCCTCCTCCATGAGGTGCGGCCCCATCTGCACCCTCCTCATCCTCATCGTCAGGTGGTTGCAGTTCTGCGTCAGGGGGCAGGGGCACATTTCGTCTGACGCACATATTGTGTAGCATGACACATGCCATGACCATCTTTGCCACCTTCTCATGGCGGTACAGGAGTGCCCCACAAGACCTGCTGAGGCATCGGAACCGTGCCTTCAATAGGCCGAATGTCTGCTCAATGACCACACGGGTACGTGTATGTGCACGGTTGAAGTCCTCCTCGTGCTGGTTCTGTGGGTTCCGGACTGGTGTAAGGAGCCACCTCTTCCGGGGATAGTCTGCATCACCTGTATGTAGGAGAGAATGTATGTGTCAGTCATGACGTCTGATCAAGAACATGATGTGCCACCATGGCTTGCATCCAACTGTTACTTTGGACCACTTCTAAATGCACTAATTGATTCACACAATGCAACCAGTATATGCTCATGGCTCTCATGGCCTGTTTTGCATGCCATCACCCAATGTTTGCAGAGGGGTGGAGTGCATTGTGAGTGCCCATCCACTGTGTCGGTTCATGCCGTTTGTTTTGTTGGCCTGGCACGTGTCCTGTGATGTCAATGCGCATATCATTGCAACATTGCTGTGGGCCTCATCATGACCCCAGTGAGCAATGCTGATGTTGATAGGGACATTTTGGGGGCCCTGCTGTCTGTGTAATGGTGTGTTGATGTTTCTGTCCGTCATGTGCCTCCTTCGTGGGCAGTTATGGGGGACAGGCCTTTCGGTTGATGGTGTTTGGTGACGTGCATGTAGGTGCATTTCATTGTTGACAATGTGGTCTAAATTGGTAGAATGCACTTGCAGATGGTTTTGTCATGGTTGGGACACAACCTCATGCACATGATAGGGCTGCATACATTGGGTATTGGCTTCACTGGTGTTGGGTGGAGTTTGGGTTGCTTTAGGGTATCATCTGTCTCCGTTCTCTCTGCTACTCACAGCCAGGTGGAGTATGCATCATTTCCCCCCCTTTCAGCCAGGTGGAGTGTGCATCATTCCCCCCCCCCTTTCAGCCAGGTAGAGTATGCATTGGTACGTCGTTCACCTACCCACTTCACATTTCCATGGTCATGACATTAGACTCACCGAGTAGCCAGGATCTTGGGCCAGCATGTCGCTCCATGTAGCATGGTATTGTGGAGTTCCTCAGGACCATTGAATCATGGGTTGATCCGGGGAATCGGGCACAACAATGTGTGATGATCTTGTTGGAGTCACAGACTATTTGCACGTTGATTGAGTGGAATTGTTTCCGGTTGCGGTACGGTACCTCCATGGCACCTGGAACCACCAATTCCACATGGGTGCAGTCGATGGCGCCAATGCAACCAGGTATGCCAGCTAGTGCATGGAAACCCACTTTGGTGTTTGCAATCTCCTAGGCAGTCCGTGGTAATGAGATGTGGTCGTCTTTGTGCTTGAGGAGGGCATCAAGCACTTGGATGAGTGTACGTGAGAATAATCGTTGTGAAATGCCATGCAAGTGCCCCACTGTGTTCTGGTAGGTGCCTGTGGCCAGGAAGTGGAGTACAGACACTACCTTCAGTAGGGGTGGGATGGCGGTTGGACTTTCTATCATGCTGACGATGTCGTTGTGTGTCATGTCTACGATGGCGTTGATGGTGTCCCTGTCCAAACGGTATAGGGTGTGGATCTGCTCAGCAGTGAGGTTGAATAGACTGGCTCTGATGCGTGGGATTGGGGGCTGCCTGCGTGGTGGCACCGGCTGTGCTGGTGGGGCTTGCTGGCCCTGCTTTGCCCTCCTTCTCCTCCTGCGTCTCCTCTGTGCTGCCTGTTGTTGTTGTTGTTGTTGCTGTTGTTTTAGCACCTGCATTGCTATCAGTCCTCCAGCCCCAACATTGCAAGTCGTATTGGTATCATTTTGGAGTGTGACTGGGTGTGGGAAGGGGTGGGGTGTGCTCTTTTTGTACTTCCTGAGTCTGTATTGCCTCCACCTGTGCTGTTTCTGTGCACCTGTGGCAGCTGGATTCACTTTACATGGTCATTTACGGTTGGTTCACGATGGGGTACTTACTGCCATGGCGGTAAGGTACTTAACGAGCTGGGTGATGGCGTTAGGTGAATGTCTGCTTGGGTCGGCATTCGCGTACCTTTCCGCCATGGCGCTAAGTACGGTGTGGGAGGTCGCGTGCGCGCGTCCTTGGCACAGATAGCGGCAGCGTTGACTACGATGCAGCTAATGGCATCGTAGTTAACGGTCAAGGGTCATAATCGGACCTAGCCGAAAACGATGGCGATAATCATTTACCGCCATCGTTTTTCGCTTACCGCCGGGTCGTAATGAGGCCCACTGTAAAGTTAATTCATGCTATTTCTGTGCCTACAAAAAGAGTTTGTGCACCATTCTGTCCAAAAATCCCCATGTCTTCAACAGCGATTTACAGCCAGAATGGTGCACAAATTCCTATTTTTGGACACACAAATTACCCAACTCAACCGCTAGAATTTTCATATTATAGAACAAACAACTGTTTTAATTGTATACATTAGATTTACTATTTATACTTCTGCACACCACTAGCTTATTTTTTTCTGTCATCTGAACCTGAGTTTAGGAACATATTAATGGAAGAATACCCATCCCTACTAGTTGCAGTTCCCAATGCACAATCACACACCATTACATAAATCATCTTACTCAAAGACTCATGCACACATCACACATACATTGTAGAACACCCCAACCCATACCATCTTTATTTTTTTCAACAGACCCTAAAGAATGCCTACCAAAAGTCAAGTCCGTAGAAAGCAACGCAGAAGTAGAGCAAATGAAAATAAAAATGTGAAACATAAGCATCCATCTCTAGCAGAATTTGTAAAAAAAAGTTGAAACAAAGCAGCTAATACAGTCATTTACTGAAACACAAGAAGTTTCAAGTACCAAAAACTTCACCTCCTCTATCAAAATGTAAAACAAACCAAAAAACAATTAACAGAAAATCAGCTATCACTACAGATAAAACTGCTTCTTTAAATTTTAATATAGTGCAAAGTAAGCATACCAAGAAAAGTATTTTAGCCAAAATGTTCTGTCACAAAGTCCTTCAAAATCTTATAAAAACAGGAGAGAAATCAGGTTCATTGCTTAAAACCTATCGTAGGAAATGAATCTTAGAAGCGTTGTTAGACAGTGAAATTATTCTCAAAAGAAAGTTATTTATTTTAGTGTTAAACAAAATGAAACCACTAACAAAACTAATAACTAAATTACAAAAAAGACTTTGCAATAAATGAAATGTCAACAGAAAGAACTTCTTAAGTATCTGCGGAGGTGAATGGAATCACACTACGAGCACAGAACCATACTTTAATGAAGAAGCGTACAAACAAACCCAAACAAATACAATGCCATACATAGCAGTGGTCGAGGTTATAAACAAGTTAATAATACCATTATGGAACAAGAAGTACTCCTTACAAAAATATGCCCTAAAAACCTAGAATTACCCTTCTATTCAACTGAATCAGAACGTCTAGTGTACAAATGGCCATGCACGTCAATATGTAACATTCCCAAACAATTTTTCAATTCCTCAATCAATATGTAAAAAGCAAGACAAAATCAAAATTAAACTACTGCAAAATATGGATACTTGTCCAGTGCGCAAATACACAGGACTACAAGGACATTCATTGGCCTGCCTTACAGGACCTACTTGTAAAACCACCTTCCATGATATCAAAAGAATATCAACACATCATTCAACTATAAGAAATCTACAGGCCGATTCATGTAATTCCTCACAAAAGTGTTGCACGCCGCTGGCGCACAGCGTGCCCGTGTGAATGTCTGCACCAGCCGCATCCGATAAAATCCATTTCCGCGCACAGCGTATTCATGGATTCTCGCCTCCAAAAGCAGACGTGGGCAGAGTGGCGCAGCAACCCTGCAGCAGCGCCAGTTACGCCCCCAAGAACGCCCTTGCGCAAGGAAAAGCCATCAAGATCGCAAAACCATTGAAAAGGGCTGCGCCAACCCTATACCAGTTTACCGGACTGGCAAACAGCAAACTCAAAGCGGGTAACGCGTATTACGGGTGTTGGGAACACGCTTGCGCGAGAAGTTTCACACGCGATCTGGCCTGAGGGAGCGTGTGCGTGTATTTCTGGGGTGCGCGAGAAGTATTACACGCGAATGGCCTGGGTGCGTGTATTTCAGGGGTACGCGAGAAGTTCCACACGCGAATGGCCTGGGCGCGTGTATTTCAGGGGTGCGCGAGAAGTACTACACGCGATCGTGAAGTTCCACACGCGATCTGGCCTGGGGGAGCGTGTGCGTGTATTTCAGGGGTGCGCGAGAAGTCTCACACGCGATCGGGCCTGGGGGAGCATGTGCGTGTATTTCAGGGGTGCGCGAGAAGTTCTACACACGAATGGCCTGGGTGCGTGTATTTCAGGGGTGCGCGAGAAGTTCCACACGCGATTGGCCTGGGCGTGTGTATTTCAGGGGAGTGCGAGAAGTTCCACACGCGATTGGCCTGGGCGCGTGTATTTCAGAGGTGCGCGAGAAGTTCCACACGCGATTGGCCTGGGCGCGTGTATTTCAGGGTTGCGCGGGAAGTTTCACACGTGATTGGCCTGGGCGCATGTATTTCAGGGGTGCGCGAGAAGTTCCACACGTGATTGGTCTGGGCGCGTGTATTTCAGAGGTGCGTGAGAAGTTCCACACTCGATTGCCCTGGGCGTGTGTATTTCAGGGGTGCGCGAGAAGTTCCACACGCGATTGGCCTGGGCGCGTGTATCTCAGGGGTGCGCAAGAAGTTCCACACGCGATTGGCCTGGGCGCGTGTATTTCCGAGGTGCGCGAGAAGTTCCACATGCGATTGGCCTGGGCGCGTGTATTTCAGGGGTGCGCAAGAAGTTCCACACGCGATTGGCCTGGGCGCGTGTATTTCAGGGGTGCGCGGGAAGTTTCACACGCGATTGGGCTGCGTGCGGGTATTTCAGGGGTGCGCGGGAAGTTTCACACGCGATTGGGCTGCGTGTGGGTATTTCAGGGGTGCGCGGGAAGTTTCACACGCGATTGGGCTGCGTGCGGGTATTTCAGGGGTGCGCGCAAAGTTTTACACGCGATTTCAGCAGGGTACGTGTATTTCAGGGTGCCAGGGAGTCCTACATGTGATTTGGCAGTGTGGGTCCTCCCAGGTGTTCCATGTACACCCTCCACGGCCCCTGCAGGCAGCCCACACCACAGGGGACTACCCTGCATCCCTGGTCATGTCCCGCAGGCAGCCCACCCAACATGGACATGCCCCCCAGCAAAGGCACATGTCTCCTTGCACTAATGATCACCAACTCATGTTCCCCACCACCCCCACCCCCCAGCACTGTGGGGCACCTGCCAGAAGGCCCCCATCCATGTCCAACTCATGTTCCCCACCACCCCCACCCCCCAGCACTGTGGGGCACCCTCCACCAGGCCCCCACCCATGTCTCCCACCACCCCCACCCCCCAGCACTGTGGGGCACCTGCCAGCAGGCCCCAACTCATGTTCCCCAGCCAACATGTCTTCACAATCTAGATCCCTGGTCCCTATGGTCAGCCTCCAAATGCAAAACACCCACCCGAGTATTGCATCCACCCACTCAGAAATGGCAATTACATGACAGAACACCAATTGCAAGTTTTGAAACAAACTCATGTCCCTCACATACACCCAATGGGTGTCAGTGAATCTCAAAACCCATATCATGATATGCATGAAACCAATGAGATGATACTACACATTGAAGTTCGATAAAAAAATATGTATTAAAGGAAACATAAATAGATTCAAAAATAAAGAAACAGAAATGGGAATGTACAAACATGAAAAGAAGCATGTCAGTGAAAAAAAGCAAAACCAAAAATCATAATCCAAAGTAATGGTGTCCAAAGTCACTGTCCACAAAAGCAAATCCAATGGGAAATAATAATTGAAAGCCATTGCTCCATGGGTAAATTGTGAAAGAAAAATAAAATCCAACTGGGGTGCAGTCGTTGATGTGGCCACCCCGACTGTGGCAGGGATGCCTCCTCCACCAGCCTGGCCGCACCGTCAGAGGCAGCTCCACAGGGCACCCAGGTGACTGATGGGTGGGAAGATGGCAGGGAGGACGACTGGCGCGTAGGGGGTTCAGTTGAGGAGGGGGTCGTAGCAAGCCCCATCAAACGGAGGAATCAGGCCTTGGTGACCTGTCCCAGCAGGCTGACGTGGTCAACGAGCCATTCGAGATCACGTGCAGTCTCCTCATGAAAAGACTGCAGGTCACCTCGCATGGCCCGTTGACTTAACGCCACACCAGTCAGGACAGGCTCAACCCGGACCCGGATAGCCACGTCCGCAGGCAGAGGAAGGCCAGTAGTCGTTTGCTCATCCCCTGCCTGAAAACGGGTCTGGACTTAGGCATCCCTGCTGGTGCAAGATGATGCAGGGACAGGATCAGGGACAGGATTGCACACAGGCACCTCTGCGGCGGCCTGTGCTGCCTCCTGTCCCTGGTCCTGCACTGCACCACTAGCACCAGTGGGATCCCCACCTCCAGACCCCGTCTCTGTTGCTTGCACGGCCTCCTCCTCCACCAAACCCCCCACCAACCTGGATGACTCCGTGCCATCTTCCCCGTTGGGCCCTGTGGGGTCCCAGCTGCCACTTCTGCTGCCGAGGAGTCCAACTCCAACCTCCGCCTCTTGGACCTCCCCCCGGCAGCTGCGGCCTGGGACGCGGCACCGGACTCCTCACTCCCCGACGAGATGACAACATGGGAGGGGAGCCGGGCCTTGCGTCTCCGGCTGGCGGTGGGATCCCCGCCGCTGTGCTCCACAGCACCTTCTCTGCCCTCTTCATCAGTTGACGCTGCAAACAGGGAGAAATAAAACACAGGCATCAGGGCACTGTACAATGGACACATACACACATGACAGTTGTACATGAGTGGCTTTGGCAAACCTCAGACATGCCATCACAATCCCCAACACACATGTCATTTCAACTCGCACACATGAGCCATACCACAGCCATATTGCAACTGCCAGCACCATCCATACCCATACAACAGCATGAGCAGGCAAAGCTGAGCCAGACATCACATGCAACACAGGAAGTGCACCACACATGTACACACACCACCACACTTGCATGCATGTGTACACCTCTGCCAAGTGTCGCAGTGTACAGATGGGCATCCATGTCACATCTGCCAATCAGGCTTCCACATCCCGCTGTCACATGCATCCATGTTGCATCACTGTTGCACCCTTGTCAAATACACACAAATGCACATGTACACAGTGCTGATACATGCAGCTGAAAACAACATACATGCGTGACATCACGGACATGTCTACTTACATACACATTCATCCAAACATGTGTGCCCACACAACTGCATCTGGCATGCAAGCCTACACACACAAGCACCATCCATGTCTCACACATTACAGCCCTCGCATGTGTTAGCCCCACGGCCCTGTACACCCCCACCCATACTCGACCCCATACAAACAGATGTGCAACCTGCACACTACTGAAACATCACCACACGCACAGCTCACAATCAGGATGCATGTACATTTACAGCTCGACTCCAGACGGGTCTGCCTCTCAAGGACCTGGACGTGGAGCTCTGGGGATATGCGTTCCAGGACCCTCATCTGATCTTCTGACAAGTGGCCCCGACGCCCCTTGGCATCCGCTGCCTTCAAGAGGCACCGGGCCTTGTTCAGGGTCCTGGACCTAAAGTCCTCCCAGCGCTTCTTGACATGTTGGAAGTCGCGGACGGCCACCCCCTCCGCGTTGATGGCAGTCACGATGTCAGTCCAGATCCGAGTCCGTCCTTCCTTGTCGGCGTGGGAACTTCCAAAGAGGGCATCTTACTGCCCCAGGACTTGCTCCACCAGGACACCAACGTCGGTGGCACTGAAGCTGGTGCCCCTCTGCCTCTCTGGCCGGGGGTTGTCAGTGGTGCCAGATGTTGCAGTGCCTGACATGACAACCCCAGAGGCAGGAGTGGGTGGGCAACTGGGTCCTGGGCTGGGCTGTGGAGCGATGGAATCCCAGTCAGGAGTCTTCGGTTCCAGCAGGGGTGGTCACAGCAACAGCACCCCTGGCTGATGTGCAGGCAGCAAATGGCAGGGCACGTGGGCAGCAGGCAGTCAGGCAGCAGCAGATGGCAGGTGGGAGCGTGCCCGGGGCTCTGGGGGGCAGTAGTTTGGCCTTCTGGGCAGGAGCGTAGTCTTCCGTGTGCTTACGCGTGGCCAGCTTGATACGGAGTGATTTGGCACGTGAAAATTCTGCACGTCAGAGTGTAATTCGAGGAAAGGCCCTTAGCGTGTAAGCGCGTCAGCACGCATACGCAATTCCATTGGACCAAAAGCCCTTAGCGCGTATGCGCGTCTGTGACGTATCACGCACGGGCGTTGCTTTTTGTGGGGTGCGGTGCGTGTGTTTTGCAGGCGTTGGGGTTCACACGCTATCACTTCATAGCGGGTGGGTGTTGGCTACGCGTTCTTCTACACGCAAGGCAGACGGTGAGTGGTACCCTGCTCCCCCAGGCCCGATCGCGTGTGAAACCACCCGCGAGCCACAGAAATACACGTACCCCGCTCCCCCAGGCCTGATTGCTTGTAAAACTACCCGCGAGCCCCTGAAATACACGCGCCCAGGCCAATCGCGTGTGGAACTTCTCGCGCACCTCTGAAATACACGCGCCCAGGCCAATCGCCTGTGGAACTTCTTGCGCACCCCTGAGAAACACACGCCCAGGCCAATCGCGTGTGGAACTTCTCGCGCACCTCTGAAATACACGCACACGCTCCCCCAGGCCCGATCGTATGTGGAACTTCTCGCGCACCCCTGAAATACACGCGCCCAGGCCAATCGCATGTTGGACTTCTCGCACACCTCTGAAATACACGCACACGCTCACGCTCCCCCAGGCCCGATCGCGTGTGAAACTTCTTGCGCACCTCTGAAATACACGCACACGCTCCTCCAGGCCCGATCGCGTGTGAAACTTCTCGCGAACCTCTGAAATACATGCACACGCTCCCCCAGGCCCGATCGCGTGTGAAACTTCTCGCGCACCTCTGAGATACACGCACACGCTCCCCCAGGCCCGATCGCATGTGGGCCTTCTCACGCGTGTAGAACTTTGGCGCACATTTTTTCCTGCGCAGGGACGCTACCGCCTGCTTTCGTGTGGCGGACATGTATGCGCCTGTGCGCGTCTTTGGCCGTGCGCTGTTTTTCCCTATTCAATTCCATGAATATGTGTTGCAGGCGAGCATATGGGCGTTCTGCGCACTTGCCTCCTGTACTTCCCCCGTGATGCCCACATTTTCACGAGTTGTTCCCCATTCTGCGTGTGACGCACCGTGTTACGCCTACTTTTGTTATGTGCGCCGCGCTATGTGCGAATTCGCTGTGCTCTTATAGCATGGCGTTCGATAACCTGTGCGCCAGTGTGCGCCACGCACTTTTTCAGCGCACATCCCACATATTGCGCGTGCACGGACTTCCATGAATAGATGTGCGATGTTTTCTGTGCGATAATCGCACTTGCACTGCGATTTTCGCTATTTCACTGCGAATCGCACGTTTTCGCACGCGTGCGCCGTTTTTTCAGCGCACATTAATTCCATGAATCGGCCTGCTAGTCTATAAACTGTACTATGATAAAAGTCCTGCTTTAGCACTAGCAAATTTAAATAACATTCTTCTACATGGTACAGCGAAAGACCTACTTCAAGAAATTGACTATATCCAGAAAAAAATATTTTGGAAGTGCAAGCCATTTACAGAATGAAATAGCTTTAAACCAAATTAGCAATAATTCTACACATGGCAACCTTTTGCTAAACACATACAAAAAAGAAATACTAAAATGTAAAAGTACATCAGCTGAAGTACCAAACCATGTATGTGTATGTTGCCACAGAACTTTTTATAAAGTAACACAAAAACTGTAGACCTATCATATAAAAATAGAAGAAAATGAAGATTCTAAATGGTTTGAATTAGCTCTCAACCTTGTAGCAGAAAACAAATACGAAATAACTGACCCCTTAATACTTTGCAGTTACTGCACTACAAAACTTGAAAACAACCAAACTCCTTCACGTGCTATCACAAATAATTTGGAATTATACCCACTACCAAAACCCCTACAACAACTTAATGTATATGAGAGCATCATAATTCAAACATTGCACCCATTTCAAGCAATAATATGCCTTCAACCAAAAACAGCAAAATTACCTCCCTCTGAATTGGTAAAAGGTATTCGTGGAAAAGTAGTTAATTTACCATTAGATCTAAAAGAAATTGTGCATACTGTAGAAGTGCAATGTCCAATGCAGCAATCTTTAATTATCTTAGTAAATGGAGTACCTACAAAAGACAAAAAAATATGACAACAGCTGGTAGATTTACAAAAAGTTAGACAAGCCTTGCAATATCTTAAAGAGAATAATGAATATTACAAAGAAATGATTATTGAAGAAAACTTGAAGGATACAACTGAAATAATTCAAGAAACACAAGAAACTGGTCAATTTGAGCTCCTAAATCCTGCTACAATATCAAATACTTTAGACCATTATACAATTCATCCTTTGCACTCTAATGACACCATAGAAGATGCACTGGAAACGTACCAAATGCGCCAAACAAAAGGATCACCAATCAGCATATGGGAAAAAAGTATAGAAGCACGTTCTTTTCCTCTACTCTTTCCTACTGGCAAAGGAGGAAGGTACGATGATAGACCTATTCAAATATCAGCATCAGAATACCGCTCATTACGGATGTATTCTGAAGATCCCAGATTTAGACAAAATGTGGAATACATATTCCACCTACTCTTTGAAAGTGAACTGGCAACTTTATGTTACAGAATTGCACACATATTAAAATCAGGATCACACTTTCAAAATATGACAGCTACACAATTATTACAAAAAGTGCAACAAAAGGATGAGGTTTTACAATCAAATATTACAAATCTATTAGCAAATATGTGTGGTACTAAAGAGTACTGGTTTTGACTTCATGGAGGTGTACGTTCTAGGATCAGAAACCTTGGCCCACCCACTTGGTTTGTTACATTAAGTTGTGCAGAATATGCATGGGAAGATTTACATGATTTCCTACGCATATCAAACAAAAACAAAACAAACATAGATATAATAACACCAGGAGAACCTGATAATGTTTCAAGATATTTTCACCATCACTTCATTGCTGTGCTACATTTTATTTGTAATAAAACTGTTCCTCCCCTTGGAGAAGTGAAACACTTCTTTTGGAGAAAAGAATACCAAGCCAGAGGAGCACCACATATCCACATGCTTTTATGGATTAAAGATGCTCCTAAATTTGGTCAAGACAGTGATGCCACTGTTTTACAGTTTATTGAAAAATATGTCACTTGTGAAATTTCATCAGAATCCACAAATAGTGATCTTCATGCACACATTTTACAATTTCAAAGACACAAATGTGGCAAATATTGTTGTTGCAAATACAGAAACAAAGGGAAATACTACACCAAATGCCGATTTGGTTTCCCTAGACCAGTTACAAATACAGGTCAAGTGAACAACCTCATGTCTTCAGTTAGACATAATGTTAAAGGTAAGTCACCTAAAAATACATATTACATAAAAAGAAAAGAAGAAGAACAATATATCAATGATTATAATACAATAATTGCCCACTTATGGAATGCAAACATAGATGTGCAGTACATTGCAGACAATTCTACTGCAGTTGCACGATATGTCACAGCATACTTAACCAAAGCAGAAAAGACAGAGCTCCAAGACCTGTGGAATGACCTGTCATCAGATAGAACAGTGTCTCAGAAATTATACAGCTTGGGCATAAAAATGCTCTCCCAAAGAGAATGTGGATGATATGAAGCAGCTGATCGTTTAAATGGTACTGCATTGTATGGCAAATCTGAAAACATAGTATGGCTAAATCTTGGTCTAGCTAAATCTAGAAAAAGAGTTCTAAAATCATACAGAGATATAGTAACAATAGCCAAACATGATCCCAACAGCCAAGACATTTTAAAAACCAATTTATTGGACACATACAACCCAAACATAAGTAATACTTTGGAAACCATGTGTCTATACCACATAGCCCAAAACTACACATACAAAAATAATATAAAACCTGATGAAAAAAAAGGTAAATACAGAGTGACAAACTGTGAAGGCAGCTTAGTTAAACTCACTAAACCAAATTATTAATTAATCATATCAAATTGTCATTGAAGACTCCTCAACATAAAGAAGTACATTACATGTCCCTGCTACAACTCTTTAAACCATGGAGAAAAGAAGAAGAAATACTAGATAACTATGACTCATATGAAGATGCTTTCATAGCAAATGAAAGCACTATAACTGATGTAACCTTTACACAATACAAAACAATGTTGCACAATGAACAACAACACGAAGAAGAATAAAGATAAAGACACTCCTGACAGTAGTCAACGTTCTGTAACAGGAAGCCAAGAACCACTGGGAGAACCACTAATAATAAATGAGGCAGAATTAGCTATGATAGAAGTAGAAAACACCATGTGTCAGTATGAAGATAAAGAAGACTTAACTATACTACAATCAAAACTAAACAACGAACAATGTAGCATTTTTGAATTAGTAACAAAACAAATTGCACATGGTGTACAACATGAAAATAAAGAATGTTCCTGCCATAATTATAAACCTAAACTATTGTACATCAGTGGTGAAGTTGGTTCTGGCAAAACATTCCTAATCAAAATCATCAGTAAATTCCTTCAACAATTGACAAGCAACAAACTATCAGCTGTTGTCACTGCCCCTACAGGTTTAGCTACCTACAACATAGGTGGTGTCACTTTACACCGATTACTACTATTGCCAGTAGAACACCAGAACAAATTAGACTATTACAAACTTTCTGCAGAAGCTGCAATGGAACTACGCAGAGTATTGAAACAAATGAAAATGCTACTAATAGATGAAGTGAGCATGGTCTCCAACCTAATGTTGGCTTTGATTCAGCTCAGATTACAAGAAGTACTCAAACAAACTATGAAGAGCTCTTTGCAGGAAAACAGATTATTGTTTTTGGAGATCTTCTTCAATTGACACCAGTAAAAGGTGAGCCTATTTTTAAAACATTAGGACACAAACTCTGCCATAAAACTGTTGGCAGCTTTGGAAATGTGAACCTTTGGCAACATTTCCAATACAGAGAATTAAAAGAAAACATGCGGAAATCTGCAGATCTCAGTTATGCCAACATCTTAAAAAGTATCAGAGTTGGTATACTTTCTAAAGAAGCAGAAGCAATATTGAAAACCCGGCAAATTAATGCACTTCATGGCGATAATGCATGTGCTACAGATGTTATGGAACAATTAGCTCACAAAAATGTCAATTGTATGCCCTTAATGCCAACTCTTGCAAACTGTTTCAAATTCAATGAAATAATGTTAAGTAAAGAAATGCAACCATAATGGAAATTAGCGACACAGACAAACTAGATGTACATGGTATGACACTTACTATGTGTGACCAAGCCACAACAAGACTAAACAGTTTTGAAAAATCAATCTTAAACACAGCAGGCTTAGAAAAGATATTAAAATGATCCTTAAATTGCAGAGTAATGCTTAAACGTAACCTTGACGTGGACCAAGGACTAGTTAATGGAGCACTGGGTACAGTTGTTGGTTTTCAAACATACCCACGTGACAACAAAATTCAGTTTGTCAATATACTCTTTGACAAACTTTCAGAAGTAAAAAGGATAGGATGCTCAACAGCTCGATTCATTCTCTTCAAAGACATGTATGTACGCAGAGAACAATTTTCTCTAACTCTTGCATACGCAGTCACGATTCATAAATCACAAGGTCTTACCCTAGACAAAGCAATGATAGATATTGGTAACACAGTCTTTAAAGAAGGCATGAGCTATGTTTCACTATCACGCTTACGTACACTTGAAGGTCTATTTTGATGCAAGTAAAATAAACGCTGATATTCCTTGCATTTTAGAATACAATATACTTTGCTCACTATATACCCCCCATCTAAACACATATTCTGTTCCACAAAAAGTAAAACGTTATAAAAGAAAAATAAATCAAACAGAAATGCAGCAGGATGTCACTGCAAATCCTCCAAAGAGAGTAAAAGAAAGTAATACTTCATCAAGTACCACAAGCAAAAAAGAATCAATTAGGGAAAGTAAACCAGGTACTTCTCCAAAAAGGAAGACAAACTCCAAAAGAAAACAGTCAGATACAGAACTACCTGGTCCATTTAAACTCTCAAATATAGTTGGTGTAAGTTGCTACGCAAATGTAGCAATGAATATTCTATTTCAATTACCACCAATCATTGACAACATTTACTTACACAGTACAGACCCATTGTGTATGCAAACACATATAGTGTTTATGGAATAAGACAAATTGCTGAAATGGAATGGATTCGCAATTAGGTATTGATATATATATATACGAAGCGTTGATTGGGGATTTGTTCTTATGTCACATTGTTGCAGAGAGTGCATGTATGTTTCCACATGTATGAAATCTGGAAGATTTCATTCATAGGTATGTTTTTGTTTTCCAGTACTTGTAGTAAGTACATTAGAAATTCTTGTGGATCTTCCTGTGAGTTTATAGTGAATTTCACCATTCCAGCACAGTAGTCCAATTGTTGTCTTATTCCATAAACACTATATGTGTTGTCAGGATTGTTTGCTGCGTTTCTATGAAGTACTAACATTTGCAAACACAATGGGTCTGTACTGTGTAAGTAAATGTTGTGAACAATTGGTGGTAATTGAACTAGAATATTCATTGCTACATTTGCGTAGCAACTTACACCAACTATATTTGAGAGTTTAAATGGACCAGGTAGTTCTGTATCTGACTGTTGTTTTTGGAGTTTGTCTTCCTTCTTTGGAGAAGTACCTGGTTTACTTTCCCTAATTGATTCTTTTTTGCTTGTTGCCCTTGATGAAGTATTAGTTTCTTTTACTCTGTTTGGAGGATTTGCAGTGACATCCTGTTGCATTTCTGTTTGATTTATTTTTCTTTTATAACATTTTACTTTTTGTGGAACAGAATATGTGTTTAGATGGGGGCTGTATAGTGAGCGAAGTCCATTGTATTCTAAAATGCAAGGCATATCAGCGTTTACTTTACTTGCATCAAAGTTGATTAGAAATAGACCGTCAAGTGTACGTAAGCATGATAGTGCTACGTAGCTCATGCCTTCTTTAAAGACTGTGTTGCCAATATCTGTCACTGCTTTGTCTAGGTCAAGACCTTGTGATTTATGAATCGTGACTGCATATGCAAGAGTTAGAGAAAATTGTTTTCTGCGTACATACATGTCTTTGAAGAGAAGGAATCGAGCTGTTGAACGTCCTATCCTTTTTACTTCTGAAAGTTTGTCAAAGAGAATATTGACAAACTGAATTTTGTTGTCACGTGGGTATGTTTGAAAGCCAACAACTGTACCCAGTACTCCATTATCTAGTCCTTGGTCCACGTCAAGGTTACGTTTAAGCATTACTCTGCAATTTAAGGATAATTTTAATATCTTTTCTAAGCCTGCTGTGTTTGAGATTGATTTTTTCTAAACTATGTAGTCTTGTTGTGGCTTGGTCACACATGGGTAGTTTCATACCATGTACATCTAGTTTGTCTGTAGCGCTAATTTCCATGATTCCTTGCATTTCTTTACTTAACATTATTTCATTGAATTTGAAACAGCTTGCAAGAGTTGGCATTAAGGCCATACAATTGACATTTTTGTGGGCTAATTGTTCCATAACCATAAAGTGCATGAATGTGCCAGGTTTTCAATATTGCTTCAGCTTCTTTATAAAGTATACCAAATCTGATACTTTTTAAGATGTTGGCATAAGTGAGATCTGCAGATTGCCGCATGTTTTCTGTTAATTCTCTGTATTGGAAATGTTGCCAAAGGTTGACATTTCCAATGCTGCCAATAGTTTTATGGCAGAGTTTGTGTCCTAATGTTTTAAAAATAGGCTCACCTTTTACTGGTGTCAATTGAAGAAGATCTCCGAAAACAATAATGTGTTTTCCTGCAAAGAGCTCTTCATAGTTTGTTTTGAGTACTTCTTGTAATCTGAGGTTAATCAAAGCCAACATTAGGTTGGAGACCACGATCACTTCATCTATTAGTAGCATTTTCATTTGTTTCAATACTCTGCGTAGTTCCATTGCAGCTTCTGCAGAAAGTTTGTAATAGTCTATTTTGTTTTGGTGTTCTACTGGCAATAGTAATAATCGGTGTAACGTGACACCACCTATGTTGTAGGCAGCTAAACAAGGTGGGGCAGTGACAACAGCTGACAGTTTGTTGTTTGTCAATTGTTGAAGGAACTTACTGATGATTTTGATTAGGAATGTTTTGCCAGAACCAGCTTCACCACTGATGTACAGTAGTTTAGGTTTATAATTATGGCAGGAACATTCTTTATTTTCATGTTGTACACCATGTGCAATTTGTTTTGTTACTTCTTGAAAAATGCTATGTTGCTCATTGTTTAGTTTTGATTGTAGTATAGTTAAGTCTTCTTTATCTTCATACTGACACATGGTGTTTTCTAATTCTATCATAGCTAATTCTGCCTCATTTATTATTAGTGGTTCTCCCAGTAGTTCTTGGCATCTTGTTACAGAAGGTTGACTACTGTCAGGAGTTTCTTTATCTAGTTGGGCCTTTAGTTCTTCTTCGTGTTGCTGTTCATTGTGCATCATATTTTTGTACTGTGTAAAGTTTACATCAGTTATAGTGCTTTCATTTGCTTTGAAAGCATCTTCATATGAGTCATAGTTATCTAGTATTTCTTCTTCTTTTCTCCATGGTTTAAAGAGTTGTAGCGGGGACATGTAATATACTTCTTTATGTTGAGGAGTCTTCAATGACAATTTGATATGATTAATTAAATTTGGTTTAGTGAGTTTAACTAAGCTGCCTTCACAGTTTGTCACTCTGTATTTACTTTTTTTTCATCAGGTTTTATATTATTTTTGTATGTGTAGTTTTGGGCTATGTGGTATATACACATGGTTTCCAAAGTATTACTTCTGTTTGGGTAGTATGTGTCCAATAAATTGTTTTTTAAAATGTCTTGGCTGTTGGGATCACATTTAGCTATTGTTTCTATATCTCTGTATGATTTTAGAACACTTTTTCTAGATTTAGCTGGACCAAGACTTAGCCATACTATATTTTCAGATTTACCATACAATTCAGTACCAGTTAAACGATCAGCTGCTTCATATGATCCACATTCTCTCTGGGAGAGCATTTTTATGCCCAAGCTGTATAATTTCTGAGAAACTGTTTTATCTGATGACAGGTCATTCCAGAGGTCTTGGAGCTCTGTCTTTTCTGCTTTGTTAAGTATGCTGTGAAATATCGTGCAACTGCAGTAGAATTGTCTGCAATGTACTGCACATCTATGTTTGCATTCCATAAGTGGGCAATGATTGCATTATAATTATTGATATATTTTTCTTCTTTTCTTTTTATGTAATATGTATTTTTAGGTGACTTACCTTTAACACTATGTCTAACTGAAGACATGAGGTTGTTCACTTGACCTGTATTTGTAACTGGTCTAGGGAAACCAAATCGGCATTTGGTGTAGTATTACCCTTTGTTTTTGTATTTGCGATGACAATATTTTCCACATTTGTGTCTTTGAAATTGTAAAATTTGTGCATGAAGACCACTATTTGTTGCTTCCAATGGAATTTCACAAGTGACATATTTTTCAATAAACTGTAAAACAGTGGCATCACTGTCTTGACCAAATTTAGGAGCATCTTTAATCCATAAAAGCATGTGAATATGTGGCTTTCCTCTGGCTTGGTATTCTTTTCTCCAAAAGAAGTGTTTCACTTCTCCAAGGGGAGGAACAGTTTTATTACAAATAAAATGTAGCATAGCAATGAAGTGATGGTGAAAATATCTTGAAACATTAACAGGATCCAAATAAAGTTCTCCAGGTGTTAGTATATCTATGTTTGTTTTGTTTTTGTTTGATATGCGTAGGAAATCATGTAAATCTTCCCATGCATATTCTGCACAACTTAATGTAACAAACCAAGTGGGTGGGCCAAGGTTTCTGATCAGACAACGTACATCTGCATGACGTCGAAACAAGTATTCTTTAGTACCACTCATATTTGATAATAGATTTGTAATATTTGATTGTAAAACCTCATCCTTGTGTTGCACTTTTTGTAATAATTGTGTAGCTGTCATATTTTGAAAGTGTGATCCTGATTTTAATATGTGTGCAACTCTGTAACATAAAGATGCTAGTTCACGTTCAAAGAGTAGGTGGAATATGTATTCCACATTTTGTCTAAATCTGGGATCTTCAGAATACATCTGTAATGAGCGGTATTCTGATGCTGATATTTGAATACGTCTATCATCGTACTTTCCTCCTTTGCCAGTAGGAAAGAGAAGGGGAAAAGCATGTGCTTCTATACTTTTTTCCCATATGCTGATTGGTGATCCTTTTGTTTGACGCATTTGGTATGTTTCCAGTGCATCTTCTATGGTGTCATTAGAGTACAAAGGATGAATTGTATAATGGTCTAAAGTATTTGATATTGTAGCAGGATCTAGAAGCTCGAATTCACCAGCCCCTTGTGTTTCTTGAATTATTTCAGTTGTATCCTTCAACTTTTCTTCAATATTAATTTCTTTGAAATATTCATTATTCTCTTTAAGATATTGCAAGGCTTGTCTAACTTTATGTAAATACCAGCTGTTGCCATTTTTTTTGTCTTTTGTAAGTTCTCCATTTACTGAGATAATTAAAGATTGCTGAATTGGACGTTGCACTCCTAGAGTATGCACATTTTCTTTTAGATCTAATGGTAAATAAACTACTTTTCCACGAATGCTTTATACCAATTCACAGGGAGGTAATTTTGCTGTTTTTGGTTGAAGGCGTATTATTGCTTGAAATTGGTGCACTGTTTGAATTATGATGCTCTCATATAAATTAAGTTGTTGTAGGGGTTTTGGTAGTGGGTATAATTCCAAATTATTTGTGATAGCACGTGAAGGAGTTTGGTTGTTGTCAGGTTTTGTAGTGCAGTAACTGCAAAGTATTAAGGGGTCAGTTATTTCATATTTGTTTTCTGCTACATGGTAGAGAGCTAATTCAAACCATTTAGAATCTTCATTGTCTCCTATTTTGTATGATAGGTCTACAGTTTTTGTGTTACTTTTATAAAAAGTTATGCAGCAACATACACACACATGGTTTGGTACTTCAGCTGATGTACTTTTAAATTGTAGTATTTCTTTTTTGTATGTGTTTAGTAAAAGGTTGCCATGTGCAGCAATGTTGCTAATTTGGTTGAAAGCTATTTCATTCTGTAAGTGGCTTTCACTTCCAAAATATTTTTTCTGCATATAGTCAATTTCTTCAAGTAGGTCTTTTGCTGTACCATGTAGAAGAATGTTATTTAAATTTGCTAGTGCTAAATCAGGACTTTTAGCATAGTACAGTTTATAGACTAGATTTCTTATAGTATAATGATGTGTTGATATCCTTTTGATATCATGGAAGGTGGTTTTACAAGTAGGTCCTGTAATGCAGGTCAATGAATGTCCTTATAGTCCTGTGTACTTGCACACTGTAAAGGTATCCATATTTTGCAGTAGTTTAATTTTGATTTTGTCTTTGCTTTTTACATATTGATTGAGGAATTGGCGTAAAGACTTGAAAAATTGTTTGGGAATGTTACAGATTGACGTGCATGGCCATTTGTACACTAGATGTTCTGATTCAGTTGAATGGAGGGGTAATTCTAAGTTTTCAGGGCATATTTTTGTAAGGAGTACTTCTTGTTCCATTATGGTATTATTCACTTTTTCATAACCTCGACCACTGCTATGTATGGCAATTGCATTTGTTTGCTTTTGTTTGTATGCTTCTTCATTAAAGTATGGTTCTGTGCTCGTAGTGTGATTCCATTCACCTCCGCAGATACTTAAGAAGTTCTCTTTTTTGTAATTTAGTTATTAGTTTTGTCAGTGGTTTCATTTTGTTTAACACTAAAATAAATAACTTCCTTTTGAGAAGAATTGCACTGTCTATCAACGCTTCTAAGATTAATTTCCTACGATAGGTTTTAAGCATTGAACCTAATTTCTCTCCTGTTTTATAAGATTTTGAAGGACTTTGTGACGGTACATTTTGGCTTAAATACTTTTATTGGTATGATTACTTCGCACTATATCAAAATTTAAAGAAACAGTTTTATCTGTAGTGATAGCTGATTTTCTGTTAATTGTTTTTTAGTTTGTTTTACATTTTGATAGAGGAGGCAAAGTTTTTGAACTTGATACTTCTTGTGTTTCACTAAATGACTGTATTAGCTGTTTTGTTTCAACTTTTTTTTTACAAATTCTGCTAGAGATGGATGCTTATGTTGGACACTTTTATTTTCATTTGCGCTACTTCTGTGTTGCTTTCTATGGACTTGACTTTTGGTAGGCATTCTTTAGGGTGTGTTGAAAAAAATAAAGAAGGTATGGGTTGGGGTGTTCTGCCATGTATGTGTGCTGTGTGCATGAGTGTTTGAGTAAGATGATACAGATGTATGTAATGGTGTGTGATTGTGCATTGGGAACTACAACTAGTAGGGATGGGTATTCTTGAATTTATGTGCAACTAAACTGGGGTTCAGATGACAGAAAAAAGTAAGCTAGTGGTGTGGAGAAGTACAAATAGTAAATCTAATGTATACAATTAAAACAGTTGTTTGTTCCATAATATCAAAATTCTAGCGGTTGAGTTGGGTCATTTGTGTGTCCAAAAATACGAATTTGTGGGCCATTCTGGCTGTAAATCGCTATTGAAGACATGGGGATTTTTGGACAGAATGGTGCACAATCTCTATTTTTAGGCACAGAAATAGCATGAATTAACTTTACAGTGTGTTTGAGTAATAATACAAATATTATGGTGATATTCTATTGACTTTTTTTCTAAAATGAACAGGTTACTTCTTAGTTCTTCTTTGTTCTTCAAATTTGGCAGCTTCTTTTCAGGAGAATGGTCTTCACTGCAATTGTAAAAGAAACAAATTAGTAATTTTGTTTGTATATAGCACTGTTTTTAATTTAGACATAGATTTATTTAATTGAAATCCTCAGCGCCTTCCTCAAAACCATGAATACTATCTTATTTACATAAGATACGTCGTACCAGATCAATACATATGATATGTTCTTAATGAACAAATTGTATTGCAATTACTAACTGTAGCAAACAAAATATCTTTACTATGTCTTGTGAAATTCATAATGTACCACTGAATACCACTATTTCTGTAACTAAGCTCTTCCAGGTAATAGTGCCTCAATGTCATGCTTAAATTAAAGTAATTAAATAAATAAAGAAATAAAAAAACATGTAATTGTATAAGTATTATTTTTTGAGATTTGAACATAGAGTGTGCATGCATGCAATTTTGTTTGAATATATGTAGTCCATACATTTCATTTAAAAAATGTTAGTTTAACATGATTTGAGTGTGTGTGTGTATAAAGAAAGTAAATATTATAAAGGTTTATAAGTGCCAGTTGATTTTAGGAGATTGAAAAAAAAAGTAGATTCATTTTACAGACTACACAAGCTAAAAGTCAGTTTGAAAATGTGTTCATGTACTGTACAGAAAATATGCATACCTGTAGTTTGTGTTCATCTGTATGGATATGCATGGAGCTGCAAGTAGAAATCTTGGAGACTTGTACAGTATTTCTTGTAGATGGTGCTCGCCAATGATATGACACTTGTACTCAGAGAGATTCACAGTACATTTGCAGTGCTGATCTATGATGATGCAGTTAGATGTAGAGGTCTTGAATGTGATTGGTGGATGGTCATGTGACTTCTTAGCTACATCCAATGAGGGAATGGCAGAGAGAGTGAAGTGGAAATGGTAGAAGGGCTGTTTATGTTACGATATGTCCGCGGACAAGGAGGTAGTTCGCAAACATCGGGTGTTACATCTGGGGATTTCTGGGTTCAGAAGTCATGCAAATGAGAATGAGCACTGAAAGGGATTGGTCAGGAAAGTTTAGTGGGTGTGTTGTGCCAGGAGAGAGTTTCTCAGATACTCTTTTTGCTGAGAGAACAATAGATAGCTATGGCTGTGTGTTTCAGAAAACAGATTGTTTGGATTTTGGGAGATTCGTGGATACATTGGTTGAAGGTGCATGCAGAAAGCTGTGGAGTAGCTGTAGATCTTGGATTTCCACATGTCGAAGTACACAGGCATGGAGTACGTGGAATGAATTGGTTGGACTTGCTACCTCTCTGTGCTACTTTGGAGACAGAGCAACATCCAGACATAATTGTAATTCATTGTGGAGGGAACAGTTTAGGACATGTGTCTGGAATTTCTTTGCAATTTGCTATGAAAGAAGGACTTGGGAAGGTCATGGACATGTTTCCTGATTCTCAAGTAATATTTTCACGTATTGCGCAGAGACAAATGTGGCTTCGTTCTTCTTCATTTGGTCCACAAATGGAAAATGTAAGGCGCAATGTTAATAAGGCTGTTTGTGCATTTCCAAGAGATTTTGGCATGTCCTCTTTTCACAATGAATATATTATATTTCGTAGTACATACATTTTTCGCAGAGATGGAGTCCATCTTACTTATGCTGGCAATCAGATTTTTCTGAGAAATTTACAAAATGCATTGCGACCTTTTTTAGAATTACAGCATCCATTTTGAAGTAGGTGTTGAATATTTATCATTTTTGACATACAAACACCTCCCAAAGACTCTTTTCAGAGCCACCACGTCCTCCCAGAGAAAAGTGCAATGGTTATGATAGGGTAGCACCCCAAATTTGTAGATGTCCGCGGACTGTCCGCAGACTTCTAAAAAATACAAAGGGCCCTGCTTCATTTATTTTCACTTCTATTTTTTAACTGTGAAAGGCAGCTCTGAAAAGAGCCTTATTTTTTTTTGATTTTTGTTATTTTGTATTTTTTTTGGTTTTGTATACACAACACAATAGGAGAGGAGGGAAAGGAGGGTAAAGTGGGGGACACCAACCACAGGGATAAGAAAGGGCAGGCTGAGAGAGGAAGATGTAGAGTGGGTTTTATTTGGGTAGTGAGCAGGTCTTCTCATGCTCTGAGACGATAGTCTCAAAAGCACTGCAAAGTCGCTCCCCCCTGCAGAGTACTGTGTCACAGTACATACATACAACTGTGACCCTCGAAAGGTAAGGGTCATCAGAATTCTGTATGGCCTGTGAAGCAGCTTGAGGAAGACGCTGTCCCACAGAGGTGGTCCTTGTGGTGACAGGATCAGAAACAGAGGATGAAGTAGAGGAAATCAACCTAATACGTTCCTCGCAAGGTACAACCTTGCGAATGGCCCCAGAGTGAAATGACCTTAGGTGTCGCTTCATGGTAGTGGTCCCAAAGCTGTACGAACAATGCCTCCCGCGACTGAGTACCATTTTGCACTCATTGCAGGTGACACGGATCGCACGAGCCTTAGGACCATTCCCATGAATGGTAAACAACCGCAACACCCAAGACTCACGCCTAGTGCGGGTAGTAGGGATTTCCTCTACCTCATTCTCATCATCCTCTTATACCTCCTCTGCATCCTCACTCCTGTTCCCCTCTTCAGGCCCTTGGGAAGGTGGTGGTGGTGGAGGGGGTGGTGCTGAAGCAGGTGCAGCACCAGGTGGCAGTAGTGCAGCCATGGATGCCATCTTGATGATGGTGTAATCTGGTTGCAGGAAAAATAGCTGTGCTCTGAAGAATAGCCAGAAACACAATGAGAATAAGCTCTAGGGCGTGGTCTTTCATAGGGGTGCTTGTACGCGGTTCGTGGACATGCGCGCTGTCTGCGGACAGATCGAACACAAAAAAAGGTTCAAAAACTTTCAAAAAGTATGTAGAAACTCAGGATTAGTATGTGGGACTTGTGCTATGGTTAGTTTTTATTGAGAACTATTGTGGATTAATCGAAAGTGTACTTTTAAATTGGTCGGGGACACGAACAGTGTCCGCATTCAGAACATGCGATCAGCATGGGCACGGTCACATGATCGCTTCACGAACATGTTCGCAAAGGAAGCGGCTGTCCGCAGGACACCAAATGCACAGACATTGGTTTGCGCATGCGCGTTGATGTTCTACGGACACTGTTCGGGTCCTGAAGTAATTAAAAGTGCGTCACACGTCAAACAAACATTTCTGCACACTGCGTGTGTTCTAGAACAGTTTGAAGGTGGCAGTGAACAGTACGGACAGGTATAGTGTTCTTCAGGACACCTCCATTTTCGTTTATTTACGAACATTTCAGGACACTACTTGTGTTCTTAGAACAGTTTCAACTTGCTAGCGAACAGTACGGACAGGTATAGTGTTCTTCAGGACACCTCCATTTTCATTTATTTACGAACATTTCAAGACACCAATTGTGTTCTTAGAACAGTTTCAAATTGCTAGCGAACAGTACGGACAGGTATAGTGATCTTCAGGACACCTCCATTTTCGTTTAGAAATGAACATTTCAGGACATCAATTGTGTTCTTAGAACAGTTTCAACTTGCTAGCGAACAGTACGGACAGGTATATTTTTCTTCAGGACACCTCCATTGTCGTTTATTTACGAACATTTCAGCACACCTGCGCTGTCGCGGACACCTACATTGTTTTTTTTTTTTTTTAAACAGAAACTTATTACAACACAATATAGAAATGTAACTTTATTTAACATATATTAATAATTTATGACAAAGAAGGTGAGGCAGAAACGGAAACAAAAACAGGAGAATTAGGGGTTTCACCATGATTGGTATCAGGTGAAGAAGGGATGGAAGTCTCATCAAAACGTTTTGGGTTATGGAGAGGGTTTGGGGATAATTGACTGGGATATGGTGAGGGGGAAACATACATGTGGGACAATGGTATGAGGTTTTTGTTTTAAAATGATCTTCAACAAAAGTTTTCAAATTATTAAAATTGGTCAACAATAAATCAAGTTTTTCTTTTATGCTGTCAAGAGTGTTATCCATAACAGTTTCTTCAGAGGTATTTTCTATTTTGGTATGCTCTGTACAAAAATATATATATATGTTAAATGTATATAAAATAATAATAATTAAATGGTTTATATTGTAAAGTGTTTACCATTAGTTTCACTATCTTCTGACATTTCCTCATGTGGGAAATGCTCCTCTAGCCATTCCAGAGTACTAGACATTCCTGTGAGAAAAAAAAGATAATATATTTTTTTTATCTAATACAGAAAGTTTATAAATATATGAGTAAAATGAAGTACACTTACTATTTCAGGTAAAATATGTTCTGAGTACTCTGTAGGTCTGGTCTTGCTCTTAGTTGTGGAGTGTCTGTGAGGTAATTTTTTTGGAAGCCAATTTATCTTCTTTTGGTATATTCCATTTTAGAACATATTGTATTTAAATGAAGGGTTAGTGTGTTACATATATGGGTTACATTTCTTATGTATTACTACATATAATATGTAT
Source organism: Ambystoma mexicanum (assembly GCF_040938575.1). NCBI lineage: Eukaryota > Metazoa > Chordata > Amphibia > Caudata > Ambystomatidae > Ambystoma > Ambystoma mexicanum. The sequence goes on from NC_090939.1 coordinate 562,404,757, forward strand.
GTGTGCTGCTTTGTGAATTTTTCAAATGTTACTATGTTATGATATAACAATTAAACATACCCTCCCAGAGTTTTTAGGTAGTGGTACTGTTGTCCGAACATGTCCGCGGACATCAAAAAAGTTTGCGGACATCAAATTCAGTAGAAGGGGTTCAGTATGTTCCATATTACATGTACATGAAGTCAAAGTTATTATTCTTAAGTTGTGCTACTAAAAATCTATGAAAGACAGTGAAAAAACTTTGTTAAAGGGACGTTATGGTTAAGTTGCACTACTAAAAACCTATGAAATTCAGTGAAAAAACTTTGTTAAAGGGACGTTATGGTTCCAAGTAAAATCGAAAAACCCTTGAAATTTGCCACTTATGGTAAGCTAAGCAACCATAACTTGCGCCACCACCATGCACTGCTAAGCCTAACACCCAGGACATCAGATATGACATCACAAATGTCATTGATGACATCACTGATGACATCACATGTGCATTTACCTTTCATGAAAAGTCTGTAAAACGGATTCTTAGTGTAATGTTAATAAAAAAAGTGTCAAAGATTATTGGAATACATATCAAGTGATAATCAGTGCATTAAGCTATGCATTGATATAAATAGCATTCTATTATTCACTTCAATCCAGTATACTAAGGTACTCATGTAGAAACATAGGCATTATGTGCAGCATACATGATGGAGGTGCAATATTCATAAGCTTGCCATATTAAATAGTGAAATGAAAACTGTTTTCATATTAGAGTTTTGCGTACAGTGAAACTTGTGATAAGTAGGTAATAAAACCCACTTACTACATAATTGCATTATTATAGACAAATCACAAAGAGACAACACCACATACAAATATGAATATATACGAGGGAATTGAAGTAAGAAAAAAAACAGCAATAGTAGCAGAAAGTGTTCATAACCTAACTGATTACCTTTATGCAGAGAAATGATTGTTCTATTTCAAAGCTGTTACTTACCCTTTCTATATATATATATATCACATGATGTGTCTGGACCCTAAGGAAAATAGTGTGAGTACAACATATAAAAATATGAGCATATACAGGGAAAGTACAGTAATAAAAAAACATCAAAACTATCGGGATTGCTGTCTTTCAAGATTGTGTCTTCCCCTATGCATATGTTTCATATGATATGACTGGACCATAAGGGAATTATTGTAAGAACATACTTGAAGGATAAGTCTAGAAATATAGTACATTTACAATTTTTAGTTCCTGACTGTTACTGAAGAAAATCATGTAGCCTAGATATGTCAGGAAAGGAAAAAAGGGGGCGTCAGACATGTGATGTCATCAGTGATGTCATCAATGACATTTGTGATGTCATCTTTGATGTCCTGGGTGTTAGGCTTAGCAGTGGACGGTGGTGGCGCGAGTTATGGTTGCTTAGCTTACCATAACTGGCGAATTGCAAGGGTTTTTCGGTTTTACTTGGAACCATAACGTCCCTTTAAAAAAGTTTTTTCACTGAATTTCATAGGTTTTTAGTAGCGCAATTTAACCATAACGTCCCTTTAACATTGTTTTTTCACTGAATATATATATATACTACATGGCCATGTTAGTGGCCATGTAGTTGGTTAAGTTGCTGTTTCCACAGGAAGAGCACTTTTTGGGCGGCTTATAACTTCGATCCCCTTGGACAAATCCTCACCAAACTTTGCAGAAAAAGTATATGGCCCACTCTGAATTTGTTTGCAGAGTTTGGTGAGGATTCCTATAGGGGGGGCAAAGTTATAGGGGGGTCCGGAACTTGTTTTTTCCCCATACACTGAATTGGGAAAAAAACTTTGCTCGCGCCTACAGCCCAAACCGCTGGACGGATTTTCACCAAATTTGGACCAGGAGTAGCGGCTTGGTCCCAAGAGCATGCTTTTGCAGATTGGTGAAAATCCATCCAGTAGTTCTTTTTTAAAATGACCAAAAAGTAGGTCTTAAAAAATTAGTGATATCTGTGTTCGGTCCGCCGACACACTTCCCTGTTCGCTCCGCGGACAGTGTCCTGATTGGCCAATCGGCTTGCGTGATGTCTGCGGACATGCAACGTGTTCGCTGATTGGACAACGCAGAGCGTGGAGCGCGTCAGATTTTCGGTAGCGGCCGCCATCTTGGATTCGCGGACGTCCACGGACAGCACAGTGAAACTTGTTTTATAATTTGTATTTAGTAGTGTGTGTTGGTGTGTAAGAGTGTTTGGGGAGGGTGGGAGAGTATGAGATAGGTTAAATGTTGTGTTTTTTTATGTGGTTGACGCTCTTGTCGTGTTCGATTTATCCGCGGACAAAACGGCTGTTCTGAAATGTTCTAAATAAACTAAATGAGGGGTGTTCTGAGGACGCAATATGTGTCCGTTTTGTTCGCAAGCAAGCTGAAACTGTTCTAAGAACACTTGCGGTGTCCTGAACTGTTCATAGGGGGTGTCCTGAAGACGCTGTCCGTATTGTTTGTTGTCAAGTTTAAAGTGTTCTAAGAACACTCGCGGTGTCCTGAAATGTTCATAGGGGGTGTCCTGAAGACGCTGTCCGTATTGTTCTCTGGCAAGTTGAATGTGTTCTAAGAACAATCGTGGTGTCCTGAAATGTTCGTAAATAAACAAAATGGGGGTGTCCTGAGGACGCTGTCTGTATTGTTCGATGGCAAGTTCAATGTGTTCTAAGAACACTCGCGGTGTCCTGAAATGTTTGCAAATAAACAAAATGGGGGTGTTCTGAGGATGCTGTCCGTATTGTTCGTTGTCAAGTTGAAAGTGTTCTTAGAACTGTTGCGGTGTCCTGAAATGTTTGTAGGGGGTGTCCTGAAGATGCTGTCCGTATTGTTTGCTGGCAAGTTAAATGTGTTCTAAGAACACTTGCGGTGTCCTGAAATGTTCGCATAATAAAAAAATGTGGGTGTTCTGAGGACGCTGCCCGTATTGTTCGCTGGCAAGTTGAAAGTGTTCTAAGAACACTCATAATGTCCGGACATTAAAAGTTTCCATAGGGCATAGTTGAAATGTTTGACTCTATGGTTATGATATGCTGCGGTGGTTGTGGCCAGGACATAGAGTAAAGCTGCACTACCCTGCACATATAACTAGGGAATGCCTTGCTGCAACAATTGTGGAAGACTGGTTTGTTCCAAATTTGTTAGAACACGTTGCATTTCATGTAGTAAACTGCATTGTGAGTTCAAAGTTCACTGCTGGGCATACACTGCAAACGATTAGAAGAGTAATTCCTCAACCAAATGGTCCCTTTCAGCATTTACATATTGATTATGTTGAAATGCTGCAGGTGTGTAGTGGATACAGGTATCTGAGGGTGGTGGTGTCTCTCTCCTCTAAATGGATTGAAGCAAGTCCATGTACATACCCTGACACCACTTGCGCAGTGATGTTTTTAGTATGTGAAGTCTTTCCAAGATGGGGTGTGTGTGAAGTGCTGAGATCCGATAATTGGCCACATTTTGTCAATGAGGTGATGAAACAGATAGAGCTATTGTTGAGTATTAAGACCACATTTTCTTCTGCTTATCACACACAACCAAAAAGGATATGTGAGAGACTCAAAAGCCTCCTTAAAGAAAGGATTGCCAAGCTCAAGCTATCACTGAGAAAAAGGAATGGCTATATTGCCTGCCCTTAGCTTTATATGCCCTAAGGAATCAGGCTGGTTTAGACCAACGCGTCACACCCCACATACCAGTGACAGTAAGGCGAATGAGAACACCTTTAACTCCTCCATTGAGGAGTAGAAATGATGTCCAGAGTACAGCAAAAATGTTAGGAAATGAGTTATGTGATTATTTGACATGTAGGACCTCTAGTATCTCTCTCATTTCAGATCAACTCAAGCACCATGGGGGTCAGTCTCAGAACACAGATGAAAACCATGCAGCAACTGGAACTTCTAAACTTTTGTCAGCACCAAGACTCTTTGCTGGCAATACCATGCTGATTTAAAACTTCATTGGAAAGTGGCACGAGCCAAGGTTTGATGGTCTGTTTATTGTAGATAATAGATAAAAGGTTCAAGGCAGACTAGCATGGATTCACCTGAACGATGTCAAGCCATGCACCGGCAAGACCGCAGCATCCCCAGTCATTGATCCAGAAGCAAGAAAAGAAGTAGAATGTTTGTGTGTGCAGGCTTGATCAATGACAAAGAAGAAGGATGATAAGGCTACAAACTGATTGATAAATGCAGGTTTGCATTTGGACTGTGGCTCCCCTTGGACACTTCTTGCAGATATTATAGCAGGCGTGCAACTCTATTGCTTGAGCCACAGGAATCTTTGGAAATGGACTTGCTGATATCACAATTATGCCTAAACAACAACACTTGGTTAAGCATTGGAAATGTTAACAGTACCCTGTTTAGTTTCTTACTGAATATTTGTTTGACTGAGTTTATGGTCCTCTCAGAGAGTGATGTGCATCGCCTTGTGTTTAATATGTTTGTGTTTATTCTTCAAGCTTTTCCAGCCCGTGTTAGAAGAGATGTGGACATACACACTTTTTTACAGGATCCGAAGAATGGCCTGTAATCAGAAGACTGCTCATAGCAATTGTAGAGGAACAGTTTGGGTATGTTTGACCTTTTGCAAATTGCCCTCGTCAATTTGACCTAAAAACATTTGACCTTTTAACCATATAGACCTCCATTGTTAAGGATGCAGGGGACACCCCTGCAACCACCTTTTGACCTACTTACTTGATAATGAGGAGCAGGGGACACCCCTGCAACCCCTGCACCTCATGTTCAGGTAAGCAGGTATTAACCTATTTGACCTAAAACAAAATGGTCATTTTGGACCGGATGCAAAAAAAGGCCATTTTGGAAGACTCAGAAAAGGTCAATTTGGTCAAAAGGTCAAATGTTTTAGGTCAAATAGTCTAATACCAGAGAACTACAACAAATCCCTACTCTATTATAGTTACCTGAGTAAAGTGTGTTTACTTACTTAAATTTGCAGTGAAAATGAGGAATCTTGAAACTGGTGCTATTTTGAGGAATTAGTCCAAGAGATTTCAGAATGCCATACATTTTGTGGGTTAATATTCTGGTATATAATATATGCATGCTTAGTCTTTATCTTTGTCTTCTGTTTTTCTTGGTTCATACTGTTTATATCATTAGACCAAATAAGGCAGAGGTCCATTTGATTTTCAAAACTCCAGGAACTCTTGTAGATGTGCCCATTACTAATGAGCCAAGGCCCTGTGTGTTGTCTCCCATCATCGAGCTACTGTAGAGTTTTGTTTAAATGGGCTACAAACATTTTGCTCAAGATACACAGGAGAAATACAGAGGAGGACAATAATGAGATAAACACATATCTAGATAATTCAGTACACGTGGGTAAAACATGTAGTATCAGCACATGAGAAGAGTAGGAGAAAGAACATCTAAGGAGAGCTGATATGTGTGTTCCCCTAACACCATATGCTATGAAAACCTCTAAGATATTCATAGCTACAGAAGTACGAGTGCAAAGAACTTACTGCCTGACGCATCTCATACTCTGCTATGAAAAGAGGACCGTTGCAAGGCAGAACAGCATCCCTGGTGTGGGTAACTAAATAGACGTCTCAAAGAGAAGATAACTGTGCAAGACTTAAAGACAAGTGGAAGCCAGAAACAAGGTATCTAGTAATCAGATATGAACAGCCTGGAATAAGTGGAGCAGGAATCAGAATGGAAGAAAACAATATGCTAAATTGTCAAGGCAAGAATAAAGAAGAGATACAGAGATGTTGGGAAAGAGGCCAATAGCAAATCAAAGGAACAGTGCTAACTCCAAAAGGATGGGCTGATGGCCTGATTGTGTGTAAAGCAGCAGCATTAACTGGATATTTCGAGCCAGTTATAGACACTACAGAGAATGAATGCAAAAATCACTGGCCGAAGATTGCAAAGTCGTTGGCATTGATCGATGATAAAGGAGGACCATTGCAGATAATGGGCCTCATTACACGGTAGGCGGTAACCATGGCGCTATTAGCGCCATGGTTGCCGCCGGTATTTTACCGTGTCCGCCTTGGTGGATGGCGGAATTACCGCCCTACTCCAAGGTGAGCGGGGGCGGTAATTCCCCATTCACCAAGGCACTTCCCCATTCCCATTTTTGCCCCCATAGGGCATAATGGGAATGGGGAAGGCGCTAATTACGGTACCTCAAATTGCGGTACCGTAATTAGCTCCAAGGTCCCTTTGCGGCATCCTACTTTAACGGCTGGTAAAACCAGCCGTTAAGGTCGGGTCCCGCAAAGGGAACTCGTAGTAAGGTGGTATGGGTTTACCAGTACCGGTGCCCTTACCGGTACCGGTAAACCATTACCGCCTAACGTGTAATGAGGCCCAATGCCTCTAGCAAGTGCAAACATGTGTTTCAGAAATAATGGTGAGGAAAGTTGGAGAACATCACCGTTGTGGCCGAATTTTTGATGTTCCAAGCATGAAGGATGGAACAGTAGTTCTGATGGACCACTTTTGGGCGTGTGGGTCCAGAGACTGCATGAAGCTGCCCAAAGACTGGGGAGGGATGTGTTCTATAGTGCTTATTCATGTTCCAGCATTGGTGATTCTGAAGAGTGACCTGAATATTGGAGAGTTTCCAAAATCAGATGCCCATTTGAGGAAGAGAAGATCACTCAAATTCCTCAACGGTACAAGGAGGGAGAACCATTTCTCAGATAAATCTATAGAAGCCTTTGATGATATTCCATATGAGCACAGGTTATTCAGCAAGACTGCCTCAATATTCACAAATATCTTTATGTCATGCATCTAGACAATGGTGAATGTGAAGTGGTTACAGATTACTCGATGGGAGCTCCTGCAGATGATCTACACTACCATAGAGGGATTCAATGCTATCGAGGAAGAATTGAGGGCCATAAGATTGATGACCCTCCAGAACAGATATGTCCTTGATATGATCACAACAATGGATGGGAGTTTGCGCCAAAATCGGAGAATCATGTCACACGTTCATACCTTCTCATGATGACGAGAATGGGACCTTGACAGAGGCCATAATGTTGCTGACAAAACTGCATGATCAGATGGAAGATGAGACAGAAGATATTTCAGATGAGAGTTTGTTCGCGTCTATCTTCTCGTCGGTTCCACAATGGATGGTGAATATCTTCAAGATCCTTGGAGCAGTGTTAGTGAGGGTGATGTTTGGATTCTGTGTGATCAGGATAATAATTACACAGCGCAAAAATACAGCAAAGAGGAAAGTAGGAATGAAGATCATGATCAATGTTGTGTCAGGGTTTTGACCCAAGGAATTGACAGATAAAGAGATCAGAAAATATATAGAAGCCAGCATTATAGCACCTGAGGGAACAAAGTTGATGCATCCAAGAAATCACAAGAAGTATTTGGGAAGAGGTGTCTACTGTAATCCGAATGGACAGTGCAACTATATGGCCTGGAGTGTTGATGAACATGTGAAATCAACAGAATCCCTGAAGGGAGTAGTGAAGATCTGGACTCCAAAGAAGCACCCCTTCAAAAGAAGGTCCCAGGATGTGGAGACTGGTGAAGGAGTGGTTGATGAATCAACCAGAGGGGGAGTGTAGAGGAGTAGCTGAATGCCTCTGCAGGATGTCCCACCCCCATTCTTCCTATAGGTTGGAAACAGTCAATTGCAACATGCACGACACCAGTGATGGTGCCTATTCTACGGAGAGTCTTCGAGAGAAGGTATCCATTGAGAAGACCCTATATGATGTACACCGATAGAGATCACAATCTCTTGGAGGAGATCCATGAAGGAATATGAGGATGAGAGAAAAGAAGCTGTTGACGTCACAAGAAATGAGCGTGAAGCACTGGGAACAGTGGTCGAAGAAGAAGATGCATAGACCTTATTGTCACGATCCTGCTCGCCTGCCACCCAGCACCGCTACATGCGCCTCTTCCTTTATTTCCTTGTTTTACCGCTGCAGTTTTGGACTACTCTAATTGCATGTTCCATTCCGGATTTTGGATTAAACCAGCAGATGCATTCTGGGACATGTATGCTGTCCAAAAGGCAGAGGGCTGGAGGAGGCCTATTGAATACAATTGTTTGCAGTAAGCTACCAAGAGCTGCAGAGGGCCTAATTGAACACAGCTGCCAGAGTCTGCAATCGGCTCCACCCTGCTGGCCTGCTGGCTGGGAGGGTCCTTGTGAGCTCTCTTTGAACAGAAGCAGCAGCCTACTGAAGCCAGGGCTGGGCTTAATAGAACACAGCTGCCAGAGTCTGCAATCGGCTCCACCCTGCTGGCCTGCTGGCTGGGAGGGTCCTTGTGAGCTCTCTTTGAACAGAAGCAGCAGCCTACTGAAGCCAGGGCTGGGCTTAATAGAACACAGCTGCCAGAGTCTGCAATCAGCTCCACCCTGCTCGCCTACTGGCTGGGAGGGCCTTTATAAGCCCACTCTGAACAGAGGCAGTGGTCAGTCAACTGCTTCCACGGGGAGTTCTTGCTTGGGCTCCTGTTTCCAGTTTTCTTTGACCTTTCCTGGGAATCCTCTTTTGGCGAATTGATTCCTGTTGCTGTTTATTCTTGCAGCTTCCTCTCCAGTCTGCTGCAGCCCTTTCATGGGAATCCTCTTTTTGCGAATTGATTCCTGTTGCTGTTTATTCTTGCAGCTTCCTCTCCAGTCTGCTGCAGCCTTCCGCCCTGCTCCTTTGGGCTTCCACCTGACGGCTCTGCTGTCCTCCGCTGCCTTCCGCCCAGCTACTCTGGGCTCCTACCTGGCAGCTCTGCAATAATTCGCTGCCTTTCCGCCCTGCTCCTCTGGGCTCCTACCTGGCGGCTCTGCCGCATTCCGCTGCTTCCGCCCAGCTCCTCTGGGCTTCCACCTGACGGCTCTGCCGTACTCCGCTGTCTTCCGCCCTGCTCCTTTGGGCTTCCACCTGACGGCTCTGCTGTCCTCCGCTGCCTTCCGCCCAGCTACTCTGGGCTCCTACCTGGCAGCTCTGCAATACTTCGCTGCCTTCCGCCCTGCTCCTCTGGGCTCCTACCTGGCGGCTCTGCCGCATTCCGCTGCCTTCCGCCCAGCTCCTCTGGGCTTCCACCTGACGGCTCTGCCGTACTCCGCTGTCTTCCGCCCTGCTCCTCTGGGCTCCCGCCTGACGGCTTTGCCGCACTCCACTGCCTTCGGCCCTTCTCTTCTGGGCTTCCTTGTCTGGCAGCCTTGCCACACTTCTCTGCATTCTGCCCTGTTCCTCTGGGCTCTTTGTCTTGCTTCCTGCCTGTTCCAACTTCTGATATTCTATCCTGTCCTGTACCTGGTTATTTCTTTCAACGCTGCTTTCTACTTATATACATCTTGGTCCACTGTGATGCCTCCACTTAAATCCGTTTAACAGTGTGACTCTGGGTTGGTCTCCGTTCCGATCAGATAAGGGAAGACTTCTGTTGCCATCACCAAATCCATTGAAGTCGTACCTGTCTCAGTTTATGGTCTTTCAGGTTTACCCTTGCACTGAGTACAACAGTTTCCTCGGCACGCCTAAGTCATGACGTTGCTGTATGACTGTTGTTAAGAGTAATCTGCTGGTACCTATCCCAAGGGCTTTCCCAATCCGTGGAGAACCCTTATCATATTCCAGTACACCCTTATTTCTGATCAATCCATGTTGCCCAGTATACTTGCTTGTCTTTGCATTTTCTCTGTCTCTTTGTTTACAGCCTGCTCCTGCTGCCCCTGTGAATACCTGTTTCACCTTTAATCTGTTATATGCTAGCATTGTCTCCGGAATCTCCCTTATTCCACTTTAATGCAGTGAGAGATAGCCACTGTCCTGTGCTCTCCGCCCACACTCCTGACAGATTGACTGACCTAAAAAAGAACATTTTTGATTCTTGGGCCAATGCTTGTTCGATCCAAGATGCCTATGAAGAAAAACAAGAACCCTTGGCGAACCCCTATATCCACCAAGCAAACTGCCAGCACCCAGTTCCTTGAGACTTATACCCATAATGAAGCTACCGCCCTCAGAGAGAATGGGTATCTCCGTGCCAAATTTTTTTCACATTTTTCTGTCAAACCCAGTACTCCGGGATGGGACTCTGTGTTTTCTGCAAATCCTGACTTGATGACCTCAGAACAGTTACAGGAAGAAAATAGGTATTTGACTCAGTCCTTGGCATGCCCCTCCAAGTCAACGGATAGTTGGGAGGCTCCAACGTATACCTCTGTGAAAAGTCTTCCTACTGTGTACTGTTCCAGTGAACCTGTAAAGTATTGCCCTGTCACTATTCAGTGTGTTAGGGCTGACATCATGAAGCAAGATTCTAAGACGCTTTATGTTGGTGCTATGCATTATCCTGATAAACACAATGTCACTCATGCCTTTAGACTTGGTTCTGTTTCACAGATTTACTCTGAAACCTCAGAGTCTTACGCTAAGACAACAGCAGATCCTGATGTTAAAGAAAGGCCAGCCAAATCCCCTGAGGATGTCTTTGATTTGGAAAGTTTCCAGAAACCGCTACTTGCGCTAAAGAGGCAATCTATGGATTTATATGACGACTATGCCATCCTGTATTGGATCAACGTAAGAGAGGGATACATTTCATCTTCGGATAACCTATGTCATCCTGAACCAGACATTCTCTCTCTAATTATTGATGACATTTGGGTTCCTAATGAGTTGCATAAGCTAAAGGAAAGAACATTGGAGCAAATAGAAGGATTGGAGCAGGAATATGCTTACCAGTTGCAGGTTAACTTGGAGTGCTCTTCTCTTTCTGTTCGAGATGCCCGCCAGGCTTTCCCCAACTACGATTTATTTGGTGAAGACCGTTCCTCCTGTACCTCACTGTGTGACTTCTTTGAAAGGTCTCTTCTGTCGCCTGCTGAGTCTACCTGTGCTATCTTTTCTGAAACTTCTGCAGACTCGGTACAAGACCTTTTCCCGGAACCTAACCCTAGTCTAACTCCAATGCTGTCCTCTGTCCCAGTATCCAGCACTGCCTCGAACATAGACAGCAATGCAATCAACCTTTCTAGTGTTTACAACTCAACAAATACTCCAGTATCTGAAACTACTTCCAGTCCAACAACCCTCTTTTTCAAAGACTGCGTTTCAACCCTTGCTCTTGCCTGTGAACTGAATCAGGACTGTGCATCCACTCTTATTCCGGTGTCTACTTCATCACCTGAAGTAATCCAAATGCCCATAACTGAAATGAATGAAGAATCTCTTGAACGCAAAAGCATACCCTTCAGCGAAAAGAAAGATTCAATAATTGATTTACTGTTTCAAGACCTTATGATCAGTACCATTGTTAGTGTTATGCTGCTTGATCATTTAGACCAGTGGAACGAGATACCTGCACCACCTGTCAGTGAAAGGATTTCGATCAAGCCTCCGCTAGCCTTGCACTCAGCAGTATCTACTTCCCAAGTACTTGAATACTCCGAGCCAGTAACCAACTACATGAGTGTGGTATCCACGGGCCAATGCCAAAGTATACCTATTGGAATAATAATGCCATCAGAATACCAGCTCTCTGTGACAAAGAATACATTTACCCTTTCTGAAAGCCACCAAGATAGTTCAGTTTTGCCACAGCCTTCTGAAGGTAAAACATTTTCTTTGCATTCTGAGGCACAGTCAAGACCGCTGCATCCACAGAACAACCTGAAACCAACAATTCCTGTGTCTGTACCAGTCTCTATTGCTGTATCCTCTAAAGAGCTTCAGTCTACAATTTTGTTTTCCTGCACACCCACCTTACGTACTGACGTACCTTGCGAGTCGTTTGGTAGTGTTGTGAAGAACAATCATCCCTTTGCATTTTCTGATCGAAGTACTACACTGAAGGAATATGAAACCTTTACCTGGGCATTGATTTCAACTTTAGTGCTTCAACCCTTACTCTTTCTGCTGCTTAAAAGACACAATGGACTATGCCTTCTTTTGGGGCACCAGGAGGGGCCCTGTGAGGGGGGCATACTGTCACGATCCTGCTCGCCTGCCACCCAGCACCGCTACATGCGCCTCTTCCTTTATTTCCTTGTTTTACCGCTGCAGTTTTGGACTACTCTAATTGCATGTTCCATTCCGGATTTTGGATTAAACCAGCAGATGCATTCTGGGACATGTATGCTGTCCAAAAGGCAGAGGGCTGGAGGAGGCCTATTGAATACAATTGTTTGCAGTAAGCTACCAAGAGCTGCAGAGGGCCTAATTGAACACAGCTGCCAGAGTCTGCAATCGGCTCCACCCTGCTGGCCTGCTGGCTGGGAGGGTCCTTGTGAGCTCTCTTTGAACAGAAGCAGCAGCCTACTGAAGCCAGGGCTGGGCTTAATAGAACACAGCTGCCAGAGTCTGCAATCGGCTCCACCCTGCTGGCCTGCTGGCTGGGAGGGTCCTTGTGAGCTCTCTTTGAACAGAAGCAGCAGCCTACTGAAGCCAGGGCTGGGCTTAATAGAACACAGCTGCCAGAGTCTGCAATCAGCTCCACCCTGCTCGCCTACTGGCTGGGAGGGCCTTTATAAGCCCACTCTGAACAGAGGCAGTGGTCAGTCAACTGCTTCCACGGGGAGTTCTTGCTTGGGCTCCTGTTTCCAGTTTTCTTTGACCTTTCCTGGGAATCCTCTTTTGGCGAATTGATTCCTGTTGCTGTTTATTCTTGCAGCTTCCTCTCCAGTCTGCTGCAGCCCTTTCATGGGAATCCTCTTTTTGCGAATTGATTCCTGTTGCTGTTTATTCTTGCAGCTTCCTCTCCAGTCTGCTGCAGCCTTCCGCCCTGCTCCTTTGGGCTTCCACCTGACGGCTCTGCTGTCCTCCGCTGCCTTCCGCCCAGCTACTCTGGGCTCCTACCTGGCAGCTCTGCAATAATTCGCTGCCTTTCCGCCCTGCTCCTCTGGGCTCCTACCTGGCGGCTCTGCCGCATTCCGCTGCCTTCCGCCCAGCTCCTCTGGGCTTCCACCTGACGGCTCTGCCGTACTCCGCTGTCTTCCGCCCTGCTCCTTTGGGCTTCCACCTGACGGCTCTGCTGTCCTCCGCTGCCTTCCGCCCAGCTACTCTGGGCTCCTACCTGGCAGCTCTGCAATACTTCGCTGCCTTCCGCCCTGCTCCTCTGGGCTCCTACCTGGCGGCTCTGCCGCATTCCGCTGCCTTCCGCCCAGCTCCTCTGGGCTTCCACCTGACGGCTCTGCCGTACTCCGCTGTCTTCCGCCCTGCTCCTCTGGGCTCCCGCCTGACGGCTTTGCCGCACTCCACTGCCTTCGGCCCTTCTCTTCTGGGCTTCCTTGTCTGGCAGCCTTGCCACACTTCTCTGCATTCTGCCCTGTTCCTCTGGGCTCTTTGTCTTGCTTCCTGCCTGTTCCAACTTCTGATATTCTATCCTGTCCTGTACCTGGTTATTTCTTTCAACGCTGCTTTCTACTTATATACATCTTGGTCCACTGTGATGCCTCCACTTAAATCCGTTTAACAGTGTGACTCTGGGTTGGTCTCCGTTCCGATCAGATAAGGGAAGACTTCTGTTGCCATCACCAAATCCATTGAAGTCGTACCTGTCTCAGTTTATGGTCTTTCAGGTTTACCCTTGCACTGAGTACAACAGTTTCCTCGGCACGCCTAAGTCATGACGTTGCTGTATGACTGTTGTTAAGAGTAATCTGCTGGTACCTATCCCAAGGGCTTTCCCAATCCGTGGAGAACCCTTATCATATTCCAGTACACCCTTATTTCTGATCAATCCATGTTGCCCAGTATACTTGCTTGTCTTTGCATTTTCTCTGTCTCTTTGTTTACAGCCTGCTCCTGCTGCCCCTGTGAATACCTGTTTCACCTTTAATCTGTTATATGCTAGCATTGTCTCCGGAATCTCCCTTATTCCACTTTAATGCAGTGAGAGATAGCCACTGTCCTGTGCTCTCCGCCCACACTCCTGACACTTATAGAATCTGATGACGAAGTAAAGAATCAAGTAAACTTTCATATGCAGAATGAAGATTGTATGTGTGAAGAGCACTGCAGAAAATGCAAGCTGTTTTTTAACTGTACAGATGCAACAACGCAAGTAGATTAAATAATCTTAAAGGCTAGCTATAAGTAGTGAATAGACTGTAGGCAGCGCCGCCATTATATAGAATCTGGACATCGGTGTCACACATTTAGTAAGCTGAGACCCATGAAGAAAGAAGGATCGGAAAGCTGTGTCACAGCACCCAAGCAACTAAAGATTGAGGAAAGGCCTGAAATAGCTGTCTGACCTGGTGTCAAGGGATGGAGTGGCCAAGAACCGGTTATCTATACCGGTTATCTATTCTTGATGGGAAGCTGAATCAGCTCTTGTTAATGTGCAAGAAAGAACACGAGTGCCAAGTTTATTATTTCAAGACAATTAAATGCTGCAAAACAGGCCAAAATACAGTCTCTTGTAACATGAGTCAAGGATAGAATTAGGAGTTGGGCATGCAGACCTGAACTGAGATAATAGTGTGCCTATACTCCCTTTTATTCTCAGGATCAATGATACTTTACAAGGACAAGTTCAAAGACAATCTGAATTGCAGACGGCATGAGCGATGAGAGATGTTGGGCTAATTTGGTGGTAGACCTGGTCAAGTCCACCGACTGACACCTGGGGTACCAGCTTATGTGCTGCTAGTGCGCTGAATGTTCCAGAAGGGTACAAGCATCCCAACCAATTGTAGAGGGACATATAACGAAGAGCCTTATAGTTTGATAGCCAATTGTGTACTGTGTATCTAGTAACCGACTAAGATGACTTGCACTAGGGGTGACCCCTAGTTCAGTTGCCCAGGAAGTCAATCCTTGAATTTATTGGGATTTAAAATTGAAAGACTCCCAGTTTAGTTACCCAGGAAGTCAATCCTTGAATTTATTGAAAAGTAGTTGAAATTGAGAACATTAATCAGATAACACTTGTGATAACATGTACCCAAGCGTATGTAAAAAAAAATTGTTTATGCTTTGGAAAACTAGTTAAAAACAAATTTGTTGTTTATTCTTTTGTATAATTGCTTAAAAATATCAGGTTATCGTTTTCTTTAATTCGTTGTGCCATTACTATTTCTATGTATGTGTATTGTGTATAGGATCCTTGATTTTATTGTTTGAACTGTATATATTATGATTTTTGAACTTTTTCTCATAATTACTTTGGATGCAGCATCTGACTGTTGCTTGAAGTTTACAAATTTTGTATATTAGTAATAAATAAGTTACCTTTGAAACTACTTAATTGAATTGAGTGTTTTTGGGCCCTTAGATTTTTAGGGTCCGTTAAGCAGACATACGGAGATATGCAAATAAAAAACGCATATCTTGAAGTTCTCTATTCTACAGGGAGCCTAATATAGGACATTCCAGGTGTTGAGTAACATATAGACCCTCTGTGTGATATCTCATATATTGTGGAGACAACCAATAATTAATATCAATATTGATTGAGCTATGAGGCTCATGCCTGTTAGAAAAACACTTTGTTCTTTTGCACTAGGGGTGGGCATAAGTTGTCCACCTGACTGTAGAGACCCAATCACAAACCGATCCCTTATAGAAAGTAAACTTAGCTGTTCGCTTTAAGCCAATCAGAACACCACATAGGTTTTTCTTAGTTTGCCACGTAATATGATGTCACATATGATGTGTTTTTGCTATAAAAGTATATTTTTTCATGAAATGCATCGAGATAATGCTTTGCGACGTCTGTTGACGTCCGTTGTAATGCCCAGGTTTTAGACAATGGAAAATGAAACAGTCGGGAAAAACTGTTTGCCAACTTCCTGAGTCAGTCTTATTATTTGGTGTAAAGGTCAGTCTGCATCCCATGTTGAGTATGACGTGTTACTGATTTAAGGGCCGCTAAGGGTTCAACAACATCAACTGCATCGTCTAACTTACAAAACTCCACGCACACCTTTCACCATCTGTGTTTGATTAGTAAATACATCCAAACCTACACCCGTTGGGCGTCACACTCACTGAGACACACTATGCCTCGGCACACCCAGCAAAACACAGACACACCCACCTATGCACTCCAAATGCATGAACACTCCCCATGACACCCCCCAATAGATGGACACACCCACACCAAAAATACGCAAACACACCAACATGCCAGAACGCAATTAACACACTCACAGAAATACCTATAACACATAGCCAAGAAGACACGAATATTACAGCACTGAATGGTGGAAAATAGACCCGATGTCATATGTAGATGAGAACCACTCTGACAATATCAACATAGTCATCCTAATGCAAGAAAGACACAGAACCCACAGGACATACACTTCACACAATGACAAAGACATATACCAACACATAGCAAGACACAAACATACAGAACCCACACAGCGATCCAACCACACATGTCACACCATCAAGAACACATGCCTCCCACAATCATCAAAAAAGCTGCACACAAGGAAAAATATGCACCTCTGGTCGCATGAAAGACACAACACCTATGCACACACCCAGGTCATGCAGTACACACAGATAAAACCACAAAACCGAATGTTGCACACATCCCAATTACAGTCAAACGCCTCTACCTCCACCCTTGACTAACTATAAATACCGCACTCATGTACCCAACACATGTATATAAAATACTATAGCTATTGTTCACTACTAACTAATCTGTCATAATTGTCATGATGCAGGGACATGGTATGCACACGTGAGAAGGGAAGTCAGGACTGTGTGGGTGGAGGCCAGGGGAGAGACACACTGTGCACATGTTTACACATCCACATATGTCTATTGTACATACATTATCACCACACACACCCATTGCAACATAGGCAAAGGACCAAGTACCCCTCAGTGTCACCAGCAGTTTGCATTTGTCCATCCAACACATAAACACATTGGTCAAGTAACATCATAAGGTGAGTGGTATTGCATTCACATCCCACATGTACCACATGTAACGTGCAGCAGGATGATGATGACTCTGTGCAGACATAAGGATGGTAGTCATTCCTTGTATTATACAAACACATACAAAACACAGAGCGGTGAAGTCACACATGCATGTGTCATGCTGCACACACAGACAGATCCAGAAGCTGTGTAGATGGGCCACACAGATATACAGCAGGCCAGGCCAGGCCTCGGGAAACCTCCCAAAACCAGATCACACTCAATGGGCGGATCATGTATCCACATGCACATCTGCCAATCTGTGTGACATAGCCATCATGTACATGACATACACAGATGGATGTGATGCCAATCACGCTAGGCATATCCACCAGTGGTCAATGTCTGCTACACAGCATTCATCATGGACAGGTGGCACTTGATAGCATGAGTCAAAGGTGCCCATGGCACATGCAGAAACCTCCAAAACACAGTACATCACACTGGTGAACATGCATGTACACAGCATTGCATACCTCAAGGGGAGGAGAAAGCAGTGCCTGGCATGTGCACGGGTCACTCAGGTCATGGCACTGTCCGGCCTTCACAATATCTGCAACACCAACAGCCAGACATGCCAGTGCACAATTGCATGCCCTTCTGCATTTGTGTATGTGTGCACGCCACTGTCCTTGCATCAGTGAGTCAAGACTATGTGCATGCGCCAGTCCAGGTACACCAATGAAGGGCAACACAACAGTGTATACAGTCATAAACGGATTGCCCGCCAACACACATTTTATCATCCGGCTCAGCTTGGGACCAGCCTGTCAGCACCACCTACCCTGAGTCCCACCATACCTCAGGATGACTGCTCAAGGATGATCCCTCCTCTCCTGCTGCTGTGTTTCAAAAACCCAACTTTAGCCAACAGGAGGTGGAGGTCCTGGGGACTGAGGTGCAAAGCAGGTATGGGCATCTCACTGGTCACAGCTTGCTGCACACTGAGGTGGCATCATGGTCTAAGTCCTGGGCAAAGATTGCAAGGCGCATCACCAAAGTCAGGGTCCACCAGCACAATGCCAAGGAGGCAAAGAAGCAGTAGGTCGATCTCAGGTGGGTCACTGCCATCAAGGCACAGAAGTTCTGGAGACAGGCACAGACAATCCATCCTGGCCCATGCTGCAGGCCTGTATTAGCCACCTGGAACTCCTGGCCCTACGCCAGATTTGCCCAGAGGACTATGTGAGGTGTCAGTAATGCAAGGCAGACAACTGCTTGTAGTTTTATCAGTAGCTAACATCTTATTTTAACAAAGAAATGCACACAAACAAACAAACTAAGCCTACTAGACCAGGGAATGCCCTACGTAGTCTAGGATCTAAGGGAAAATCTCCTAGCATGCATAAACTTGCCCTCACATTAAACAACAGAACAGTCAAAACAATGGGCAACACAACAGTGTATCCATATATACATCTGCCAATCTGTGTGACATAGCCATCATGTACATGACATACACAGATGGATGTGATGCCAATCACGCTAGGCATATCCACCAGTGGTCAGGTCTGCTACACAGCATTCATCATGGACAGGTGGCACTTGATAGCATGAGTCACAGGTGCCCATGGCACATCCAGAAACCTCTAAAACACAGTACATCACACTGGTGAACCTGCATGTACACAGCATTGCAAACCTCAAAGGGAGGAGAAAGCAGTCCCTGGCATGTGCACGGGTCACTCAGGTCATGGCACTGCCCAGCCTTCACAATATCTGCAACACCAACAGCCAGACATGCCAGTGCACAATTGCATGCCCTTCTGCATTTGTGTATGTGTGCACGCCACTGTCCTTGCATCAGTGAGTCAAGACTATGTGCATGCGCCAGTCCAGGTACACCAATGAAGGGCAACACAACAGTGTATACAGTCATAAACGGATTGCCCGCCAACACACATTTTATCATCCGGCTCAGCCTGGGATCAGCCAGTCAGCACCACCTACCCTGAGTCCCACCATACCTCAGGATGACTGCTCAAGGATGATCCCTCCTCTCCTGCTGCTGTGTTTCAAAAACCCAACTTTAGCCAACAGGAGGTGGAGGTCCTGGGGACTGAGGTGCTAAACAGGTATGGGCATCTCACTGGTCACAGCCTGCTGCACACTGAGGTGGCATCATGGTCCAAGTCCTGGGCAAAGATTGCAAGGCGCATCACCAAAGTCAGGGTCCACCAGCACAATGCCAAGGAGGCAAAGAAGCAGTAGGACGATCTCAGGTGGGTCACTGCCATCAAGACACAGAAGTTCTGGAGGCAGCCACAGACAATCCATCCTGGCCCATGCTGCAGGCTTGTATTAGCCACCTGGAACTCCTGGCCCTACGCCATATTTGCCCAGAGGACTATGTGAGGTGTCAGTAATGCAAGGCAGACAACTGCTTGTAGTTTTATCAGTAGCTAACATCTTATTTTAACAAAGAAATGCACAAAAAACCAAACTAAGCCTCCTTGACCAGGCAATGCCCTACGTAGTCTAGGGTCTAAGGGAAGATCTCCTAGCATGCATAAACTGGCCCTCACATTAAACAACAGAACAGTCAAAACAAAGCATAAACAACTTAAATAAAAGATTATCAAACACCCAGTGTCTTGGGTGACTTCTACTTGTCCTGGGTAGATCTAATTCCCCAAGGAATGTCCAAAGTCAATTTCTCCCAAGGAAAATAAAGTCTTAAATCACTTCTTAAAACAATCCAAAGAAATAAAAGTTCACTCAAACAAAAATCCACTGTTAACATTTCCTACATTGTTTGATAAAAAATTCCCCTTCCAACTTCCACAAAGAAAACAGCACCAATGGTATTCCTGGATAAACTCCTTTCAAGAAATAATGGTTATAGTTCAGAACAAAAGTACCACTCTGCTTCATAACCACTCCACCTCTTGTGATCTCTACGGCATATTCAATACAATTGATGTCTTCTCAGAAACTCCCTTCTGCCAATTATACGGTGAGAGCAGGCTCCCTTGCCTCACAGTCTAATACTGCTTCTACTACATTCAAATAATGTTCAGCCAAAACACAGATTTACTGCTACTGCTGCAGCTTGATACTTGTCAAGTATGTTTAGGCAACTTAATCAAGGCTCTTCAAGCACTACAAGGTTGGCAAGGTAATCTTTTTTCATATGTGATGAGAAGGTACAACCTATCTGCCTTTCCTATCTGTCTTGCAGCTACAACAAAATATGTCTTGCCTTCCAGACTGCTTCCCTCTCTCTCAACATCAACAGTCTAAGTTCCACAGATTAGAGAGTAGTCCTTTAACAAGCACCAAACTCCATTCCCCAGTTTCATGTACACCTTCATGTTTCTAGTAGTTACCCCAAAGCTGGATTGACACTCTTCCAGCCTTGGCTATAATTGTCACCCTTGTATCAGAGGATTCTGGATTTACAACAGTTTGAATAAACTTAAAATACAGTTCTTAATTGGGCTGGTTTCACTTTAGCAAGGCTTTGTCTACTGGCTTGGGCAATGCTTGTTCTCTTTGTGAGCAATTTCTTTGACCTCTAAATAACTGTTCTGAATGTTGCAAGGGTCAGGTTTCTCTGTGGAAACAGCTTTAGGTACACACAATTTCGTTTTGATGACAAACATCCACTTAAAGGTGTGTGTTCCCTCTTATTCGGGCAGCACTATGCTTTAAGGGGAATCAGGATCACAGTTTCATATGTGTGACCTCTCTTTGATGTTAGATAGCCTTGTAACACTATGGCAAAGTCAACTACTGCTCCTTAAAGACTTCCCAGCAACGGTCTCCTCCTTAATAGGAGGCACATGACAGTTCAGCAACAGTTTAAGTACAACAATGGGGAAAAGAAAGGCTTTCTCTTCACGCAAGCACTTCAACTTTGGTGAAACAAGCATGTGAAACAATTCCCTTGTTACAGTGGCTTTCCACAACTGCAAGCAACTTTACTCGCTTTTACTTACATGCAAGCATCAATTAAGCTTGTTTCAGTTACTGGCAAGGTATTGCTGATGATTTGGAGTACCGAGTGTCAATCACTGGCTCCACATCACAGTGGTTGCGGACTGCTTCTACTTCCCAACTCTATTTCTCCTACCACTACTGCTATAAGCACTCCTGGGACCCACACCCCTCTGCAGCACTGGTGTCTAAGATCTGGCCTTGATAATGGAGTGTCTATCTTTCTCCAGTTTCCCTCGGCTTCGTCCTCAGATGGATGCATGACTTCAGATGTGCATTCACAGCAATAAGGCGCACCTGGAAAGACTGTCAGTTCCTCCTAGTCTCTTCCAATGCAGCCAGAGCCAAATAGGGTTTGTGAGCACAGGACCAACTTAGAGCCTGCAGGTGAAATCTACTCTTCCTTTGTTCTGTGTCCCTTTCTTGGTCACACTTACTAGTGAACTGCCAACCTTGTGCTCTGCTTCTTCTGCTACTACGGACGACCTTCCAGCTCCTGCTCCAGCTTCTTTCTACTGTCCTTTCCTGCTGCAGACTTGTATGCCTCTCAGACGAGGCAATTAGCTTCAGGTGCAGGTTGGAGTTAATTGCCTGACCTTGCCAAAGACTGTTCGACCTGCCTGCCTGTCTTTTACCTCTACATGCCTCTTCATCCCTCTTCTTCATCAAAGTCCCTGAGGGAGTCTGGTACATGTAGTCCATTTTAGGGAAATTCAGGTTTCTTACCACTTTAGGTAGGCAAAATGCCATCAGAAGGGCAGGGTTATGGGAAAGTTAAAAAAGGGTTCACCCCAGTCATCCTGGCTGGATTCCCCATCTGATCCTCCCACAACACACCACCCCCAGGGTCGTGATCATAGAGTGCCTGCTTCCCCTGCCACATGAGAAGTGTCCTGGACCAGGTTTCTGGGGGTAATCCCATCAGATCTTCCACAACTACCAGAGATGCTCATGCCTCGACAGGCCCCAGTACATGTCCGTTAGGTGTTCCTTGCCTTATCGGCTACTACACCATTTGTATGATTACCATCACTTGCCCTTTGTTCTCAGGGTGTGTGTGCCACATGCACGTCTACACGAAACCCCACACTGAAAAGAGTAGTTTTCCTATCTGCATGTGCAAATGTGTCTGGTGTCTGTTACCTCTGTAGTCGTCATGTGTGTGCCACATGCCTGTGCTTTATGCCCCTTGGTGTGTGAATTGCCTCATGTGTCCCTGTTGCCTCTCTTGCAGCCTCCTTTGTCAGTGAGCCCATGGCTCATGATGATGCCCCTGTATCAGAGCTGTGACTCATCCACAGGAGGCACACAATGAGGAGGATGGCAGATGTGGAGAAGATGGCAGAGGTGGAGGCTAATGTGTGGCATGATGAGGCACAGGAGCAACAACAGACAGGGTATGCAATGACATGAAGCCCCCTATGGACTACTATAGCTTCATCTGTGGCAGATCATGTGTCTCCACCTGCTCTGCCTGTTCCCACACCCCTTGTTCATGTGATCCCCACCCTACTGCATTAGGACAGCTCCCCTACCTGGACTGTCTCACACCTGTGTTCCCCTGTGACGCATGCCCTCCTTATGGTGCTTGGGCCAGCACAAGGGTGAAGAGTGTGTACCCCTCCTGCTGCCCTGCATGGGGCACATCTGTGTCCTGTGACATCTGCAGGAGTGGGGCCCGCAGTGCCCATAGTGCCACCAAGACCATCGGTGTTGGCTGCAGCTCGTCTACCTATGGAGGACACTGTCTCTGCCGCAGCAACTGCTGCCACTGCAACTTCAGAGGACCAGCTGCATGTCACCATGGCTCAGGTCACCACACCTGGAGGTGCCCGTGCTGACATCTACCAACAGTTGCTATGGGTCCTGCATGAGGTGGCAAGGGATTTGAATAAATGGGGGCACAGACAATTGCAGGAACATAAGGCTCTGAGGGAGGATGGTGCAGGGCTCAGAGCCAAATTACAGGCAGACAGAGGCAAATTGGGGGCGATCAAGGATTCTGTTTGTGTCATCCAACAATCTCTATTGCTGAAACAGATAGCTCTATCACCTCATGCGTCCCCTGAGCTCTCAGCCACTCTAACTTCTCGTATGGACAGGGCTGGCCAGTGGGACACACAGCGGACCACTCCGTTGCCTGTTCCTCAAACTTGCCAAGCCAGTGGACCCTGCATGGCGAAGGTAAAGGAAGAGGTTGGAGGTGGTAGTCATGAGGGACAGCAATTCAGCGGGGCCAGGGGTTGAACTGTGATTGGATGTGTTTTTACCGGTTGTCTCCATTCCGTATCACTCTCCCCGCAAAGTGTGCCTTTGAATTGTTTACTTTACTTCATGTTTCTAGTGCCCACTTGTTCCACTTACTCCCTCTGTGCACCACATCTTCACTATGTATGTGTCATTCACCTGCACTCACCCTTACATGCATATATTTATTTGTTTGGTAGGTTCCCAACATATCTATCTGAAAGCCTTTCTAGGCTCCCATTTCGAAGGACACATTGTTCTAACAATAGCAAACTCTTGGTGGTACCTAGGACTAAGTTGGCCATGGTCACGATAGGGTCCTTTTTATGCCTCTGTTCCCATGTAATAGAACTTTTTGCCTCCTGATTAGAGAGGCATTTCAATTTTCACTAAAACCTCATGATTTGTCATGAGCACTTTTCTGTCTGTGTCTGCCGATTCTGGATTGGTGCAGCTTATTGTTTTGGATTTGTTTTTGTTTCTTCACCCTTATGCCTATTGGCCTGGCTTTGGCATGAATACAATAAATAAATGAATATTCTTGGACTTGTTTGTGTGTACTTTTTCACCATTGTGGTCAACACTGTGCTGTACCATTCAATAAAGTTCATTGTGTGTGCTCCATGACTCATGTCCATTCTGTCATGTGTGTGTACTTTGTTACTTTGTAGGTTGTGGTGTGTAGGACGATGTCGGGCCGGGCCCTGCACATGGTCATGACAGGTGTGTTCCTTGCTATGGCAATTGGACACCATTCACATAGGTACAGTAAATGCTTATTTCCTGACTTGTGCACATTCACATGGCTCGTCTTTGTGTCTGTGGAATGACGCGCATGGGAATCCACATGTATCATGTGTGTAGTCCTGTGATGGAGGAAGTGTGCCCACTTCATTGATGATTTGCCCGTCATGCCTTGCAGCTGTTTGGAGTGGTATGTGCAGACAGGGAGGGGTTGTGCCCATAAATGGGTGTATACATCAGGTCTATGTCTTCTTGTGTGGCGTCCATGCATGGCTCATTCAGTTCTGGCAGCGACATTGGATCCCCAAGTAGATGTGACACGCACAAGATATTCCAGGTCGACCTCTGTTCAAAATCTTGGACGCCCTGGGCATCTCATAAACAAACTATGCAGATGACACTCTGGTGCTCATCCCTCTCTCGGGCAATTATCTATCTGACCTGAACACCCTGAATTCCATTTACTCAACGATCCAATCCTGGATGGCAGAAAACTGGTTATGCCTCAACAGTGTGAAAATCGAACTTCTGCTAATTGGTTCCCCATCCACCCTGGGTAAATTGGATCAGCAATACTGCTCCTTCACTGTTGATAACATCCCCATCACTGTCTCACATGTCAGCAAGACGCTGGGAATGTATCTTGAACCCAACCTGACCATGGATAGACAGGATAATGCTATTGCATCCTCCTCAGTGTATCACTCAAAACTGATTAATGCAGCCAGACCCTTCCTCTCCCAACATAATTGCCTCACCATTGCTAGGGCGATAATTGGCTCAAGGTTGGACTACTGTAATGCCCTCTTTGTAGGGACCTCCCGCAAGAATCTGGCCAAATTTCAACTAGCTCAGAACAATGCCTTGAGGGCCGCAACTGGCATTTTGCAAAGGGACCATATCTCTGAGGTCAGAAGGCAGGTACACTGGCTCCCTGTCAAGGAGAAGTTTGTTTTCAAAACCCTCGCCTTGACACACAAATGTCTCCACAGCTTGGCTCCTCCTTATCTAGCTCAAAGGATTGCCAAATACACGCCATCTAGACCTTCTAGAGTGGCGTATTCTAACAGAGTCACTGTTGCCCTAACCCACAGAGTGCGTGCGGGTGGTACCAGCTTCCCAACTATGGCCGCCACGTTTTGGAACACCCTCCTGTCCCAGATTAGGTTGATTGACTCTCATGCAGCCTTCCAGAAAGCCATCAAAACTAGGATCTTTGTTTGAACGTGCACTTTTACCACCTGTATGTATCTCTGTTTATGCATCCAAGTAACTTGAATCAAGCTATTCCTGTTTGGCAGCATTACTGAACCCTCTATGTGCCTCTTTATATGCAACGAAACAACTTGTATCAAGCAATATCCTGTTGGGCTGCATTCTTGTAACCCTGAATCAAGCCTTCTTACTTCCCTCTTAGTGCCTCGATGCCTGTGTGCTGTAGTGTGCTCTATAAATCCAATAAATAAATAAATGAAGAGTGATGTGTGGGCAAGGGGAAGTGTGGTGTTATGCATTCCTGTGCACATCTGGCATGGCCTGCCTACATCCTCGGTGAACAAACTGACCTTGTAATTGCCTGCTGTGTCAATAAGGTAAAAGGGCCCTTGTTTCCTATAATCTAGTGGGTTGTGGGTAGAAAGGCTCCTCTAAAACAGTGAAGAACATGTTATTCATTGTGGCCTATCACTACTGATTATAGTAGGTGGTGTTCTGCATTCAATGGCCACATAGAATGCATGGGGGTCATAGGCCCTTCACCCGATTCCTATTAATATGTGCAAATGGTCCCATCCAGCCAGATTCATACCCAGAGAGGCTCTGGGAGGGGTGCACCATGGACATCAAGCTGTTCTGCATTAGCATACATTCGGAGCACAGATGGGTGAGTTACGAGTATTCATGTACACATGTGTCCCACGGTAATAAACTGTGTGCATCATTAGACCATGCAAGAACATATCCAGGTATGTTTTACAGGACTAGTTGTGGACCTGAAGAGGAGTAGACCCCCCCTCTCCAGTGATAGAAAGGTAAAAATGTAATTCAGGGCATGTGCCCCACCCTCCTGTCCAGCATTGTAAAAATTATTAGCATTGTCCATTGAGCCAGCCAGGCTGCTCTTATTATAGGGAGCCACATTAGAAAATAAGTGACATTGCACACATGTATTTAGGACAACATAAAAACATAAATAAATGCTTACATTGCGCACAACATACAAAACATACAACATAGCTCCCTGACATAAGAAATATCACCTACGCTCAATAGACATTAGAAAAACATATCAGAAAAAGGAATCCATTATTTTCCAAATGAGTGCCACATCATGCATTACAAATAAACTGCAGCCCTTAGACCTCCAGTAAATGTAAAAGTGTTGAACAAATAAAAAACATAGGGCTGTGTTTATCTCAGAAAGGGAGGGCTTTGACAGAAGCTAAGGTGCAGTGACTTAGAAGTTTAAACTGTAAGAATATAATGTTTCCAATGGTGCCACTTACAAATGAAATTGGAATAAAGTCAGGAAAACATAAGCCAGGTGACGTAACCAACAGACAACTAGACAGCTAATCTTTGTCCTTGGTGGACTACGTGAGAAACCTGAGGCGTTTCTCCATGGCTATTCCCGGGGATCCCCGATTCAGGTGGCCAGGACACAGCCATCACTTTTGGATGCAGTTCCTGGGGGTGGACCAGTGTGGGAGGATCACATGGGTAGTGGGACCCGGGGTTATGCTTGGGGGAATACCCCAGGTGCGGTACCATCACAGGGAGGCTGGTGAGGGAACCAAAGTCCCTGAAGCTTTTATAAGCCATTCCCGCTCATCATCCCTTCCACCCGTTGAATCTCCTTTATCCAAAGGTAAATCCAGCAGTCCATCCACATTTGAAAACTCATTATCATTAAAACTACAACTCCCAGAATCACTGCTATCCTGTCTTCTACTCGGATATTCCCAATCATTGTACTTCACGTCCCTCTGATTATCACTTTCTGAACTCCTAGTGAAATGTGAACAACAACTACTGTTCCCACAAACCCTGTTACTCGTACAACAAATCCTAGCCAAATTCTCCCAGTTATTCTCTTTCCCGTCCTTCGGGTTATTATTTCCTGCATTACCAACCGACTCAGATAAAACACTACCATTCCCACAAACACCCTTGTTATTTTATGATAAAAATACCGGTCATTCCCGTTTCACTCACAAACCCGCTGATATAAAGGTTGTAATTCCCTATAGAACCGTTCTCCTTTCTGACATGAACACTTCCTTACAATATGAAAGTCAACAGACAAATGCAAAACCTGTTTACATGACATGTCCCAACTCAAGGGTTTAGGCAAAGTCAAGCAATTGACCAAAATCACACACACCTGACGGCCCTTTCCTTTCTCCACAGGGATAAAAGGTGGAGCAAGCGAGCACACAAGGAACAAGGCAGACTGCATGATGAGACGCTATCCAGACCCAGCAGTACAAGAATAGGAGAAAGGCAGCAAATATGGAGAGGCTGACTAGGAGAGACACAACCTTGCCCTTTTTGACAAAACCCTGCAAACCCTCCACTGAAAGAAATGTAAGAAAGAGGACAAAAGCCCAAGTGTTCTGCAGCAGATGTCAATGGTACACAGAGTGTATGGATGCCGATGAGTCGGAGCGAGGGAGACTCCTGCTTCTGTGGTACCGGCCTTGACTACAGTAAAGAGGAAAGCCAAATGGTTCATCAAAGCCGGTGAATCGACGGGAGAGCCGATAAGAACCGGGCTGTGGTAAAGAAAAGTTGCAAAGTGAGAAAAGTTCAAAGAAGTGTAAAATTGTGAAGACCAGCTGAAAAGGGGACCAGCACCACGTGGGTGCTGCACCGAGAAACTCTGGTTGATCCCCATCTGAGTAAAACTATAGATACTGCAAGGCCATAGGAGAGCCACTAAGATAGGTCAAAGTGGTCCTACAGGAGGTCAAGCACAATCCCTGTATCGTTGAAATCCTTTGATCTACGAACTATTAAAAAAGCAAAAGAAGTGATCCTGCCACACAAGAATGTAAAGGAAGTGAATCCCATGGACATTGAAACTATAAGTGACTGTGAAGTTGGCAAGAATGAAACCGGAAGAGGATCCTGACGAGAAGAGGCAAATATAAAGTCCCAATGTACAGTGTGTTAACAAGAGTGAACCTGACCGAGCAATGTGCAATGGAACTGTTTAAAAAGACATTACGAGTAGCGAATTCTTAAAAATCAAAGATGTGCCTGCGCCCAGAAGAGGGGGACCCAGGGAGGAGTACATCACCCTAGAAAAACCATAGTGAACCCGGTGTAGGGAGGCTGAAAGCAAAAAGGGGCTCTGAGCCCAGAAAAGGGGACTCATGGGTGAATCCATCAACCAAGAAATATGTGAAACTGAACCTTGTGGTTGTTAGTTAGTTCTTTCTTGGTAAGCCTATCAGGCCCATGGGACCAGGAAACCACAGCCCTCGAAGGCCTTGATATTGAAATGAACTGTTTTATGATGCAAGCCCAAAAGAGGGAGATCCACGGGGTGAAAAGCAATCACCCACACCATGAGAAAAAAGGGTCAGCACCCGGAAGAGGGGGACTCAGGGGTGAAGAAACCTCACCCTAAGTAAAACCAGGAAACAAACTTTCATTTTGTTGAAGGAACTTTTGTTTTGTTTTTGAACACGTCAGGCCCTCGAAGACAAGAGACTTTCAAGAGAAACAAGACTTGCCCCTCAACTGTCCTCATAGCTGCAAGTGGAGCTGCCGACTCGTGCTGGGAAAGCTGAAGTGTGTGCTGTGCGACAAGATTCCATCTTACCCTGTGATCAAAACATGGGGAAGACAGATCCAAGCCACTGCATCCTGACAAATGATTTGTGAACACGTCTTTCTTTCCTTGAAAACCATCCCACACCCTTTTTGGATTAGTTGTAAGGTTTGGCAATAGGTTTGTTAGTATAGACCTTTTTATTTGAGTTAAATCCACAAGGGCTGCCTTGTTTTCATTTGTTGGTCGACGCTTCCTCCCATTTTAGATTTAGGTTTAGATTAGGTGTTTTTCCAACCTGCATACAGTTTAATAAACACTCTTGAACTGTGATCACCTGTGTCTGTCTTTACTGTTGCCACCGTGAGTTCTTTACAACTTTCTCAAGTAATGCGTCATTCAGAACTGCTATTTTCCAGTTTGTAAGTTGCAGCATATGTCTTGTGATTTAGTAAATGTGGAAAAACAGCCAGTCATGCAAATTAGCATAATATGAGGTCATTAAGATATTGTGCAATGTGTTGCTTTCTATGAAAGTGTGTTCAAAATGGACAGAGTCTGATTCTTCACATGTTACTTAATCATCTTTGGCATGAGAAATTCTCCCAGCCAGCTGAGCAAATGAAAGTTTTTTTGTCTGCACAGTTATGCATATGAATGCCTTTCATTGAGTTATGGCTGGCAAAAGTACTTCTGAACATATGGCGACCACGGAGGGACACTTTAAACATTTTAAAGATTAAAAGCTGATGAAGAGCCTAAGGTCTTTTCTGATGATATGCAATGATGTGTGGCACTGCAGAGCTTGGAGAGGGTGCAGGAACCAAGAACATAGAAGAAAGGGAGGTTGCAGTCTGACCTCATTCATTCAAAAAAGATGTCTGGTTGTGTGCCCTTTTCCTCGCTCTGCAGCACAGAAATCATGTTTTGGGTAAAGTATGAAATTGTGCAGACAACAAAAAAAATAAAGGAGACAATGGCATTATATAAAACATATAGTGGGGGCAACAGGGGGTGTAAAGGGGAGCCAATGTATTATATATATATATATATATATATATATATATATATATATATATATATATATATATATATATATATTACATGGCCACGGTAGTGGCCATGTAGTTATGGTTAAGTTGCTGTTTCCATAGGAAGAGCACTTTTTGGGTGGCTTATAACTTCGCTCTCCCTGGACGGATCCTCACCAAACTTTGCAACAAGTATTTGGGTCACTGAATATTTTTGCAAAGTTTGGTGAGTATTCGTCCAGGGGGGGCAAAGTTATAGGGTGGGTCCCAAAACTTTTTTTTTTCCCATAGACATAATGGGAAAAAACTTTGCTCACGCCTACAGCCCAAACCGCTTGACGGATTTACACCAAATTAGCGGCAGGAGCGGCGGCTTGGTCCCGAAAGCGTGCTTTGCTTTATTTGGTGTAAATCCGTCCAGTAGTTTTTAAAAAAATGACAAAAATGTAAGTGAAAAAAATTAGTGATATCTGTGTTCGCTTCGCGGACACACTTCCCTGTTCGCTCCGCGGACAGGACGGTGATTGGGCAAGCAGCTTGCGTGATGTCCGTGGACATCTGACGTGCTCTCTCATTGGATGCGTGAAACCGTGCAGTGCGTCTGGCTTCAGAGACGCCTGCCATCTTTGTCCCTCGCATGAGAGGCTTTGTATCCCACCTGCACAGTAAGTCCCCCACCCCCACTCATGCCCGTGTCTGTCTCCTGTTCCTCCCACCCCCCGCTCATGTCCGTGTGTCTTTCTCCCTCCCTCCCGCCCACCGCCGGCTCATGTCCGTGTGTCTTTCTCCCTCCCGCCCACCCCCCGCTCATGTCCGTGTGTCTTTCTCCCTCCCGCCCACCCCCCACTCATGTCCGTGTGTCTTTCTCCCTCCCGCCCACCCCCCGCTCATGCCCCGCTCATGTCCCGCTCGTGCCCCGCTCATCTCTCCCAACCGTCCACCCCCCGCTCTTGCCCCGTGTGTCTCTCCCACCCCTGTGTGTCTCTACCACCCGCTGCTCATGTCTATGTGTTTCTCCCCACCCGCCGCCCGCTCATGTCCGTGTGTCTCTCCCCACCCGCCGCCCACCCCCCGCTCATGTCCGTATGTCTCTCACCACCTGCCGCCCACCCCCCGCTCATGTCCGTGTGTCTCTCCCCACCCCCACTCATGTCCGTGTGTCTCTCCCCACCCGCCGCCCACCCCCCGCTCATGCCCCGTGTGTCTCTCCCCCTCCCGCCCACCCCCGTTCATGTCCGTGTGTCTCTCCCCACCCGCCGCCCACCCCCCACTCATGTCCCGTGTGTCTCTCTCCCTCCCCCCCACCCCCGCTCATGCCCCGTGTGTCTCTCCCCCTCCCGCCCACCCCCCGCTCATGCCCCATGCGTCTCTCTCTCCTTCCCCCACCCCTCACTCATGCCCCGTGTGTATCTCTCCCTCCCCTCCACCCATGCCCTGTGTGTCTCTCCCCCTCCCGCCCACCCCCCGCTCATGCCCCGTGTGTCTCTCCCCCTCCCGCCCACCCCCTGCTCATGCCCTGCGTGTCTCTCCCCTTCCCCCATCCCCTGCTCATGCCTCGTGTGTCTGTCTCCCTACCCCCCACCCCCGCTCTTGCCCGTGTGTCTGTCTCCCTCCCCCCCACCCCTGCTCTTGCCCCTTGTGTCTTTCCCCCTCCCGCCCACCCCCGCTCTTGCCCCATGTGTCGTTCCCCCTCCAGCCCACCCCCGCTCTTGCCCCATGTCTCTTTCCCCCTCCCGCCCACCCCCGCTCTTGCCCCGTGTCTCTTTCCCCCTTCCGCCCACCCCCGATCTTGGCCCGTGTCTCTTTCCCCCACCCGCCCACCCCCGCTCTTGCCCTGTATCTCTTTCCCCCTCCTGTCCACCCCGCTCCTCTTTCCCCCTCCTGCCCACCCCCGCTCTTGCCCCGTGTCTCTTTCCCCCTCCCGCCCACCCCCGCTCTTGCCCCGTGTCTCTTTCCCCCTCCTGCCCACCCCCGCTCTTGCTCCGTATCTCTTTCCCCCTCCCACCCACCCCCGCTCTTGCCCTGTGTCTCTTTCCCCCTCCCGCCCTCCCCCGCTCTTGCCCCGTGTCTCTTTCCCCCTCCCGCCCACCCCCGCTCTTGCCCAGTGTCTTTCGAACTCCCGCCCACCCCCGCTCTAGCTTCCTCCAGCCCACCCCCGCTCTTGCCCCGTCCCGCCCACCCCCACTCTTGACCCGTGTCTTTCTCCCTCCCGCCCACCCCCGCTCTTGCCCCGTGTCTTTCACCCTCCTGCCCACCCCGCTCTTGCCCCGTGTCTTTCTCCCTCCCGCCCACCCCCGCTCTTGCCCTGTGTCTTTCTCCATCCCGCCCACCCCCGCTACTGCCCCATGTCTTTCACCCTCCCGCCCACCCCCGCTCTTGCTCCGTGTCTATCACCCTCCCGCCCACCACCGCTCATGCCCCTTGTGTCTCTCTCCCTCCCCCCACCCCCACTCATGCCCCATGTGTCTCTCTCCCTCCCGCCCACCCCCCGCTCATGCCCCGTGTGTCTCTCTCCCTCCCGCCCACTCCCCGCACATGCCCCGTGTGTCTCTCTCCCTCCCGCCCACCCCCGCACATGCCCCGTGTGTCTCTCTCCCTCCCGCCCACCCCCCGCTCATGCCCCGTGTGTCTCTCTCCCTCCCCCCACCCCCCACTCATGCCCCGTGTATCTCTCTCCCTCCCCCCACCCCCGCTCATGCCCCGTGTGTCTCTCGCCCCTTCCCCCACCCCCCGCTCATGCCCCATGTCTGTCTTCTGTTCCCCCCGCTGATGCCCCGTGTCTCTCTCCTGTTCTCTCCACACCCCGCTCATGCCCCATGTCTGTGTCCTGTTCCCCCCACTCCCGCTCATGCCCTGTGTCTATCTCCTGTTGCCCCCCACCCCTCCCGCTCATGCCCCGTGTCTATCTGCTGTTCCCCCCACCCGCTCATGCCCGGTGTCTGTCTCCTGTTCCCCCACACGCTCAAGCCCCGTGTCTCTCTCTTGTTGCCCCCCACCCCCCCCGCTCATGCCCTGTGTTTGTCTCCTGTTCTCCCCACCCCCTGCTCATGCCCCGTGTCTTTTTCCTGTTCCTCCCACCCCCGGTCATGGCCCGTGTCTGTCTCCTGTTGCCCCCCACCGCCCTGCTCATGCCCCGTGTCTGTTCTCCCCACCCCCCACTCATGCCCGTGTCTGTTGTTCCCCCCACCCCCCGCTCATGCCCCGTGTCTGTCTCATGTTCCCCCCACCCCTCGCTCATGCCCCATGTCTGTCTCCTGTTCCCCCCACCCCCGCTCATGTCCTGTGTCTCTCCTGTTGCTCCCCACCCCCGCTCATGCCCCGTGTCTCTCCTGTTGCCCCCCACCTCCCGCTCATGCCCCGTGTCTGTCTCTTTTGTTCCCCCCAACCCCCGCTCATGCCCTGTGTCTATCTCCTGTTCCCCCCACCCCCCGCTCATGCCCCGTGTCTGTCTCCTGTACCCCCCCACCCCCCGCTCATGCTCGTGTCTGTCTCCTGTACCCCCCCACCCCCCCGCTCATGCCCCATGTCTGTCTCCTGTTGTCCCCCTGCTCATGCCCCATGTCTCTCTCCTGTTGCCCCCCACTATCCCGCTCATGCCCCGTGTCTGTCTTCTGTACCCTCCCACTCTGCGCTCATGCCCCTGTCTCTCTCCTGTTGCCACCACACCCCGCTCATGCCCCGTGTCTGTCTCCTGTTGCCCCCCACCCCCTCGCTCATGCCCCGTGTCTGTCTCCTGTTCTCCCCACCCCCCGCCCATGCCCCGTGTCTGTCTCCTGTACCCCCCCACCCCCGCTCATGCCCCATGTCTCTCTCCTGTTGCCCCCCACTACCCCGCTCATGCCCCGTGTCTGTCTTCTGTACCCTCCCACTCTGCGCTCATGCCCCTGTCTCTCTCCTGTTGCCACCACACCCCGCTCATGCCCCGTGTCTGTCTCCTGTTGCCCCCCACCCCCTCGCTCATGCCCCGTGTCTGTCTCCTGTTCTCCCCACCCCCCGCCCATGCCCCGTGTCTGTCTCCTGTACCCCCCCACCCCCGCTCATGCCTCATGTCTCTCTCCTGTTGCCCCCCACTACCCCGCTCATGCCCCGTGTCTGTCTTCTGTACCCCCCACTCTGCGCTCATGCCCGTGTCTCTCTCCTGTTGCCACCCACACCCCGCTCATGCCCCGTGTCTGTCTCCTGTTGTCCCCCACCCCCCGCTCATGCTCGTGTCTGTCTCCTGTACCCCCCCCACCTCCCCGCTCATGCCCCATGTCTGTCTCCTGTACCCCCCCACCTCCCCGCTCATGCCCCATGTCTGTCTCCTGTTGCCCCCCTGCTCATGCCCCGTGTCTGTCTCCTGTTCCCCCCACCCGCTCATGCCCCGTGTCTCTCTCCTGTTGCCCCTCACCCCCTGCTCATGCCCCGTGTCTGTCTCCTGTACCCCCCCACCCCCCGCTCATGCTCGTGTCTGTCTCCTGTACCCCCCCACCTCCCCGCTCATGCCCCATGTCTGTCTCCTGTACCCCCGCACCTCCCCGCTCATGCCCCATGTCTGTCTCCTGTTGCCCCCCTGCTCATGCCCTGTGTCTGTCTCCTGTTTCCCCCACCCGCTCATAACCCGTGTCTCTCTCCTGTTACCCCCCACCCCCGCTCATGCCCCATGTCTGTCTCCTGTACCCCCCACCGCCCGCTCATGCCCCGTGTTGTCTCCTGTTGCCCACCCCGCTCATGCCCCGTGTCTGTCTCCGGTTCCCCCCACCCGCTCATGTCCCGTGTCTCTCTCCTGTTGCCCCCACCCCCCGCTCATGCCCCGTGTCTGTCTCCTGTTGCCCCCCACCCCTCTCTCATGCCCCGTTTCTGTCTCCTGTACTCCTCACCCTCCGCGTCTGTCTCCTGTTCCCCCCCACCCCCTGCTCATGCCCCGTGTCTGTCTCCTGTTGCCCTCCCCCCCATGGCCCATGTCTGTCTCCTTTGCCCCCCACCCCCCGCTCCTGCCCTGTGTCTCTCTCCTGTTGCCCCCCACCCCCGCTCATGCCCCGTGTCTGTCTCCTGTTCCCCCCACCCCCCGCTCATGCCCCGTGTCTCTCTCCTGTTGCCCCTCACCCCCTGCTCATGCCCCGTGTCTGTCTCCTGTACCCCCCCACCCCCCGCTCATGCTCGTGTCTGTCTCCTGTACCCCCCCACCTCCCCGCTCATGCCCCATGTCTGTCTCCTGTACCCCCGCACCTCCCCGCTCATGCCCCATGTCTGTCTCCTGTTGCCCCCCTGCTCATGCCCTGTGTCTGTCTCCTGTTTCCCCCACCCGCTCATGTCCCGTGTCTCTCTCCTGTTGCCCCCCACCCCCGCTCATGCCCCGTGTCTGTCTCCTGTACCCCCCCACCACCCCGCTCATGCCCTGTGTCTCTCTCCTGTTGCCCCCCACCCCCTGCTCATGCCCCGTGTTTGTCTCCTGTACCCCCCACCCCCCGCTCATGCCCCATGTCTCTCTCCTGTTGCACCCCACACCCCCACTCATGCCCCGTGTCTGTCTCCTGTTGCCCCCACCCCCCGCTCATGCCCCGTGTCTGTCTCCTGTTGCCCCCCACCCCCCGCTCATGCCCCGTGTCTGTCTCTGTTGTTCCCCCACCCCCGCTCATGCCCCGTGTCTGTCTCCTGTTCCCCCCACCCTCCGCTCATGCCCCGTGTCTCTCTCCTGTTGCCCCCCACGCCCCGCTCATGCCCCGTGTCTGTCTCCTGTACCCCCCCACCCCCGCTCATGCCCCGTGTCTGTCTCCTGTACCCCCCAACCCCCGCTCATGCCTCGTGTCTGTCTCCTGTTGCCCTCCCACTCATGCCCCGTGTCTGTCTCCTGTTCCCCCCACCCACTCATGTCCCGTGTCTCTCTCCTGTTGCCCCCCGCTCATGCCCTGTGTCTTTCTCCTGTTCCCCCACCCCCCGCTCATGCCCCGTGTCTCTCTCCTGTTGCCCCTCACCCCCTGCTCATGCCCCGTGTCTGTCTCCTGTACCCCCCCACCCCCCGCTCATGCTTGTGTCTGTCTCCTGTACCCCCTCACCCCCCGCTCATGCCCCATGTCTGTCTCCTGTTGCCCCCCTGCTCATGCCCCGTGTCTGTCTCCTGTTCCCCCCACCCGCTCATGTCCCGTGTCTCTCTCCTGTTGCCCCCCACCCCCCGCTCATGCCCCGTGTCTGTCTCCTGTACCCCCCCACCCCCCCGCTCATGCCCTGTGTCTCTCTCCTGTTGCCCCCCACCCCCTGCTCATGCCCCGTGTCTGTCTCCTGTACCCCCCCACCCCCCGCTCATGCCCCATGTCTCTCTCCTGTTGCCCCCCACTATCCCGCTCATGCCCCGTGTCTGTCTTCTGTACCCTCCCACTCTGCGCTCATGCCCCTGTCTCTCTCCTGTTGCCACCACACCCCGCTCATGCCCCGTGTCTGTCTCCTGTTGCCCCCCACCCCCTCGCTCATTCCCCGTGTCTGTCTCCTGTTCTCCCCACCCCCCGCTCATGCCCCGTGTCTGTCTCCTGTACCCCCCCACCCCCGCTCATGCCCCATGTCTCTCTCCTGTTGCCCCCCACTACCCCGCTCATGCCCCGTGTCTGTCTTCTGTACCCTCCCACTCTGCGCTCATGCCCCTGTCTCTCTCCTGTTGCCACCACACCCCGCTCATGCCCCGTGTCTGTCTCCTGTTGCCCCCCACCCCCTCGCTCATACCCCGTGTCTGTCTCCTGTTCTCCCCACCCCCCGCTCATGCCCCGTGTCTGTCTCCTGTACCCCCCCGCTCATGCCCCATGTCTCTCTCCTGTTGCCACCCACACCCCGCTCATGCCCCGTGTCTGTCTCCTGTACCCCCCACCACCCCGCTCATGCCCTGTGTCTCTCTCCTGTTGCCCCCCACCCCCTGCTCATGCCCCGTGTTTGTCTCCTGTAGCCCCCACCCCCCGCTCATGCCCCATGTCTCTCTCCTGTAGCCCCCACTACCCCGTTCATGCCCCGTGTCTGTCTTCTGTACCCCCCACCCCCCGCTCATGCCCCGTGTCTGTCTCCTGTTCTCCCCACCCCCCGCTCATGCCCCATGTCTGTCTCCTCTTGCTCCCACCCATGCCCCGTGTCTGTCTCCTGTACCCCCCCACTCCGCGCTCATGCCTGTGTCTCCTGTTGCACCCCACACCCCCGCTCATGCCCCGTGTCTGTCTCCTGTTCTCCCCACCCCGCGCTCATGCCCCGTGTCTGTCTCCTGTTCCTCCCACCCCCGCTCATGCCCTGTGTCTGTCTCCTGTTGCCCCCACCCCCCGCTCATGCCCCGTGTCTGTCTCCTGTTGCCCCCCACCCCCCGCTCATGCCCCGTGTCTGTCTATGTTGTTCCCCCACCCCCGCTCATGCCCCGTGTCTGTCTCCTGTTCCCCCCACCCTCCGCTCATGCCCCGTGTCTCTCTCCTGTTGCCCCCCACGCCCCGCTCATGCCCCGTTTCTGTCTCCTGTACTCCTCACCCTCCGCGTCTGTCTCCTGTTCCCCCCCACCCCCTGCTCATGCCCCGTGTCTGTCTCCTGTTGCCCTCCCCCCCCATGCCCCATGTCTGTCTCCTTTGCCCCCCACCCCCCGCTCCTGCCCTGTGTCTCTCTCCTGTTGCCCCCCACCCCCGCTCATGCCCCGTGTCTGTCTCCTGTTCCCCCCACCCCCCGCTCATGCCCCGTGTCTCTCTCCTGTTGCCCCTCACCCCCTGCTCATGCCCCGTGTCTGTCTCCTGTACCCCCCCACCCCCCGCTCATGCTCGTGTCTGTCTCCTGTACCCCCCCACCTCCCCGCTCATGCCCCATGTCTGTCTCCTGTACCCCCGCACCTCCCCGCTCATGCCCCATGTCTGTCTCCTGTTGCCCCCCTGCTCATGCCCTGTGTCTGTCTCCTGTTTCCCCCACCCGCTCATGTCCCGTGTCTCTCTCCTGTTGCCCCCCACCCCCGCTCATGCCCCGTGTCTGTCTCCTGTACCCCCCCACCACCCCGCTCATGCCCTGTGTCTCTCTCCTGTTGCCCCCCACCCCCTGCTCATGCCCCGTGTTTGTCTCCTGTACCCCCGACCCCCCGCTCATGCCCCATGTCTCTCTCCTGTTGCACCCCACACCCCCACTCATGCCCCGTGTCTGTCTCCTGTTGCCCCCACCCCCCGCTCATGCCCCGTGTCTGTCTCCTGTTGCCCCCCACCCCCCGCTCATGCCCCGTGTCTGTCTCTGTTGTTCCCCCACCCCCGCTCATGCCCCGTGTCTGTCTCCTGTTCCCCCCACCCTCCGCTCATGCCCCGTGTCT
The DNA here is from genome assembly GCF_040938575.1 of Ambystoma mexicanum. NCBI lineage: Eukaryota > Metazoa > Chordata > Amphibia > Caudata > Ambystomatidae > Ambystoma > Ambystoma mexicanum. Next base: position 562,442,707 of record NC_090939.1, read on the forward strand.
CTCTCCTGTTGCCCCCCACGCCCCGCTCATGCCCCGTGTCTGTCTCCTGTACCCCCCCACCCCCGCTCATGCCCCGTGTCTGTCTCCTGTACCCCCCACCCCCCGCTCATGCCTCGTGTCTGTCTCCTGTTGCCCTCCCACTCATGCCCCGTGTCTGTCTCCTGTTCCCCCCACCCACTCATGTCCCGTGTCTCTCTCCTGTTGCCCCCCGCTCATGCCCTGTGTCTTTCTCCTGTTCCCCCACCCCCCGCTCATGCCCCGTGTCTCTCTCCTGTTGCCCCTCACCCCCTGCTCATGCCCCGTGTCTGTCTCCTGTACCCCCCCACCCCCCGCTCATGCTTGTGTCTGTCTCCTGTACCCCCTCACCCCCCGCTCATGCCCCATGTCTGTCTCCTGTTGCCCCCCTGCTCATGCCCCGTGTCTGTCTCCTGTTCCCCCCACCCGCTCATGTCCCGTGTCTCTCTCCTGTTGCCCCCCACCCCCCGCTCATGCCCCGTGTCTGTCTCCTGTACCCCCCCACCCCCCCGCTCATGCCCTGTGTCTCTCTCCTGTTGCCCCCCACCCCCTGCTCATGCCCCGTGTCTGTCTCCTGTACCCCCCCACCCCCCGCTCATGCCCCATGTCTCTCTCCTGTTGCCCCCCACTATCCCGCTCATGCCCCGTGTCTGTCTTCTGTACCCTCCCACTCTGCGCTCATGCCCCTGTCTCTCTCCTGTTGCCACCACACCCCGCTCATGCCCCGTGTCTGTCTCCTGTTGCCCCCCACCCCCTCGCTCATTCCCCGTGTCTGTCTCCTGTTCTCCCCACCCCCCGCTCATGCCCCGTGTCTGTCTCCTGTACCCCCCCACCCCCGCTCATGCCCCATGTCTCCCTCCTGTTGCCCCCCACTACCCCGCTCATGCCCCGTGTCTGTCTTCTGTACCCTCCCACTCTGCGCTCATGCCCCTGTCTCTCTCCTGTTGCCACCACACCCCGCTCATGCCCCGTGTCTGTCTCCTGTTGCCCCCCACCCCCTCGCTCATACCCCGTGTCTGTCTCCTGTTCTCCCCACCCCCCGCTCATGCCCCGTGTCTGTCTCCTGTACCCCCCCGCTCATGCCCCATGTCTCTCTCCTGTTGCCACCCACACCCCGCTCATGCCCCGTGTCTGTCTCCTGTACCCCCCACCACCCCGCTCATGCCCTGTGTCTCTCTCCTGTTGCCCCCCACCCCCTGCTCATGCCCCGTGTTTGTCTCCTGTAGCCCCCACCCCCCGCTCATGCCCCATGTCTCTCTCCTGTTGCCCCCACTACCCCGTTCATGCCCCGTGTCTGTCTTCTGTACCCCCCACCCCCCGCTCATGCCCCGTGTCTGTCTCCTGTTCTCCCCACCCCCCGCTCATGCCCCATGTCTGTCTCCTCTTGCTCCCACCCATGCCCCGTGTCTGTCTCCTGTACCCCCCCACTCCGCGCTCATGCCTGTGTCTCTCTCCTGTTGCACCCCACACCCCCGCTCATGCCCCGTGTCTGTCTCCTGTTCTCCCCACCCCGCGCTCATGCCCCGTGTCTGTCTCCTGTTCCTCCCACCCCCGCTCATGCCCTGTGTCTGTCTCCTGTTGCCCCCACCCCCCGCTCATGCCCCGTGTCTGTCTCCTGTTGCCCCCCACCCCCCGCTCATGCCCCGTGTCTGTCTATGTTGTTCCCCCACCCCCGCTCATGCCCCGTGTCTGTCTCCTGTTCCCCCCACCCTCCGCTCATGCCCCGTGTCTCTCTCCTGTTGCCCCCCACGCCCCGCTCATGCCCCGTGTCTGTCTCCTGTACCCCCCCACCCCCGCTCATGCCCCGTGTCTGTCTCCTGTACCCCCCACCCCCCGCTCATGCCTCGTGTCTGTCTCCTGTTGCCCTCCCACTCATGCCCCGTGTCTGTCTCCTGTTCCCCCCACCCACTCATGTCCCGTGTCTCTCTCCTGTTGCCCCCCGCTCATGCCCTGTGTCTGTCTCCTGTTCCCCCCACCACCCGCTCATGCCCCGTGTCTCTCTCCTGTTGCCCCTCACCCCCTGCTCATGCCCCGTGTCTGTCTCCTGTACCCCCCACCCCCCGCTCATGCTTGTGTCTGTCTCCTGTACCCCCCACCCCCTGCTCATGCCCCATGTCTGTCTCCTGTTGCCCCCCTGCTCATGCCCCGTGTCTGTCTCCTGTTCCCCCCACCCGCTCATGTCCCGTGTCTCTCTCCTGTTGCCCCCCACCCCCCGCTCATGCCCCGTGTCTGTCTCCTGTACCCCCCCACCCCCCCGCTCATGCCCTGTGTTTCTCTCCTGTTGCCCCCACCCCCTGCTCATGCCCCGTGTCTGTCTCCTGTACCCCCCACCCCCCGCTCATGCCCCATGTCTCTCTCCTGTTGCCCCCCACTATCCCGCTCATGCCCCGTGTCTGTCTTCTGTACCCTCCCACTCTGCGCTCATGCCCCTGTCTCTCTCCTGTTGCCACCCACACCCCGCTCATGCCCCGTGTCTGTCTCCTGTTGCCCCCCACCCCCTCGCTCATGCCCCGTGTCTGTCTCCTGTTCTCCCCACCCCCCGCTCATGCCCCGTGTCTGTCTCCTGTACCCCCCCACCCCCGCTCATGCCCCATGTCTCTCTCCTGTTGCCCCCCACTACCCCGCTCATGCCCCGTGTCTGTCTTCTGTACCCCCCACTCTGCGCTCATGCCCGTGTCTCTCTCCTGTTGCCACCCACACCCCGCTCATGCCCCGTGTCTGTCTCCTGTTGTCCCCCACCCCCTCGCTCATGCCCCGTGTCTGTCTCCTGTTCTCCCCACCCCCCGCTCATGCCCCGTGTCTGTCTCCTGTTCCTCCCACCCCCGCTCATGCCCTGTGTCTGTCTCCTGTTGCCCCCCACCCCCGCTCATGCCCCTTGTCTGTCTCCTGTTGCCCCCCACCCCCCGCTCATGCCCCGTGTCTGTCTCCTGTTGCCCCCCACCTCCCGCTCATGCCCCGTGTCTGTCTCCTGTTGCCCCCACCCCCCGCTCCTGCCCTGTGTCTCTCTCCTGTTGCCCCCCACCCCCGCTCATGCCCCGTGTCTGTCTCTTTTGTTCCCCCCAACCCCCGCTCATGCCCTGTGTCTGTCTCCTGTTCCCCCCACCCCCCGCTCATGCCCCGTGTCTGTCTCCTGTACCCCCCACCCCCCGCTCATGCTCGTGTCTGTCTCCTGTACCCCCCCACCCCCCTGCTCATGCCCCATGTCTGTCTCCTGTTGCCCCCCTGCTCATGCCCCGTGTCTTTCTCCTGTTCCCCCCACCCGCTCATGCCCCGTGTCTGTCTCCTGTACCCCCCCACCCCCCCGCTCATGCCCTGTGTCTCTCTCCTGTTGCCCCCCACCCCCTGCTCATGCCCCGTGTCTGTCTCCTGTACCCCCCACCCCCCGCTCATGCCCCATGTCTCTCTCCTGTTGCCCCCCACTATCCCGCTCATGCCCCGTGTCTGTCTTCTGTACCCTCCCACTCTGCGCTCATGCCCCTGTCTCTCTCCTGTTGCCACCCACACCCCGCTCATGCCCCGTGTCTGTCTCCTGTTGCCCCCCACCCCCTCGCTCATGCCCCGTGTCTGTCTCCTGTTCTCTCCACCCCCCGCTCATGCCCCGTGTCTGTCTCCTGTACCCCCCCACCCCCGCTCATGCCCCGTGTCTGTCTCCTGTACCCCCCCACCCCCCGCTCATGCTCGTGTCTGTCTCCTGTACCCCCCCACCCCCCCGCTCATGCCCCATGTCTGTCTCCTGTTGCCCCCCTGCTCATGCCCCGTGTCTGTCTCCTGTTCCCCCCACCCGCTCATGCCCCTTGTCTGTCTCCTGTACCCCCCCACCCCCCCGCTCATGCCCTGTGTCTCTCTCCTGTTGCCCCCCACCCCCTGCTCATGCCCCGTGTCTGTCTCCTGTACCCCCCCACCCCCCGCTCATGCCCCATGTCTCTCTCCTGTTGCCCCCCACTATCCCGCTCATGCCCCGTGTCTGTCTTCTGTACCCTCCCACTCTGCGCTCATGCCCCTGTCTCTCTCCTGTTGCCACCCACACCCCGCTCATGCCCCGTGTCTGTCTCCTGTTGCCCCCCACCCCCTCGCTCATGCCCCGTGTCTGTCTCCTGTTCTCCCCACCCCCCGCTCATGCCCCGTGTCTGTCTCCTGTACCCCCCCACCCCCGCTCATGCCCCATGTCTCTCTCCTGTTGCCCCCCACTACCCCGCTCATGCCCCGTGTCTGTCTTCTGTACCCCCCACTCTGCGCTCATGCCCGTGTCTCTCTCCTGTTGCCACCCACACCCCGCTCATGCCCCGTGTCTGTCTCCTGTTGTCCCCCACCCCCTCGCTCATGCCCCGTGTCTGTCTCCTGTTCTCCCCACCCCCCGCTCATGCCCCGTGTCTGTCTCCTGTTCCTCCCACCCCCGCTCATGCCCTGTGTCTGTCTCCTGTTGCCCCCCACCCCCGCTCATGCCCCTTGTCTGTCTCCTGTTGCCCCCCACCCCCCGCTCATGCCCCGTGTCTGTCTCCTGTTGCCCCCCACCTCCCGCTCATGCCCCGTGTCTGTCTCCTGTTGCCCCCACCCCCCGCTCCTGCCCTGTGTCTCTCTCCTGTTGCCCCCCACCCCCGCTCATGCCCCGTGTCTGTCTCTTTGTTCCCCCCAACCCCCGCTCATGCCCTGTGTCTGTCTCCTGTTCCCCCCACCCCCCGCTCATGCCCCGTGTCTGTCTCCTGTACCCCCCCACCCCCCGCTCATGCTCGTGTCTGTCTCCTGTACCCCCCCACCCCCCCGCTCATGCCCCATGTCTGTCTCCTGTTGCCCCCCTGCTCATGCCCCGTGTCTGTCTCCTGTTCCCCCCACCCGCTCATGTCCCGTGTCTCTCTCCTGTTGCCCCCCGCTCATGCCCCGTGTCTGTCTCCTGTACCCCCACCCCCCGCTCATGCCCTGTGTCTCTCTCCTGTTGCCCCCCACCCCCTGCTCATGCCCCGTGTTTGTCTCCTGTACCCCCCACCCCCCGCTCATGCCCCATGTCTCTCTCCTGTTGCCCCCACTACCCCGCTCATGCCCCGTGTCTGTCTTCTGTACCCCCCAGCCCCCGCTCATGCCCCATGTCTGTCTCCTGTTCCCCCACCCCCCGCTCATGCCCCATGTCTGTCTCCTCTTGCTCCCACCCATGCCCCGTGTCTGTCTCCTGTACCCCACCACTCCGCGCTCATGACCGTGTCTCTCTCCTGTTGCACCCCACACCCCCGCTCATGTCCTGTGTCTGTCTCCTGTTGCCCCCCACCCCCTCGCTCATGCCCGTGTCTGTCTCCTGTTCTCCCCACCCCCCGCTCATGCCCCGTGTCTGTCTCCTGTTCCTCCCACCCCCGCTCATGCCCTGTGTCTGTCTCATGTTGCCCCCCACCCCCTGCTCATGCCCCGTGTCTGTCTCCTGTTGCCCCCCACCCCCTGCTCATGCCCCATGTCTGTCTCCTGTTGCCCCCCACCCCCCGCTCATGCCCCGTGTCTGTCTCCTGTTGCCCCCCACCCCCCGCTCATGCCCTGTGTCTGTCTCCTGTTGCCCCCCACCCCCTGCTCATGCCCCGTGTCTGTTTCTGTTGTTCCCCCACCCCCGCTCATGCCCCGTGTCTGTCTCCTGTTCCCCCCACCCCCCGCACATGCCCCGTGTCTCTCTCCTGTTGCCCCCCACACCCCGCTCATGCCCCGTGTCTGTCTCCTGTACCCCCCACCCCTGCTCATGCCCCATGTCTGTCTCCTGTACCCCCCCTCCCCCCGCTCATGCCTCGTGTCTGTCTCCTGTTGCCCTCCCACTCATGCCCCGTGTCTGTCTCCTGTTCCCCCCACCCACTCATGTCCCGTGTCTCTCTCCTTTTGCCCCCCGCTCATGCCCTGTGTCTGTCTCCTGTTCCCCCCACCCCCCGCTCATGCCCCGTGTCTCTCTCCTGTTGCCCCTCACCCCCTGCTCATGCCCCGTGTCTGTCTCCTGTACCTCCCCACCCCCCGCTCATGCTTGTGTCTGTCTCCTGTACCCCCCACCCCCGCTCATGCCCCATGTCTGTCTCCTGTTTCCCCCCTGCTCATGCCCCGTGGCTGTCTCCTGTTCCCCCACCCGCTCATGTCCCGTGTCTCTCTCCTGTTGCCCCCCACCCCCCGCTCATGCCCCGTGTCTGTCTCCTGTACCCCCCACCCCCCGCTCATGCCCTGTGTCTCTCTCCTGTTGCCCCCCACCCCCTGTTCATGCCCCGTGTCTTCTGTACCCCTCCAGCCCCCGCTCATTCCCCATGTCTCTCTCCTGTTGCCCCCCACTACCCCGTTCATGCCCCGTGTCTGTCTTCTGTACCCCCCCACTCCACGCTCATGCCCGTGTCTCTCTCCTGTTGCCCCCCACACCCTTGCTCATGCCCCGTGTCTGTCTACTGTTGCCCCCCACCCCCTCACTCATACCCCGTGTCTGTCTCCTGTTCTCCCCACCCCCCGCTCATGCCCCGTGTCTGTCTCCTGTTCCTCCCACCCCCGATCATGCCCTGTGTCTGTCTCCTGTTGCCCCCCACCCCCGCTCATGCCCATTGTCTGTCTCCTGTTGCCCCCCACCCCCGCTCATGCCCCGTGTCTGTCTCCTGTACCTCCCCACCCCCCGCTCATGCTTGTGTCTGTCTCCTGTACCCCCCACCCCCGCTCATGCCCCATGTCTGTCTCCTGTTTCCCCCCTGCTCATGCCCCGTGGCTGTCTCCTGTTCCCCCACCCGCTCATGTCCCGTGTCTCTCTCCTGTTGCCCCCCACCCCCTGCTCATGCCCCGTGTCTGTCTCCTGTACCCCCCACCCCCCGCTCATGCCCTGTGTCTCTCTCCTGTTGCCCCCCACCCCCTGTTCATGCCCCGTGTCTTCTGTACCCCTCCAGCCCCCGCTCATGCCCCATGTCTCTCTCCTGTTGCCCCCCACTACCCCGTTCATGCCCCGTGTCTGTCTTCTGTACCCCCCCACTCCACGCTCATGCCCGTGTCTCTCTCCTGTTGCCCCCCACACCCCTGCTCATGCCCCGTGTCTGTCTACTGTTGCCCCCCACCCCCTCACTCATACCCCGTGTCTGTCTCCTGTTCTCCCCACCCCCCGCTCATGCCCCGTGTCTGTCTCCTGTTCCTCCCACCCCCGATCATGCCCTGTGTCTGTCTCCTGTTGCCCCCCACCCCCGCTCATGCCCATTGTCTGTCTCCTGTTGCCCCCCACCCCCGCTCATGCCCCGTGTCTGTCTCCTGTTGCCCCCCACCCCCCGCTCATGCCCCGTGTCTGTCTCCTGTTGCCCCCCACCCCCGCTCATGCCCCATGTCTGTCTCCTGTTGCCCCCCACCCCCGCTCATGACCTGTGTCTGTCTCCTGTTGCCCCCTACCCCCTGCTCATGCCCCGTGTCTGTCTCGGTTGTTCCCCCACCCCCGCTCATGCCTGTGTCTGTCTCCTGTTCCCCCCACCTCCGCTCATGCCCCGTGTCTCTCTCCTGTTGCCCCCACCCCCCGCTCATGCCCCGTGTCTGTCTCCTGTACCCCCCACCCCCGCTCATGCCCCGTGTCTGTCTCTTGTACGCTCCCACCCCCCGCTCATGCCCCGTATCTGTCTCCTGTTCCCCCCCCACTCATGCCCCGTGTCTGTCTCCTGTTCCCCTACCCACTCATGTCCCGTGTCTCTCTCCTGTTGCCCCCTGCTCATGCCCCGTGTCTGTCTCTTGTACGCCCCCACCCCCTGCTCATGCCCCGTGTCTGTCTCCTGTTGCCCCCCCACTCATGCCCCGTGTCTGTCTCCTGTTCCCCCACCCACTCATGACCCGTGTCTCTCTCCTGTTGCCCCCTGCTCATGCCCCGTGTCTGTCTCCTGTTCCCCCACCCCCCGCTCATGCCCCGTGTCTGTCTCCTGTTGCCCCCACCCATGCACCGTGTCTGTCTCCTGCATTCCCCCACTCCACGCTCATGCCCTGTGTCTCTCTCCTGTTGCCCCCCACACCCCCAGCTCATGCCCCGTGTCTGTCTCCTGTTGCCCCCCACCCCTGCTCATTCCCCGTGTCTGTCTCCTGTTCTCCCCACCCCCGCTCATGCCCCATATCTGTCTCCTGTTCCCCCCATCCCCCGCTCATGCCCCGTGTCTGTCTCCTGTTCTCCCCACCCCCTCGCTCATGCCCCGTGTCTGTCTCCTGTTCTCCCCACCCCCCGCTCATGCCCCGTGTCTCTCTCCTGTTGACCCCACCCCCTGCTCATGCCCCGTGTCTGTCTCCTGTTGCCCCACACCCCCGCTCATGCCCCGTGTCTCCCTCGTGTTCCCCCCACCCCCGCTCATGCCCTGTGTTTCCCCCGTGTTACCCCCCGCCCCCCGCTCATGCTCTGTGTCTCCCTCGTGTTCCCCCCACCCCCCGCTCATGCCCCTTGTCTCTCTCCTTTCCTCCCCACCCCCGCTCATGTCAGGTATGTGCCCTGTACCCCCCCGCTCATGCCCTGTGTCTCCCTCGTGTTCCTCCCCACCCCCTGCTCATATCCGTGTCTCCCTCATGTTCCTCCCCACCCGCTGCTCATGCCCCCTGTCTCTCTCGTGTTCCCCCCACCACTGTGGAAACATAGAAATTGATATGAGGCCGGGAAGCCCAAAGGAAACACACCAACACAGGTTACAAAGAACATACAAAGCGCTTTATTCAAAAGATACAACAATTACCAAAAGTCAATTGACAAACGGATAGCTATTCGGCCCTCAGAGTAACAGAACGAACTATCAACGGTAGTTCGCCGTGTTAGTGTGAGAGACCGTACATTGGGATACTCAGGTTTTTTATACTTTTTATCCAGCTCTGGCCAACCCCCTCGCGGGTTAACCATTCCTAGAACCAGGCCTAGAGTTTGTTGCCAGGTCGATCCCATAATGTATGCATTTCGATCAGTTTCGCTGATACAGTTGTTCATTTACACATAGGTCAGGGATAGGACAAGGTCTCAGTTCGTGACCCCAACAAGTGGCCTGCAGGCATATTACTTATTCATGTGTGCGGAGGTCACAACGGCCAGAATCCCACTCGAAATGTCATTCAGCCTCCATTTTGTTGTTCAGGGTGACTTCCATGCTACAAGAGAACCTAAAATGGTGGCTAAATCCAAGATGGCGATTTACACAATACATTAAGGTCAAGACCTTGCCGCGGAATCTATTTACACAATGTTTTTTAGACAACTTGGCGTAGGCCAACATACATTCAAACAGTGCGATAGGAGGTATAATATTATTTCGATTTCGACAGACCCTCCTTTTGGCCTATGCCAAGTGCTAAACATCATTCCTAATACTTTTGAAAATAACTCCATGTGTTATCATCCATAGATTCCGCATCATTGTCTGTAATGTTTATGGCCATAAGGTTGTTCAAGAAAACCTCTTGTAACATGAATTCTTTAGATGCTGTATCTGGAGTATATATTTTATGCCCTATTGCGCTCACTGCTTGAGCACAACACCCCCCTATCATTCCACACATACTTGGGAGGCATTGAAAACAGCAACAAAGGAATAACAGAATCCCTAAAATAACCAGAATAACGGAAAGCACCTTCCAACCCCAAGATCGCAAAGAATCCCAGAACCAAGTACTAAGGTTCCAGTCTCCTACAGGGATATGGACTTCAGAACTGAGAGTATGCAAGTTCTGAATTGCTTTAAAAATTGTTGGTGAGGAGTCTGGTACGAAAACACAACAAGCGGACCCCACTAATTTGCATACTCCACCTCGTTCTGCCAAGATGACATCTAATGCCATCCGATTTTGAAGTGCTACTAATCTTATTGCCTTTTGCTCTAAGGTCATATTGTAGAGTATGTCCGTGGTCCGGTTGATCGTTCTCTCCAGTACCCTTGCTAATCCCCTAATGTTCTCTGAGTTTGCTATTTGTCCCCAAAAGGGCACAACTGATTTCGCTATGTCCCCCAATACTTGCCCAGGGGTATCTCCATTGTCATCTCGCCGCAGGCGAGCCTTAGAAATCTCTAATGTACTTGCTACAAATACCCCGGGTAACAATATTCCTAAATAACAGGTTCCCTGCCAATCCTTGGGCAACCAGGGAAATGCTAAACTACCACAAACAAAATTAACAGGCCCCCCTACATACAGAGGTCTGTTTTCCCCAGTCAAATTTACAATGTTTTTACAAGCTTCGAAATCTCCCATTGGCCTAGTGCCATTTCTCTGTACACAGAAGGGAACCGAGTCAGGACTATGATTTATAGAATAAGAAGGAGGTACAGCGTCTTTATTGCCTATCGGAGCCATTTTAAAGGAAATCAGAGTTTGAAAAGGAAGAGATAGTTTGTCAAACGGCCTAATAAAAGCGACGTTAGGTTTACTTCTATTTGCGAAAAGCGAGCATCCCAGGGGAGTCAATTTGCGTTTCTTGAAATCATTCAAATTAGTTCCATCAAAGTTCCCTGAGATGCTATCATTCCATCGGCCAAAGAATAGTGCTCTAAGAGAGGCATAGCAAGCAGTCGTTAAAGGTAGAGGATGTATATACCATCCCAGTCCCTTGTTCCCATGTTGCGGTAAATGCGTACAAATCCAACAATTACTCTTATTAAAAATGGCATGAGTAGCATTCATTACTATCATCAGAGTGTTATTATAATACTTTTGTCTATGTTGGGAGTCTCTAGGAGACAGAGTGTGAAGGTGTACAGGGGGAGTCAAAACAGTTGGTACGATCTCGGTCGGTAATAAAGGTTTCAAAGGATAGATTTCTTCAAAATACCAAAGTCCTACAGCAGCAGTTGCAAAAATAACAATAATCATTATCAAAACACAACAGTACATTTTCGGGGCCCAGGCACATTGTTCATTGTTCGATTTGGTCACCCCCTTATTTACAAGTCCAGTGCGGGGTGCAGCGGTGAAGGTGGCAGGCATCGTAGTTTCTCAATCGACGGCCCCAATGTTCGTTGCTGGCGACACTACGGTCGCGTGATTTCTTAGTCCTTCCCAACCCTAGCCAGCAGAATCCCTTTTTGTTCAACAAAACTTTCTCATAACAAGACAATTTTCCAATCACTTCCTTCTTTTCCAGATGCACGAAACTTGTGCCGTAGTTCTATTTCCTTGGTCGAAGGTTGTACCTGATTGTACCCAAAATTGTGTGGTCCGGAAGCAAAGTATCGTCACTTCCTGAGGGAAGCGACGTGTCGGTGGCGACGGAAGTCGCAGAGCTCAAAACAGTGTTTTCCGGAAGTGATTTTTCAAGGGAGTGCGGAGACGAAATGGATTGTTCCCCAAGCTCCTCAGGCTCAGAGAACTTCTCCGACGCACTCACAGCGCTGTTTGCTACTCCAAGATCAGAGACTGTAGCGTCAGCGAGGGGTTCTGCTTCTTCTGTAGCGTGTGGCGTCGGGTGAGGAAGTTTCTTGACATGCGTCGCGTGAATCCAGTTCTTCTTTCCAGCCACCCGCACTGCTGTCCTGGTGACCAACAACACCTGATGGGGTCCCCGCCAGCGAGGCGCGAGACATGAAGACCTCTCGTAGGCCTTCACGAGGACCCAACTTCCAGGCTGTATATCGTGTCCTGGGCCCGTGAACCGTACAGGTAAAGCAGAATACACCTGGTGATAAATGAAATACAGGTTTTTAGTTAACTGGTTACAGTAGTCTACAAGCAATACATTTTCCACCTCTCTCAGGGCTTTAGGTTTCGGGAGACCCCAAATGTTAGCAGGTCTCCCCATCACTTCTTCAAATGGAGAAAGCCCAGTTCTAGTCTGAGGTGTGGTACGCATAGCTAATAACACAATAGGTAAGGCATCTGGCCATTTTAGTTTGGTATCAGCACATGTTTTTGCAAGTTTATTATTTAGAATACCATTGTGTCTTTCCACCAACCCAGCGCTTTGAGGATGTCTAGCTGAATGAAATCGTTTCTCAATACACAGGGCTGCACATATTTGCAAAATTACTGCTGCAATAAAATGAGGACCATTGTCCGACCAAATTATCCTTGGGAGCCCAAATCGAGGAAAGAATTCTTTTACCATAATCTTTGCAGTGGTCATGGCTGTAGCATCTTTGACGGGGAAAGCCTCGACCCATTTACTGAAGGCACAAATAATTGCAAGAACATATTTTAGATTATTACATCGCTCCATTTCAATAAAATCAAAGTGAATAACCTCAAAGGGGACAGAAGGGGGCCCAAAACTTCCACTTGGAGTCACTGTCCCCTTACCCACATTGTGCTGAAGGCAGATCATACAGTTCTGGACGTGCCTCTTTGCAGTGTCCAGAATCTTGTCATTTACCCAAACCTGTTCTAACATTTTCGTGATCTGCTGGGCACACACATGCGTAGGACCGTGTGCCATCGTAACCATTGCCAATAGATATGAATCAGGGAGCAACCATTTCCCTTCGGATGTATCCACCCAACACCCTTCATCATACAGTTTTCCCATTCCTTCAGCCCACTTTTTAGATTCTTCTATTGTGCAATCAGTTTGAATATCTCGCACAGACCCAATACCTTCATCCATTATGCAAGCATCTCTCATTTCCCTCGAGGCATACATGTCCGTGCTAAGGTCTGTGGCCGTTTGTCTGGCTATCAAATCCGCAAAAGCATTCCCTTTGCCCACATCATCTATGACCTTGCGATGTGCTGCACATTTCATGATCGCTAACTGTTTAGGGAGTGAGAGTGCCGAAAGTAATTGCACTATCAAGGGGCCATGCTGAATCTTGGTCCCATGTGAGGTCAGGAACCCTCTTTCCGACCAAAGCTTTCCAAAGTTGTGAGCCACCCCAAATGCGTACTGACTATCAGTATATATATTGACTCTATGCCCTTGGGAAAGTTCACAAGCTCGGGTCAACGTTATAATCTCTGCGGCCTGCGCTGAGTTATGCGAAATTCTCTTAGTTTCGACAACTTTGCTCAATGTAGTAACTGCATAAGCAGCTGTAGATGTACCATTCGAAAGTTTGAAGCAGGAGCCATCGAAAAACAGCTCCCCTTCTGCATTATCCAAAGGAGCATCTATGAGATTTATCCTGCCCTTCGTTTCTTGTTCAGTGGTATACAGGCAGTCATGTAATTCTTCGTCACCGCAAACAGTATTTTGCGGGAAAGGTAAGAGTTCAGCCGGATTAAGAACACAACACCTCTTAATTTGGATGTGAGGGGCAAACAGAATTAGTTCATACCTTGTTAACCGTGCTGAGGTGAGGTGTTGCGTTTTTTCGTTTTGTTCAATAGAATATCAACAGAGTGAGGTACCATCAAAATCAAATCATGGCCTAGGACCATTCCCTCACTCTGTTTTACAGACGCGGCAGCAGCAGCGACAGCGCGCAAACATCTTGGCAAAGCGCATGCGACAGGATCAAGGGTGGAGGAGTAGTAGCCGCACGGCCTATTCTTCCCTCCGTGTTCCTGTGTTAACACAGCCAAAGCACATCCATCACATTCATGCACAAACAACACAAAGGCCTTGTCATAATTTGGAGTACCCAGAACCGGTGCCGAACATAGCGCGGTTTTGAGAAGCTCAAATGATCGTTGATGTTCCGATTCCCATGGCAGTGGCAGAGAAATGCCCTTCTTCGTCAAAGCCAACATCGGTTTTATCACTAGTGCGAAATTCGGGATCCAAAACCTACAGTAAGAAGCCATACCTATCAGGGCTCTGACTTCCTTCTGTGTATTTGGAACAGACATGCCAGAAATGTGTTTTATTCTTTCAGGTGTCAATCTTCTCCCCTCCTTTGACAGGAGGTAGCCTAAATAGGCAACCTCCTGACAACAATATTGAATTTTTTTAAGCGAAGCTTTGTGACCATTTTTAGCTAGATGAACAAGCAACAGTATAGTGCCTTCTTTACAGGCATTCTCAGAATCTGCAGCCAAAAGCAAATCGTCAACATATTGAAGCAGCGTGCAAGTAGGTGGCAATTCAAGGGTGTCGAGCTGCTCTTTCAAAGCTCTACTATAAGTACTGGGACTTTCAGTATACCCTTGAGGTGCCCTTGTAAATGTAAATGAGCGTCCCCCCAAGGTGAACGCAAACAGATATCTGCTTTCTTTATGTATAGGAATACTAAAGAAGGCGTTTTTCAGATCCACAACGCTAAAGTGCGTAGCCGTAGCAGGGATCATTGTCAATATCGTCGTCACATCAGGCACAATAGGAAATTGTGGGGCGACCACTCGGTTAATAGCACGAAGATCAATTATAAACCGGTATGGAATTGCATTGTCGCCTTTCTTATATACGGGTAAGATCGGACTGTTACACAAACTACCTGTAATCTCCTCGATCACCCAACGATGTACAAAATCGGAGACAATGCATTTCAAAGCACGTTCGCCTTCGACTGATATTTTATTCTGCGGAATGCGTGGCAGTTTCACCCCATGTTTCAGGACTATTTTAACGGGCTCAATCTGTAACACTCCAACATCATTGTCGTCCACCGCCCACAAACATTCCGGGACAATGCTGAACTCGGGAGGTAAAGGTCGAATCAGAAACTGAGAATTAGGAAGTTGCTTTGGTGAAACCGTCAGCCGTACTCCATCCGAAGAACAATGAATTACTGCGTTCAATTTCTTTAACAAATTCAACCCCAGCAAATTCTCTCCACAGTTTGAAGTGAGAAGAAAGGGACAATGGTCCGTAAAGGGACCCAAAGAAACGGATACCGGCGCAGAAACCGGACAGACAGTTGGTATACCAGAAAACCCTACGGAAACATTTGTTTGCCCTGACAGTGGGATGTTTGGAACCCGAGAATGATCAATGGAGCACTTCTGTGCTCCAGTGTCAATCAAAAACTGGTGTTTCCTATTCCCTACTAATAATTCAACGTAGGGGCCTTTCTGATTAACGGGAATAGGCGAAGGTTCCAAACCCTGCTTCGGGCAATCCTAATGAAACAGAGCCTCGTCAGAAGGAAGCTCTTCAGAAAGGTAGGCAGCAGAAGGGTGATCAAATATGTTTCTCGAGTCCATACTCGAGGTCTGATTTTCCTGTGAAAAAGGTTGCTGAGAATCTTGTAAAAGCTGACCTCTGTCAGGGCCCCCTGCTCCAGGGCAGCCCCTAGGTCGTCTACCCATACCCCCAAATGCACCGTTTGACCTTTGGCGAAGGACAGGGCACTGTACTCGCCAATGACCTTCCTGGCGGCAATAAGCACATTGATTAATATTCACAGGACTCAAAGGAGTATTTTCTTTTGGGACGTACTGACCTCTAGTCTGTGTCGTACCCCCTCTGGGGTTTCTAACAATTTGCTGCAATAATACTTTGGTTTTCAAATCCCCCTTTCTCTTTTCAATTTTCTCCTTCTCATTATTAACACGGTTCTCATAATACTGAGCCATGTCCAAAACCTCAGATTGAGATTCTGCCTGCCAAGCGCTCTCAGAGGACATAATCTGTGACTGGATGTCAGGTAACAATCCACGTACAAATTTGTCCACGAACAACCTCTTCCCCGACTCTGTACCTAAATCCTGTCCACTGAAGTCAGAAAATACCTGCTCGAATCTATTAAAAAATTTGGTGGTGCCTTCAGTTTTCCCTTGGACACAGGCCGTAAGCTTGTCCCAAATAATCCTTTTCTCTGGAATTATAGTTTTTAGTTTAGCGACAATTCTATCAGGTAAAGTAAGTATTACCTGTGGTGGTTTCTCACCAGCTGGTCTTTCTCCATCAATTCTAATCATATTTGCCCACGTATCTCCCAGCCCCGGCACATCATCTATTGTCCGAACCTGTTTCCATACGTCTACGGGTAGGAGTACAGGGAATAACAAGTCAATGTCACTCAAGGTGAACACAGAGGACTGTAAAACGGACTCTATTTCTTTGTAAAACCCCGGTTTTTCCTAATATCGGGAACTGATTGTCTAATTGTGTTCACTTCCTGTCGTGAAAACGGGACATGAACAAATTGTGATACATAATGTGCAGGGATATCCACAGCGGGGGCACCAGTCCCAGCGTTGGCGGGGATCTCAACTTTTGGGACAAAGGTCGGAGGAACCTCTCTCATAGGCAACTGAGATATAGGTACCTCCGGCCGCTTACTAAGCAATAGAGCCAGGTCGAGCGCTAAGGCAGCTGTCGAAGTATCGGGCGAAAAAGCCCTTTTACAAATCCCCAATAATTCTATGGGGCAACTAACCCTCTTCCTTACACATTCCTCTTGCAGGTGCTGTACCATCACCTGAATTACCTTTCTTTGCATTTCTACTGTATACTGACTATACGTGTCATACACTTTGTCTGGCGGTATCGATGAATCCGAGATCCATCGAACTGCATCTTTAGTACAAATTCGTACTTCCTCAGGTGCCACTCTACGGCACGGGAGGAACCGTGTCTGTACATATATTCTATCATCTTCGTCGTCCTCATCTCGCGACTTTTCGAAGTCTTTCCTAAACTCAAACAATTTTTCAACATGTCCATATACTTTCTGCTCCGTTTCCCTCGAAAGTGCCAAAGCATTCAGATCTCTCACCCCTTGTGGAAGATCTGAATTTTGGAATCTACCCCACATCACACATAAATGAGTCCCCAGACCTGCGATAAAAACATTTTTCTCGGGAAAACTATTCAAATTAGATAATGTGGAAAAAGCATTAACTTGATCACCTTTCTCCATGCAATGCTTAGCCCATGCAAACAATTCCTGTTTCTTATCTGCAGAAACAGTACTACGGGTCACAATCTTTGATCCTGCACCTGGATCGACTTCAGTCAATACGGGGCCACTCGGGAGCGGAGGTATAGGTAAATTTAACGGAGGTGCAACTATCGGTGCAGAGGGAAGGGGCGGTGCGATAGGCGGAGGAACAACAACCAAAGGACTAGGAACAATAGGTTGTATAGGGGGAACAGGAGTAACAACAGGAGCGACAACAGGAACGGGCAGGGCGCCCAAAATAGGAGCATACGGAGGTGGCGCTGAGGCATCGGGCCTGCGTTCATTTAATAACTTCCTCAGAAACATGGAAATCTTTAGAGGGGTAAATTTTTTGGATTCCGAGTGAAAAGGCTCTATCCATATGTTTAACTAATTCTGACCGCTTTTCTTTATCATATAATAATGCCTTTTCAGCGTTTGTTTTATGACGACGTGCATGTTTATCCCTACTTTTAAGCTGCTGTAATGCTTCTTTCTTCCAATTCTGTAACACATCAAAGGCTGCTGGTCTAGCCTTTTTCTTTAACAAAATCGATCCTAAGTATTCAATACGGGGGATCTCAAAACTACCGTTGATTGGCCACTGAAATTCGGAGGCATGTCTGGTCTGTCTGTGCCAAATATCATTAAATACTATAGTTCCAATGCAATACTTACAGTACATAGTACACGCCAGCGACCCCTCCTGTGGTGCTGGGCGGCTAAATTCCAAGGATTGTCGATCGCTGCGGAACAGAGCCCTAAAGCAGCTAGACGATTTCCCAGGCATTTCACAAAAAACTGGTGTTACCTGGTTCAATAATTGTGTCTGCAGATACAATACACCAAATTCAAATTGCCAGGGATAAATTAAGAGCCGGGTCATGACTGCACCTGACCAAACCTAAGGAGGACCGTACGGTTTACCAAAGAACTTACCTAACGAATTTTACCTTGTGTTTGGTGGTTTTGGCAAATCTGCCCGCCTCAAAATTGGTCCCTCGTCAAGATGCCGTGTCAGACCACACGACTATCGTCCAAGGATCGGATCGTGCAGCGCTGCCGAGGTATCGCGTCTCGATCGGTCGAGCCCACAGAATCACACCGTCCGATCCCGGTTCGATAGTCTGCGTCAACCTTCAATGATCCGGCATCAATCTTGAGGGTCCCTGTTCGGGCGCCAACTGTGGAAACAGAGAAATTGATATGAGGCCGGGAAGCCCAAAGGAAACACACCAACACAGGTTACAAAGAACATACAAAGCGCTTTATTCAAAAGATACAACAATTACCAAAAGTCAATTGACAAACGGATAGCTATTCGGCCCTCAGAGTAACAGAACGAACTATCAACGGTTGTTCGCCGTGTTAGTGTGAGAGACCGTACATTGGGATACTCAGGTTTTTTATACTTTTTATCCAGCTCTGGCCAACCCCCTCGCGGGTTAACCATTCCTAGAACCAGGCCTAGAGTTTGTTGCCAGGTCGATCCCATAATGTATGCATTTCGATCAGTTTCGAGGATACAGTTGTCCATTTACACATAGGTCAGGGATAGGACAAGGTCTCAGTTCGCGACCCCAACAAGTGGCCTGCAGGCATATTACTTATTCATGTGTGCGGAGGTCACAACGGCCAGAATCCCACTCGAAATGTCATTCGGCCTCAATTTTGTTGTTCAGGGTGACTTCCATACTACAAGAGAACCTAAAATGGCGGCTAAATCCAAGATGGCGATTTACACAATTGTCATGATGCCTACCTCCAAGGAGCCAGGTCCGACCCAGCAACCCCAGAGGCAGGCATCATTTCCCCCAGGGGAGTGCCAGCGGGCCCAAGCTGGGGCCCTTTGGACGCAGTCCTGGCGCCTTAGGCGCCAGGCTCATGTTGGACCTCTGTCCTGGCGCCTTAGGCGCCAGGCTCATAAAGCTAGACATGTGTTCAAGTGTTTTAATGTGCACTTATCTGATGCAGACCATGCTGCCACATCCAGGCCCTCTTGAGGCCTGAATGGAACTACTTTACCTGTGGGACTACTTTCCACCCGGGTGTGGTCGGGGAAGGATACATACCTGATCGGAGGAAGGATACACTTGGAACTTCTTCCAAAGCTATTTAAACCACACCCGATCAGCAACTCACGCTTCGCGTTGTTCTGCTCCTCGCAGCTGGACGCTCACCGTGTCAGCTCCTGCATCTGGACTTCAGCCACACCTGTCAGCATCCTGGGTCACCTGCAAAGGGAGACAAGAGACCTTACCAGCTAAATCTGCACCACGGAGACATCACTGACGATCCTGAAAGGGAAGACATTATTTTTAAAAGCATTTCGTTACGATCGCTGCAGTGCTGCATTTCACTCACCTTTCCTGGGTTCCTCCATCTTCAGCAGCGATCATCCGGATACACAGCCACTTCCCAGAGCCTAGAGAAAAAGACAAGAATAAGAGGTGAGAGAAGGAAGAGAATAAGACTTACCTGTTGGGTCTTTCCCATTTCATTTCGGGTCTTGCCGCTTCCAGGCATTTTCCAGACCCCGGCCCCTATGGGGAAAAAAGACAAAGACATTGAATGAGCGTATGCAAAGTCAGTTCCCGAGCGCTCATCCAGAACTAACCTGCCATTTACTGGAACTGGAACTGCACGTTTCACTTCGGGTCGGTGCCATATCTCCGGCATTCCGAACCCCGGCCCCTAAGGGGAAAAAAAGACATAAGCATTAGCGCTTGCTGCAAAAAGACAATGAACATTATTATTTAAAGCTTGAACTTTTGAACTTGCAACAGAACTTTTACAGCGCCTTACCAGTATAATCAAGCTTACCTGAACTCCCATCCAACCTCAATCCAGTGAAGTAACTGGGTTCAACGCGCCCCTGCGTCAGAAGCAGGATGGAGAGCTCGTCCTTTCAGACCCTAAGGTGAGACTTCACGGGGAATCGTGGAAGGGTATCGTGGAGGGTTGGAAGAGAGTGGGAGGCTTGAGCATAACTCAGTCAGTAGGTAATACTCCCTTTTCACGCACAGGGGTATATTCCTACGAGCCGGAGAAGCCAGAGTAGAGGGCCCTTCCTGTCCATCTTAAGAGTCCTGCGCTTCACCATTGAAGAAGCATCAGCACTCGAAGCCAGACCTGCGCCTCCGTGGGAACCAGGTGAGCGATACAACAATACATTAAGGTCATGACCTTGCTGCGGAATCTATTTACACAATGTTTTTTAGACAACTTGGCGTAGGCCAACATACATTCAAACAATGCGATAGGAGGTATAATATTATTTCGATTTTGACACCATCGCTCATGCCCTGTGTTTCCTTCCTTTTCCCCCCCACCCCCTGCTCATGCTCCATTTGTACCCTGTTCCCTCTCACCCCCCGCTCATGCCCATGTGTCTCCCCTGTGCCCCCCAACCCCGCTCATGCGCCGTTGTGTTCTTTATACACCGCGCCTTCCCTTTCCATGGTGGCCATCTTGGTAAAAGATTTTCCTTCCTACACCGAGTCGCCGCAGGCGTCCCGGCGTAGGAAGGAAAATCTTTTTGTTTTTTTTACCACCCGGCATTCCCACTTTGAGGACATAGGATGTTAGTGGTCTTCATCTATTGAAAAGGATGTTATGGTCACGTTGTACTAATAAAAACCTTTAAAATTTAGTTTAAAAAAAATGTTACAGGGACGTTATGGTTAAGTTGCACTAATAAAAACCTATGAAATTCAATGAAAAAACTTTGTTAAAGGGACGTTATGGTTAAGTTGCGCTACTAAAAACCTATGAAATTCAGTGAAAAAACGTTGTTAAAGGGACGTTATGGTAAAGTTGCGCTACTAAAAACCTATGAAATTCAGTGAAATAACTTTGTTAAAGGGATGTTATGGTTCCAAGTAAAACCAAAAAACCCTTGAAATTCGCCAGTTATGGTAAGCTAAGCAACCATAACTCGCGCCACCACCGTGCACTGCTAAGACTAACACCCAGGACATCAAAGATGACATCACAAATGTCATTGATGACATCACTGATGACATCACATGTCTGGCTCACTCTTTTTTCTTTTGCTGACATATCTAGGCCACATGGTTTTCTTCAGTAACAGTCAGAAACTAAACATTTTATTTTATTTGTAGACGTATCCTTCAAGTAGGTTCTTACAGTAATTCTGTTAGAGTCCAGTCACATCATATGAAACCTATACATACGGGAAGACACAAGCTTGAAAGACAGCAATCCTTTTTGTGCATAAAGATAATCAATAGACTTATGAGCACTTTCTGATAGTTCTGTTGTTTATTTTTTTATGGCTGTACTTGCCCTGTGGGTCCAATCACATCAAGTGATACATATACATAGGGTGAATAGCAGCTTTGAAACAGAGCAATCATTTATTTGCATGAAAATAATCAGTTAAGTTATGAATTGTTTCTGCTACTACTTGTGCTTTTTTGCTAACTTCACTTTCCCTGTATATACCCATATTGGTATGTGTTCTTGTGTCTTTGTGTTTTGTCTATAGTAATGTTTTATTAGCTACATATTACATATTTCACAGTACACAAAAATCTATTAAGAAAACAATTATCATTTAATTATTCAACATATTAACATTACGGATATTATACCTTCATCTTGTACACGGCACACCATGTTATGTTTCTGTATCAGTAGCTTAGTATACTAGATAGAACCCCATAATAGAATGCTATTTATATCAATGCATCGTTCAATGCACTAATTAGGGTATGATATTTATTGCAATGATCCTTGACACTTGTTTCGCAGCATTATAATAAGAATTCCTTGTACACATATTTCATGAAAAGTACATACACATGTGATGTCATCAGTGATGTCATCAATGACATTTGTGATGTCATCTTTGATGTCCTGGGTGTTAGTCTTAGCAGTGCACGGTGGTGGCGCGAGTTATGGTTGCTTAGCTTACCATAACTGGCGAATTTCAAGGGTTTTTCGGTTTTACTTGGAACCATAACGTTCCTTTGACAAAGTTTTTTCACTGAATTTCATAGGTTTTTAGTAGCGCAACTTTACCATAACGTCCCTTTAACAAAGTTTTTTCACTGAATATATATATATATATATATACACACACACTACTCTCCAAATTGAGGCAATTGGGGTCAATTTAGGGATACCTGATGCAAGAGCGTAAGATCAAGAGGGAGTGTCACTCTCCAAAATGGAGTAAAGTTTGATATGGGATAGGTCTGCTAAAGAGATAGCAGAACAAGACGGCCATGGAATTATGTGCACATTTATTTTTTGTGGGTTTATCTGTGGCACTTTGAAATATGTAAACATTCTTTACGTGTTTGCTGTGTTTTGTTATGTGTCAGTGGTGGCTGATTTATGTGAATTAATGTCTGCGTTTTTTGATGCACCATTATATGTTGAACCTAAAGAAAGCAATATTTTCTTTTTTGTGTCAATGGAGTTCATTTTATATTTTTAAAACAAGGAAATGCAGTTTTGCTCATGATTGGCATACAAAATAGGGCCACATTTTTGACCAGTCAAGACAGTTTAAAATAATTAATCTAGACAATACCTTGGTTTAGTATTTTTATAAACTTAAATTGCAGATGAAGCAGATTTGAAAGAGACACCATTTTTTCTGTGCTGAAATTCAGTTGTATTGAGAAAATGTATAGCTATCTGTCAAGAGAGGCAGAGATAACATTGCTGTGCTGGCAAACTTCAAAGAAGGACTTTGGGAAAGAAAAGAAAAGCAGAGAGGGCTATTCTCTTTTTTTTCGCAGACTGCTAATTCAAAGGATGTGGGTTTTTTATGTGCACGAAAGACACATAACAGAGCAGGCTGCTTTTCTGAAATGAAAGAGATGAACATGGGCTGAACTTGAGATAGCTCAGTCTGTATGATGATGAGTGTTTGGTTTTAAATGAAAAACAAAAAAACAGCTTTATTTTTTATCAGTTATGTTGAGATGGTGATCTTGGGACATATGGGATTGTAGCTTATTTGGACTCCTGTTTATTAATTTGGTGGGGTCTATATCTTTTAAATATTTTTGTTTATGCCAAAATGTATGTATGATTAACCATATTTTGAGCAAATTCTTTCACACTGGAATTTGTCCCCATTCATTACCTATATATGGACCTATATATGGACCAGATTGGCCCCATTAGATTTGTTTGTTTTAAATTACACAGACCACTTCTAATTGTAAGGTTTTATTACCTATTTTGGATTTTTTGGGGATATGCCAGATACGTTTTGTTATAGATATTATATTAGCACACATCAGAGCCCTCCCCCCGAATTGTATTTGTAATCCCGTTAAACATTGTAGGCATCTTTATTAAATAGGGAATTGTCAAAAGTAATATACTATACGTGTGTACAGGGTAGACACACAGATACGGGAAAAGGGCATGTTAAGCAATGGAAATAAACCATTTTTAAAGTATAGGCACATTGTTGAAAAAGTAATTTGAAAAAGGGAAAGTGCCCTGCCCAATTGTTTTTTAACATACATTGAATGAGCAAAGGAAGATGTCTCATACCTTTGTGTTAAGTTGCATAGAAATTATTGCAACAACAGCAAGGCCTCTTAGATGTGTCAGTACATTATCAAAAAGGAGAGCAGATGCACACACTGTATTTTCATGGAATTTGTAACAATAAGATGGCACGGAAGTAAGTCAGAAAAGGGAATGAGAAAGTGATTGAGTAAGGGGGGAGAGAAATTGTGGTAAGAAAAGAAACAGGCATGGGAGAACAAGAGTGAGACATAGATTGAAATAAAGGCACAGGAGAGTGCTATACCTAACCAGACAGTGAGTACACTGGTCAGAAAAGTAACTAAAGACAGAAAGAAGGGGGGGGGGCATATCCCGACTGCATAGCACAGAATCATTGAAATAATATGCCTAAGATCACACATGCTGCCAAGCATGCACCAAGAATAAAAGCACAATTATAAATGTAAATTACACAACAGAGAAGGTTAATGAAACAGCAAGTGGCACCAGATCAGGCATGGCAAATACTTACAGTACAGAAGGAATTACCAAGATTATAAGCACTTTTGTCAGTAGCGCCATGACATGCACATGCACTGACACAAACACTTATATTCAGAACGGGGGGAAGAAATAGTAATGGGAGTAATGGGAGGTAGCACTTTCACCAGCACAAAACTGAAGTTACATACAACATAGAATAGGGGGGCAGGATCATTTTACACCATTGTTACATTTCTTGCAGCATTTTAACAGCTATATTGGGGAGAGATTTGAGGAAGTGACCAAGGGATAACATGGACTATTTTAGGGATAAATTAGGTAATTACACAAGAAGTCACATTAGTATTTTAAGGCCAGGGAACATAAAGGGTGTGCCATTAGGCCAAAGATGTATTTTGTTTATGATTAGCA
The DNA here is from genome assembly GCF_040938575.1 of Ambystoma mexicanum. Lineage (NCBI taxonomy): Eukaryota > Metazoa > Chordata > Amphibia > Caudata > Ambystomatidae > Ambystoma > Ambystoma mexicanum. The sequence continues at coordinate 562,466,808 of NC_090939.1, forward strand.
TGGCTTTCAAGAAAAAAGGGCAGATTGTTAAGATTACACACACAGTTCTTATTTAAATAAAACATACCCATGGAGGAGAAAGAATGACCAATGAGAACAAGCAAGTTAGGGTGCAAAAATGAGGGAATGAAACTGACGTACAGTGATGGCTGTTGGTGAAGAATATAGATAGATTCCCTTGACAAACAAAGGATTGTTTAATGGAAGTTTATTTAACAGTTAAGGATTGCAAACAGAAATAAGGAAGTTTGGCATACGTAGTAAGCATGTTGTGGATAAATAGTACCTATGATGCGTGAAGGAATGTCGTACTTCACAGTGCAACCAAACGCCACTGCACGTTCCCCCATTATAGTAAGCTAAGCAACCATAACTCGTACCATCTACTTGCATTGCTAAGACTAACACCCAGGACACCAAAGATGACATCACAAATATCATTGATGACATCACTGATGACATCACATGTGGAAATAATATACCTAAAAAGTCCTTGCCTACAAGGGGTTCTTTCTATTATGTTGGTAGCAGGATGTCAGGGGTGATTGTGTAATGTTACACATGTAATGACTAGCTCACAAATGTACACTTACTACACACTTGTGCTAAAACAAACAATACATATGCCGACCCAATGCATCTAACTGAGCGGCACATACAGGGAAACTGAAGTAGGGTAGAAAGAACTAGCAGCATCCCACAGTTTATCTTCCTGTATACAAATTAATTGTGTGTTTGAGGCCTGCCATTGCCCCATGCATGTGCATCATGAGCTGACACCAGACCCTAAGGAAAGTACTTTAAGAACACACAACAAGGGTAATGTTTTGGTATACAGCACCTTTTCAATTTTCAATTTTCATATTGTGCTGGTCAGTGAATAAAACCACCTAGCCTACATTTTTCAATGCACCAAAAAAGGCGGTTATTGCATACATAGCCCCTCTTCCCTTTCCATTGTAGGTTGCAAAAAGCACAAGGATGTGGCGTGACGAAGAACCTGTAAATAAACATTCAGCGACGTACAAGCTAATAAATTACATTTGCAAATAAAACAGAGGAACAGAGGAATGGTAAAGAACACGTGACCATTTTAGAGTTTACAAACTAGATGTATTTAATAACAAACTTGCAGAGACCAACGGAATAATCGCATAATCAATGCATTGATTACCATGCTGGTTGGGGAGGCATTGCAAATGTTGAAGATAAGGAGGCCATTTTATTTGCACAAACAAACGTTTTGGGGTCTTCATTGAAGCAGTCGCTTTGTTTCTACAGTTATTTCCCAAATGTCGTCATGGCGTTGAGCCTACAGCACCATAAATGATGTCACGTTGCTCCGAATAACGAGTTCAGTGAACGGACAAAGCAGGCTTACAGTGTCATTCCACATTATTGTTATGGACAGGCAACCGCTCACCAGCAGTTGTATTTGCCATCCGAAGAAGCCCTCACTCAGCATTTGAAAACCATGGTACGCACAGTATGGCAAAATATACCTAGTCGGAAAAAGTTAGTAAAAATAAGTGTCACTAACCAAACCTGTACCAACATTTTTTAAAAGATCAAATAGAAAATGTGCAAAGCGGTACACATAAATATATGCTCAAAGTTGCCATTTTAGTAATATGTTACTAATGTCCAAATGTACCTATAGGTGGAGGATAGAAACAGTGAGATTTTGCATGATTCGTAAGAGAAAACAAAATGGCAAGTAGACCGAAAGACGATACTTTAGGTATGTGTAACGCTCACCTGGTTCCTACGGAGGCGCTGACTCAGGCTGGACTGCGACCCTGGGTTCGGGATGCGCTCATGGTGGGACCTCCGAGTACGAACTGCCTGGTTTGTGAGGTATTTTTCTGTAGATGGGAAAAAAGGGGGTAAATACCCAAGTGATAGGATGAGGTTCCCCCCCCCCAGTCTTGCTTCTCCCACTTCTAGGCTTTCAACAAGTCTCAGCAAGCTCTTACCTTTGGCTTGGTGAAGGTGAGCTCTCCATCCTGCTTCTGGTGCAGGGGCGCATGGAGTCCAGTTACGTCACTGGATGAATTCAATGTGCAGGTTAGAGTCCCTTTGTAATAGTCTTTAGATGCTGAGACTCCGTTGGGCGATGCTGTTGCAGTTGCACGTGCGGAGACACGTGAGTATAATTGAACTATGGTCTTTTCCAAAATGGCACCGATAACAATGTCTTTTTCCCTTTCAGGTGCTGGGATGCTGTGGACGATGCCGCCGTTGCTGCACGTGCGGAGTCCGGTAAGTATAACTGAAACGTGGCCTTATCCTAATGGACACCTTTAAACAATGTCTTTTTCCCTTTCAGGTGCTGGGATGCTGTGGACGATGCCGCCGTTGCTGCACGTGCAGAGTCCGGTAAGTATAACTGAAATGTGGCCTTATCCTAATGGGCGCCTTAAACAATGTCTTTTCCCTTTCAGGTGCTGGGATGCTGTGGAGGATGCCGCCGTTGCTGCACGTACGGAGGCCGGAAAGTAATAGTTAAACTGTAACCTTATCCAAATGGGCGCCTTTGACAATGTCTTTTTCCCTTTTAGATGCGGGGATGCTGCCGGAGTGAAGGCCGCGGAGAGCCTTGGAGTGATCAAGGATGGATAAGGTAAGCGAGCGCGGCTGCGGGTGTTTTGCACGTTTTCTAACTTTGAACTTTTCTTTACAGGTCTCGGAGACTGGATTCTGGAGGTTGAATTCAGGTACGTATGAATTCCGGCGTGTTTTCTTAACCCCAGGTTGCTGCTTGGGAAGCTGAGGATGTATCCGGACCAGGAATGCAGGAGCCGACACGGTGAGCATCCTGCTGCTGCTGCAGAATAACGTGAGTAACTGAAGGGTAAGCTCATGAATAAGTGGAAGGACTTGAGAGCTAATAGTACATGAAACGAGTAGGGAGGCGTCCTGCCACTTGTTTTTAGATCTCTTTACCTATACATTTTGGTAAAGGGTGATTATTTAGCATGCATAAATAAGATTTGGCAACAGCTTTGTTACTTAGCTAGCTGTCAAAGGATATTCTAAAAAGATGAGCAAAAGAAGCCCTTGGATTGCCACATGTTTTAATTTTCTTTTTAAGAAAAAAAGAAAAAAAAGAATTACTTAGTGCTAGTATCTGCACAACATCATCTATGCAATTAATTTTACAAGAAGATGTATAGGTGTTTTATAAGGTACATCGTTCGTCAAAATACATTCATTTTCTCATTTTTAGAAGTGCATTTGAGACCTAGGTCCCTGTTTTCCTAAGAACTTACGACCAAAGACTAGGTCCCTGTTTTCCTAAGAACTTACAGACACTAGTTGTCTTGCACTTATTATTTACTTAAGACAAAAAACTTTGTGAATGATGGTTCTAGGTTTTTTCATTTGTTTATTAATTTTTTTGTATTTTTCAAGTTGTTTGCCATAAACATGTTTGTTTTCTGTTCCTTTCTCAAATGCACTTCTAAAAATGAGAAAATGAATGTATTTTGACGAACGATGTACCTTATAAAACACCTATACATCTTCTTGTAAAATTAATTGCATAGATGATGTTGTGCAGATACTAGCACTAAGTAATTCTTTTTTTTCTTTTTTTCTTAAAAAGAAAATTAAAAAATGTGGCAATCCAAGGGCCTCTTTTGCTCATCTTTTTAGAATATCCTTTGACAGCTAGCTAAGTAACAAAGCTGTTGCCAAATCTTATTTATGCATGCTAAATAATCACCCTTTACCAAAATGTATAGGTAAAGAGATCTAAAAACAAGTGGCAGGACGCCTCCCTACTCGTTTCATGCAGAATAACGTGAAGCACGTGAAATCCATCGGGCGTGGTTTAAATAGTGTAGCAGAGCTTTGGTGCATGTTCTTCCTCCAGCCCCACCCAGGTAAGAAAAGAGTTCCTGATTTGAGGAAGTAGTTCCTCCCAGCCCTGCTGGCTGGGAACTTCAGCCTGACTGGGTTGCACTGGGTGCGTATGCAGCATGGTCTGCCCCAGGTAAGTCCACCCAAGCATTATGACATGGTTTACCCATATGAGCCCGGCGCCTATGGCGCCGGGACTGAAACCCTTTATGAGCCTGGCGCCAAAGGCGCCAGGACACGGTCCAAAGGGCCCCTGTAGGGGCCTGCTGGGTCTGGAAGAATGAAAGGCGTACCTGCTTCCGAGGATGCTGGACCAGTCCTGGCTCCTCGGGAGCAGTGCTCATGACAGTACCCCCCCGCAAGGCCCCTCCCAAACTTGTTCTTCCCGGGAGTTTTGGTTTATTGGGAAAAGTCCCATGATCTCTCCTGAGGTCCGTAGCCTTTCCAATCGATGAGGTAGAATAGTTTTGATTTGATGATCTTAGAGTCCAAAATATCTTTAACCTCAAATTCGGGTTCTCCATTCACTTGAACAGTCTCTGGAGAACTGGTCAATCTGGTTCCCGGTTGCATGGGTTTCACAAGAGAAACGTGAAATACAGGATGTATTTTCATATGGGTTGGCAATTTTAATTTGACGGCTACCGGATTAACTATGGCCGTAATTGGATATGGTCCCAGGTATTTGGGGTTGAAGGTGCGAGGCCCTTTAAGCGATAAATGTTTGGTGGACAGCCAAACTTGATCTCCAACCTGGTATTGAGGGGCATCGCTTCGGTGTTCCTCTGCTCCCTTCTTGTACCTTTCTTTGGCTCGTTGAAGATTTGCAGTCGCTTCTTTAAAGGTTTGGGTGATAACAGTATCCAATTGATCCACGGCGGGTGTTCCAAGATTTTGAGGTGGGTCTAGGTCGGAAGTTCGAGGATGAATACCATACAAAATGTAGAAGGGACTCTTCCCGGTTCCTGAATGAACTGAATTGTTGTATGCATATTCTGCTATCCAAAGGATGTCCTTCCAGTTGCTCTCCGACTGTTGTAGCATGCATCTTAAATATTGCTCGAGAGTCTGGTTGGTTCTCTCGGTTTGTCTGTCGGTTTGGGGATGATGGCTGGTTGAAAGTCTTACATCGATTTGAGCTAATCGACAACAGCTGCGCCAAAAGTGAGAAACAAACTGGCTTCCCCTATCTGAGATTACTATTAATGGGAAGCCGTGTAATCGGACGATGTTTTCGAGAAATACTCTGGCTAGGACTGAAGCTGAAGGCAAAGCTTTTAGCGGAATAAAGTGGGCCATTTTAGAAAACAAGTCTACAATAACAAGAATGGTGTTGTACCCGGAACAGGAGGGTAAGTCTGTGATGAAGTCCATGGAAAGGGTATGCCAGGGACATGGTGGAATGTCTAATGGTTGCAGAAGACCAGCCGGCCTTTTCTTCTGACCCTTGTTTTGAGCGCATACACCGCAGGACATCACAACATTTTTAATGTCTTTTTTCCATGAGGGCCACCAGAAGTGTCTCTTCACCTTTTCAGTGGTTTTGGCAATGCCAGGGTGACCCTCAATTAAAGAATCATGATAGCAGGAGATTACCAGTCCTTGTAAATCGGTGTGTGGTAGAAATAATCGTCCTTTGAAATAAGGCAAATCATTGCTTACGGTGAAATCTTTTCCTTTTTGTAACCAATTCTGTAAGTCAGATGGGGTCACAAGTTGTCTTGTTTTTTCCTCAATATCCTCGATGGATTGTGAAGAAATCAGGCCCACGATTCTTTGCTCAGGAATTATTGGTACAGGTTCTGGATTGGCAACGTTATCTCCCATTCCAATTCGGGAAAGAGCATCCGCTTTGCCGTTCTTGTGGCCTGGGCGATAGGTGATTACGAAGTCAAATTCAGCAAAGAATAGAGCCCAGCGAATTTGTATGGAAGATTGAGCCTTGGTGGTTTTTAAATACTGCAGATTTTGATGATCTGTGATCACTGTGACGGTGTGTTTGGCCCCAAGAAGATAATGCCGCCAGGCCTTAAAGGCGGATTTAATCGCTAGAAGCTCTTTATCTGTAATGGTGTAGTTGATCTCCGGCGCCGAGAACTTCCGAGACCAGAATGCCACAGGATGCAGCTGGTTAGTCTCTGGATCTCTTTTTGTGATAAGACAGCTCCCATTGCTAAGCTGGAGGCATCGGTTTCAACGATATAGGGGAGGTCTGGGCGTGGATGTTTCAAAATTGGCGCCGAGGTAAATTTAGCCTTTAGCTCTTGGAAGGCTCGTTCTGCTTCCGCAGATCATTCGAAGCGTTTATTCTTTCTTAAGAGGGCGGTGATGGGTTGTACCACTCGTGAAAACTCTGAAATAAATCTGCGGTAAAAATTGGCAAAGCCAAGCATGCTTTGAACGCCTTTCACGGAAGTAGGAGATGGCCATTTGAGGATAGCGTCAACTTTTCTTGAGTCCATGTGGACCCCTTTTGGTGACAGAATGAATCCCAAAAATTCGACTTCCGTGACATGAAAAACACATTTTTCAAGCTTGGCAAAAAGTTTATGTTGGCGAAGTTTTTCAAGGACCGCTCTGACATGATTTCGATGGTCAGCTTCTGAGGATGAGTATACAAGAATTTCAGCTATATAGACAACAACGCAGACATCAATGAGTTCTCTGAGGACATCATTCATGAAATACTGGAAGGCGGCCGGTGCGTTGCATAGTCCGAAGGGCATAACTAGATATTCAAACAGCCCATACTTGGTACGAAATGCCGTCTTCCATTCGTCCCCTTCCTTGACCCGTACCAAGTGATAAGCTCCCCGGAGATCTAGCTTAGTATAAATACAGGCGTTTTTCACTTGGTCAATGAGCTCTGGGATCAGAGGTATTGCGTACCGATTTTTTACAGTTATCTGGTTCAGAGCGCGATGATCAATACAGGCTCTAAGTTCACCTTCTTTTTTTGGTACGAAGAACAGAGCTGAGGATGCAGGGGACTTCGACGGACGGATAAAGCCATTGGCCATGTACTGGTCTAAATACTTTCGCAAATGAAGATTCTCAGGCTCGGTAAGGGCGTAAATTCTACTGCAAGGGGGAGTGGCTCCGGGTATCAAGTCTATTTGACAGTCATAAGATCTGTGGGGAGGCAGGGTATTAGCCTGTTCCTTCTGGAAGACATCCCTGAATTCCTGATACTCTGGAGGCAATTGCGGTCCTTCGGCCGTTGCTACCGCTAGGCCAATACTGGGTCGAGGATAACAAGTGGTTGCACACTGTGGGAACTGTATCGTCTTTGCTCGCCAATCAATCTGAGGATTGTGTTTCTCCAACCAAGGAATCCCTAGAATTACCTGGAATTGAGGAGCCTTGATCACGTCGAACACGATTACCTCCTGATGTCCGTCTTGACCTAGTATCGTCACTTCAGTAGTGGTATGGGTCACTGGTCCGGAGGCAATTTCCGTCCCATCCACCGTGGTAATGACGTCTCTAATCAACTTTGGACAAAGAGGTAGGTTCATCCTGGATGCCAATTCGCGATCCACATAATTTCCAACTGCTCCGCTATCTATGTATGCCTTAATTGCATGCAAGCGATCTGGTTGCTCTGGGTTTATGAGGACCATTGGCATTATGAAATGCGAGGTCAAAGAACTGGTTTTTATGCTCGGCAAGCGGACCTCTACAATTGACGGGCAAGGTCGTTTCCCGGCTCAGATTTTTCAGAACTCTTATCAGAGACTCCCACTGTCTTCTTAGGTGGTTTCGTCAGGCAATCTCGAAGAAAATGCCCAGGACTCCCACGATAGAGACATAGTTGCATTTGTCATCTCCGGTCACGTTCTTTCTGGGTTAAGGGGCCCTTTACAACCCCAATTTGCATCGGTTCGACGGCTTCTACTCCCTTGGTGTAACTTTGAGACTTAGGGAACACTCGTGTTTCAAACCTGGATCGATCCACCTTTCTATTTTGTAGTCTGTGATCCAACTGGACCACCAAATCAATGTACTCTGAACAATCCTGAGGAGGATTCACTACCTGGGCAAGGACGTCTTTGAGTTCGCCACGCAATCCTCTGTAAAAAAGCGTGATCCTTTTGTCCTCGGGCCATCTGGTATCCATGATTAGCCTATTGAATGATGCAATGTAGGTCAAAATATCTTGATTGCCCTGTCGTAGGGAAAGGAGTTCATTGTCCAGGGCCTGCCCCTGGGAATGCCTTGCAAAAAGTCTTTCCATATTGGCCTGGAAGGCCGGGAAATCACGAAGGATTGGATCGTCCTGTGTAACTAGAGGGATCGACCAATCCGCAGCGCTGCCGCTAAGATACGAAAGTACAAAGGCTACCTTGGTCTGGTCCGTCGGAAAGGCTGCAGGTCTACAAAGAAAGTGCAAACGGCACTGATTCATAAATACTGCAAATCTTTTAGGATCACCAGAATAGCGTTCAGGTGGCGCCAAAGGCACATTTCCAGGTATGTTGATTTGAAATGGATTGGCTGAGGCCACTGGAATATAATTCCCCCCTGAGTTAGGTAGAGGGGTTTGTCCTGCTTGACTCTGTAATAACTGTCTGGCAAGTTCATCAGTTTGTTCCTTTGACACTATCAATTCCCTCCTAAGGGTGTTTGTTTCCTGGCGAGCAGCATGGACTTCGGCCCTTAATTCACCCAACAACTGGGCCAACTGGTCTGTGTCAGAAGTTTCCATAGCGCCTGGGTAGGACATTTTTGGTAGACTTCGCGTTCTGTAACGCTCACCTGGTTCCTACGGAGGCGCTGACTCAGGCTGGACTGCGACCCTGGGTTCGGGATGCGCTCAGGGTTGGACCTCCGAGTACGAACTGCCTGGTTTGTGAGGTATTTTTCTGTAGATGGGAAAAAAGGGGGTAAATACCCAAGTGATAGGATGAGGTTCCCCCCCCAGTCTTGCTTCTCCCACTTCTAGGCTTTCAACAAGTCTCAGCGAGCTCTTACCTTTGGCTTGGTGAAAGTGAGCTCTCCATCCTGCTTCTGGTGCAGGGGCGCATGGAGTCCAGTTACGTCACTGGATGAATTCAATGTGCAGGTTAGAGTCCCTTTGTAATAGTCTTTAGATGCTGAGACTCCGTTGGGCGATGCTGTTGCAGTTGCACGTGCAGAGACACGTGAGTATAATTGAACTATGGTCTTTTCCAAAATGGCACCTATAACAATGTCTTTTTCCCTTTCAGGTGCTGGGATGCTGTGGACGATGCCGCTGTTGCTGCACGTGCGGAGTCCGGTAAGTATAACTGAAACGTGGCCTTATCCTAATGGATGCCTTTAAACAATGTCTTTTTCCCTTTCAGGTGCTGGGATGCTGTGGACGATGCCGCCGTTGCTGCACGTGCGGAGTCCGGTAAGTATAACTGAAACGTGGCCTTATCCTAATGGGCGCCTTAAACAATGTCTTTTCCCTTTCAGGTGCTGGGATGCTGTGGAGGATGCCGCCGTTGCTGCAGGTGCGGAGGCCGGTAAGTAATAGTTAAACTGTAACCTTATCCAAATGGGCGCCTTTAACAATCTCTTTTTCCCTTTTAGATGCTGGGATGCTGCCGGAGTGAAGGCCGCGGAGAGCCTTGGAGTGATCAAGGATGGATAAGGTAAGCGAGCGCGGCTGCGGGCGTTTTGCACGTTTTCTAACCTTGAACTTTTCTTTGCAGGTCTAGGAGACTGGATTCTGGAGGTTGAATTCAGGTACGTATGAATTCCGGCGTGTTTTCTTAACCCCAGGTTGCTGCTCGGGAAGCTGAGGATGTATCCGGACCAGGAATGCAGGAGCCGACACGGTGAGCGTCCTGCTGCTGCTGCAGAATAACGCGAAGCACGTGAAATCCATCGGGCGTGGTTTAAATAGTGTAGCAGAGCTTTGGTGCATGTTCTTTCTCCAGCCCCACCCAGGTAAGAAAAGAGTTCCTGATTTGAGGAAGTAGTTCCTCCCAGCCCTGCTGGCTGGGAACTTCAGCCTGACGGGGTTGCTCTGGGTGCGTATGCAGCATGGTCTGCCCCAGGTAAGTCAACCCAAGCATTATGACATGGTTTACCCATATGAGCCCGGCGCCTATGGCGCCAGGGCTGAAACCCTTTATGAGCCTGGCGCCAAAGGTGCCAGGACACGGTCCAAAGGGCCCCTGTAGGGGCCTGCTGGGTCTGGAAGAATGAAAGGCGGGCCTGCTTCCGAGGATGCTGGACCAGTCCTGGCTCCTCGGGAGCAGTGCTCATGACAGTATGAAAGAAAAAAGAGTGTACAAATAAAAAAACATTACGTCTCGTCATTCCAAAGAAGACCAAAAAAACATGGAAAGTTATACACAAACCTATGTGGACAAAGTAAGCGTTTCAAATTAGAAATATAAATAGTAAAAAAGGTTGAGTGCAGTCATACCCTACAAATGAGCAACGTGTGCACTCTGCTACATTACAGGAAAATTGTACAAGTGCAGAAAAATAATACGTTAATTATATTAGCACAATTAGATGGGCAGTTATGTATAAATAAAGCACGGATTGCTGTACAGTGGGCCAAAGTAAACTTACAAAATTTTTGCAGCCTCCATTCTTTTTCGGCAAATCAGTCACGAATGTGTTTGCAGCGAAGAATCTTCCTTGACTAATATGCATGTCACTTACAAACTTTTTAAAATATAACCTTATCAATTGTGTTTTTTTTTTTTACCCTTTCATTCTGTGAATAGCGTGCAAGTTTCTCTTGGGCTCAAGGTCAAAAAACAATTGCCCCTTTACTTTCACTCGGATGCGCGGGCGTACTGAGCGGTCAACCAAAAAAGCAACTAGTGTGGCCTTCACTCAGAAGGCAAATACATTCTTGCTTTGAAGCAACATAATTAAATCTAATTATGAGAACCTGTACTCCCACACAGCTTCAGAAGCGCTGTTTCAAGCAAACAGTACAGATGATGGCCTTAGTTCTCAAAACTGTAGAGGCCAATCTGAGGGAAATATTAGTGCAAAACACATTTTAATCCACACGGTGTAATTGGTCGTGGTGCAGTGAGCACAAACTTCAATTTAAACATATCATTTTGCAGACAAGAAACCTGCACTTTTTCACTTTGTGCTTCCACAGCTCATTGGGCCCCCTCAAAGATCACCTTGTGAAATACTATTACTTGAGTGTTAGAACTCTAATGCTCTCTTGTTTTAGAGCTGTTTCTGGCGGTATCCGTGCACATGAAAACATTAGTAGAAAAGAGGGGGCCACCGCACAAAGCTACCTTACTGCATGCTATTTTGCAAACAATCTGGGAAAGAGCCACATGGTCGTGAGCACAACCTTTTCCCCCGTTCAGTGTAAGGGGAAAAAAGACGTTTTGAGAACCCCTCCCCTTATAACTTTCGCCCCCTGCACCAAACATGACCAAACTTTCCAACAAAAGTCAGAGTGGGCTTATATATTTTTTTCTAAAGTTTGGCGATGATTAGTCCAAGGGTAGGACATTTATAAGGCAGCCAAAAACAGTTATTTCTATGGAAACAGCCACTCCACCAAAGCAACACAGTCACTAACGTCCCTCTCGAATGTGCTGTAGTGGGTGCCGGCAGGACCTAGAGGTTAATATATATGTCCACGTACGTTTGAATGTATAGGTGTACAATGGCTTATACCTCCACCGCTAACAAGGTCGTTACTGGGTGCATGGGCTTTGGCCATGCAGCCAAGACTGTACACCCTCCCCACAACCATCTGACATGCTAACCTATAGGATGAGTGTGTGCACTGCAGTAATACGAAGTGGTGTTTCTGGGCAGGGTCTAGGGTTTTACGAGTATGATGTATGGCCTATGTGCTGCAACCATGGAAGCAAAACTCTACATCCTGCCCAAAACCACCTCATTGAAGTACAGTAATACGGGTGTATTGATAGGTGTGCTATGCTTCACTTATTCTGGCAAGACACTGCACTCCTACCTGTTTGGACATAGATATTATTGCAATGTGTTGATGTGCACTGGCTTATAACTCCAGTGCTTATAACTTTCTTATTGGGTGCATGGCCTTTGGCCATGCACCCAACACTGTACACTCTCCCCTCAACCATGTAAGTGATAATCAATGCTACACATGTAGCCATGGTCGTGACATGCAGCGGTGGTTGTGGGCAGGGCCTACAGTCTTGGAAGTATGGCCTTTGGAAACAGCCACTCCACCAAAGCAACACAGTCACTAACGTCCCTCTCGAATGTGCTGCAGTGGGTGCCGGCAGGACCTAGAGGTTAAGATATATGTCCACGTACTTTTGAATGTATAGGTGTACAATGGCTTATACCTCCACCACTAACAAGGTTGTTACTGGGTGCATGGGCTTCGGCCATGCAGCCAAGACTGTACACCCTCCCCACAACCCTCTTACATGCTAACCTATAGGACAAGTGTATGCACTGCAGTAATAGGAAGTGGTGTTTCTGGGCAGGGCCTAGGGTTTTACGAGTATGATGTATGCCCTATGTGCTGCAGCCATGGAAGCCAAACTCTACACCCTGTCCACAATCACCTCAGTGATGTACAGTAGTACGGGTGTATTGCTAGGTGTGCTATGCTTCACTTATTCTGGCCAGACACTGCACTCCTACCTGTTTGGACATAGATATTATTGCAATGTGTTGATGTGCACTGGCTTATAACTCCAGTGCTTATAACTTTCTTGTTTGGTGCCTTTGGCCATGCACCCAACACTGTACACTCTCCCCTCAACCATGTAAGCGATAATCAATACTACACGTATAGCCATGGCCGTGACATGCAACACTTATTCTGGCCAGACACTGCACTCCTACCTGTTTGTACATAGATATTATTGCAATGTGTTGATGTGCACTGGCTTAGAACTCCAGTGCTTATAACTTTCTTGTTGGGTGCATGGCCTTTGGCCATGCACCGCACACTGTACACCCTCCACTCAACCATGTAACACACCCATAGTAAAATGTAATGTAATTGGGAAATGCACTCAAAATTAATGGTCAGTAACGCCACGCATGTTCTGCGAACATTTTCAAGGTGCCTGTACACAGCACGGAGTCAAATAGTAGCCTTATTAGATCCCTCATTTTCTCCATGTACAAACCTCCTCAAGAAAGCGTCAATGCAGAATATATAATAGACAATTGCTGGTCAAACAAGTGCAGTATTTGATCCGTCTCTTACTCTGTGATCCTCCCCACGCACTGTAGGAGAGCAAAACAGTTTAGAAAACAGCATTTCGCCTCTGGTAAGTAGAGCGTGCTGTCTTTGGATCCAAGATGTCAGGGCGCATCCACACATTCTGACGTACATCATGGCTCGCTGTAGCCAATCAGTGCAGACGTGACGTGTCCGCAGTGATGATGCCACCCCCCCTGGCCAATCGGTATTATGTCCGCGGAGCGAACAGGAAAATGTGACCGCGGAGCGGACATAGATATCACTAATTTATTCAGACATATTTTTTGGTCATTTTAAAGGAAAGTACTAGACGGATTGTCACCAAATTTATGAAAGCACACTTTCCGGTCCAAGCCCCTGCCCCTGGCACATATTTGGTGCAAATACGTCCAGCGGTTTCACCTGCGCAAATTTTTTCCCCCATTCATTCTATGGGAGAAAAAGATGTTTTGGAACCCCCCCTATTACTTTGTCCCCCTGGCCCTAACAACTCCAAACTTTGCAAAAAACATCAGACTGACCCATATACTTTTTTTGCAAAGTTTGGTGAGGATTTGTCCAGGGGGAGCGGAGTTATAAGCCACCCAAAAAGTGTTCTTCCTATGGAAACAGCAACTTAACCATAACTACACGGCCACTACCATGGCCATATAATATATATAATATATTTATGCTGCAGATGAAGATATTAGATAACACAAGACAAGGTAAGTACTAGTGGATGAAAGAGGGAGATTAATTAAGTAGAGAAAATGTAGGTACCTGTGGACACAAGAAGTGTTTGGACCTCCTCATTGATTATTATTAGAGGAAAGAGGACCCAGGTGAGTACAAGTGAAACATAGTAAGGGATACAGTGGTTTCAAACTGATAGTAGTTCTCCTAGGTAGAGCAGTAGGTATAGATAAACTATAGTATATGTATAAGTATGGGCATATCAAGTGAAGAAGGTAGAGAAGACCTTTGGATGTAAGAAGGTGGAGTTACCCTTTTATGAGTATGTCAATGCAAAGTATTGAAAGTATGGTTGATACATGTTATGTTTTAATAAAGGAACAATCAAAATATTGGGTCATGAATCTGAAGTGGTAGCCAAAGATTGTATGCATATGTGTCACACTTGCATGCAGTTAAATAGTACACATGCTTCTTTCTAGCATCATGGGTAGGCATATTAGAGCAGGAATAGAAACGTTAAAGTGTTAATCATATCTCACGAGGATAAACAAAGCAAAGAAAGAAGAGACTGCGGTCCAGCAACCTCAGACAAAGGACTACAAACAGTAAAGTACAGGGCAGATTTTTAGCAAAACAAAGAACGCTTAAAGCAGGCATGCCAACAAATTCAAATAAACAAACAATAAAAAAGCACATTGCACCATTACCTCTACTCTAAAAAGATGAAATTGCGTTCTATCTGGTTATGGATAAACAAAAATGACCCCAGTACTCCTATGTCAAGAAAGCACACAGCAACAAAGCCAATTCCCCACATGGAATGAAAGGAGAAGACTTGCTAAAAGGAAAGTACAGTGTAATGTGTTAGTATATCATGACTTATGCCACCATTTGGTCACTACAGGAAATAGAGAACATTTTATCTATGGATGCACAAGACAAAAGAAGAAGAGCAGCAGACACAAAGGACTGCTACATTTGTGTTAATATTGTTGTTGTCTTGATGTATGTTTCATTTTTATTTTATGGTAAAAAAAAAAGCAGACAATGTAACCCCAGTAGCTAATAATGAAACAACAGTTCACAATCAGTTTAATAAAAAAGAAAGAGGAGAAATGTTCCTTTTTACATTAAGAGAAGCATTTGGAGATGAGGTTTGAGTTCGGCACAGCACCAAGAAGGAGTACATGAGGTGTGAACCCTTTGAAAAGGGTGGGGCAAGTGAGGGTAAGGGGCCCTGAACTTGCTGCAAAGCAGTCAAAAAGCAATAACAGACTAATGTAGGATCCTTGGACTCGATATGGAGAACAAAGAAGCTGATGGAAGATGTTTGAATGGAAGTTAAGCAAGATGATGGCCAGGAAATGAACTTCATGCAGATGGAAAATGGGACAGGGACAAGGTCATGTTGTAGGGTGGAGTAGGATGAATAGGCATATACATGTATTTTTAAAGAACTACCAAGAGAAGAATAAAGATGAATGACAGGAAAAAAGGGCTGGTGGTTCCCCTCAAAGAATATATAAATGTCATCTAATGATATCTCCCGATTCTCATAATGATCACTCGTTGTGCATGTAAATTAACGTTTAATTGGATAACAGGGGTGGGAAAAAGATGGAATTACACAATTTTACTTTCTGCGGATACATATATACCTACAAAAAATAAAAGAGAGCAAAATATGCCACAACTTTGAGAAAAAAGGATATATATATATATATATATATATATACATATATATATATATATATATATATATATATATATTAGATTCAAAGAATATAACATGATGGAAACACGTTTAGTACTTTAGGAGTGTCTTCCATGATACCTCCCATATTGAGATAGAGCACTCATGTCAGGGGGGTGACTAAGATAGGGATGCATAGGTACAACTCATGGTGGGGAGGGGAAATAACAATTAAGTGGTTGAATATATATCGACCAGAGGAAGAAATGAAGAGGAGTAGATCCTCCCCCACTCTCTGGTGATAGACAGGTGAAAATGTCATTCATGGCATGTGCCACCTTCCTGTCCAACATTGGAAAAGTCAGAAGCATTGTCCATTGAGGCAGCCAGGCTGCCCTTATTATATGCAGGTACATTAGAACATAAGTGACACTGAACACATTTATTTAGGACAACATAACAACATAAATAAATTCTAACATTGAGCACAACATACAAAACATAGACCATAGCGCTCACACATAAGAAATATCATCCACACACAACAGACATTGAAAAACATATCAGTATAAGGTCCATGATTATAGCAAAGGGGTCGACTATTTTCAAAATGAATGCCACATCATGCATTACAAATAAACTACAGGCCTTAAATCTCCTGGAAATGTAAAAGTGTTGAACCAATAATAAATACAGGGCTGTGTGTAGCTCAGAAATGGAGAGCTTGGACAGAAGCCAAGATGCAGTGACTTAACAGTTAAAATTGTAAGAATGCATTATTTCCAGTAGTGTTGCTTGCAAATGAAATTGACATAAAGTGAGGAAAAGATCAGCTAGGCGAGGTAACCAATAGAAACACAGACAGCTAATCTTTGTCCTTAATGTACTGTCTGGAATAATGTGTCATCGCAGAACTGCTATTTTCCAGTTTGTAAATTGCAACATTTGTCTTGTGATTTAGAAAATGTGGAAAAACAACCAGTCATTCTAATTAACATATTATAAGGTCATTGAATTATTGTGCAATGTTTTGCTTTCTATAAAAGTGTGTTCAAAATGGACATAATCTGAGTCTTCTTTTGTTACTTAATCATCTGTGGCATGAGGAATTCTACCAGCCGGTTGAGAAAATAAACACTTTTGTTGTCTGCAGTTACATCTCTGAATTGCTTTCATTGAGTTATGGTTGGCAAAAGTACTTCTCAAGAGACTTGTTTAGAGGGCCGGGATGTTGTCACAAGTCTATCTATTGGGACCTCTGCATCTGATATAAACACACTTCATTATTGGCATTGCTGCATGCATGTATGTTGCTGCTTGCTGTGGGTGGGGATGGGTGCTGATGTCACATGAAGGGTTGTGACTGTGCCTCCCCTCTCCTTGTCTCCTTGTAGTATATTTGTCCCCAAAGATGGATTTTTCTGAGAAGTGACGGCCATTCACCTTCCAGTTGTTGGATCTCTGTTGATCATCTACATTGACATAAATGGACTGATTTGCCCACATGCTGTACTATGTGTGGTGACTGATGCACTTGTACTACCTCTGTGATGTGATGTATGCGATTTGCAATAAAGTGTACAGTGGCACCTGGCGCAAAGAAGTTGTCTGTATGTGGTACATGGTTTTTGTTGGTCCTGCTGCTGCTATTGCACACATGTGGTTACTTGCTGCTTCACTCATGTTCATGCCAGGTGGCGATGCAGGGGTGGTGAAGGCATGCAGGGAACAAGGGGGAAAACAACAGTCATTCAGAGCCCTCGAATTTCTGAATGATACAAGTCTGCACTAGGCATAGTAAGTGCATGGTACAGTGCATATAGTACAATTAACAGTGTAGATAACAGCAAATAGGTCTGATGACGATTCTGCAGTTTTTTCAAGTGCATTGAGATGCGACGATGCAAGGAGGGGAGAAAGGGAAAAAACAGGTAGACTATCTTCAAGGCATGGTACATTCAGATTGTGCAAGTGTGCAGACAGGTGCAGGATAGGGGGACAAGTGCAGGAGGGAACCAAGTGAGCCCAGTCTGTCAGAGCTGGGGTAAGTGCTGAGAGATGTCACTCTCATGGGTCAATTGACCAAGTGCAGTAAGGATGAGGCAAGTGCGAGGACCAGAGGCAAATGTGAGAGGACTGGTGAGGGTGCCAGGGACCTGTGAGACTCTGAGGTACACCAGGCGGCCAGTCAGCAGGCTGTGCAGAAAAGGAGGGAGAGAGGGATAGAGCGGAGTGAGAGGTTGGCAGGGTAGAGGAAGAAACGGACGAGGAGAAGAGGAATTTCTTCAGTAGTTTCTGGGAACTTAAGGAGTTCCTGCTCAAGACGGAGGGCAGCAGGGAGGCTATTCCAGAGGGAGGCCCTATCATTGGACTGCCTCACCGAATGGTGCAGGGGGACTACCTCAAAATATGCAGGATCAAATAGTTAAAACACAACATTTGACTGTCCCACCACATGGTGATGGGGGCTACATCAATTATGCAAGAACAAATAGGTAAAATGCAACATTGGACTGCCTCAATTCATGGTGAGGGGGCTACATCAACTATGCAGGAACAAGCCGGTAAAATGCAACATTGGGCTGCCTCACCTCATGGTGCGGGCAGCTACATCAAGTATGCAGGTACAGGGTGGTAAAGTACAACGATGTAATGCCTCACCTCATGGTACGGGGAGCTATATCAAGTATGCAGGTAAAGGTAGGTAAGATGTGGAATAGAAGTAGGTGTGAGCCGAGCAGCACCACACAATGTGGGTGATTACATTGGTAACCAATGTGACAAATCAATTTCTGGGGCACCAGTGGTCCAGGGATGAATATCAATTTTTATACCATCAATCAGCACCACACCTCTGGTACACCAGAATGGATCTGAACAGATTGGAAACACATTCAAATTATAAACATCTTTTTCCAATTTTGGTAACGTGGACAGAACAGCAGGCTTATCTCCATAAGGTCGTGGATCGTTGGTTAGTTGCAACACAGCGAAAATACAATTATTACCCATTGATAAAAGGGACTGGCCAGTCATGGGCTGCCTTGTTTGGTGGAAGGGCTGTGAGTGATGTGTGGTACAATCTTATGTGGGTGCAGTTGAGTCATTGCCATGAGGTGACTGGACCTTTCTGTTGTGTCCATGTTATTCCAGGTAGTGCCCTCTCCACATGGTCTCTCATGCCGGGTGGTACAGGTATGTGGTTTGCATAAGCCTTTGCAGTTCTCCACCAGCCTTCACAGTCAGTGCCCTTGAGGGCAGCATTGTGGTGTCATCATGAGTTGTCTGTACTCTGTGGGTGCATGAGCTGATACTTACTGTCGTTCAACTTGTTGTGGCCTGCAGTAACCAGGCCTCATGTCATCTTTGCATCCCCTGGCTGCTCCTTGATGATGTGCTTTTGGGTTCCACACTCACATCATCCTTGTGCTCCCTCCTGTAACACCCTTGGAGGTATGATAGGTCTAACTCCTGAATCTGTACTTACTGGGGCTAGTGCATCTCATGTGCTTGGTCCTCACTGGGCCATGTTCCATCGTGTCTGCATCTTAGGTTTGAGGCACACAGTGTTCCAGGCATCTGTTGTGCACTTTTGGATGGTTAATGTTCCACAGAGGGTTGGCGTATAACTGGTTTTAACGCACAGCATGTCAGGTCAGCCATTGTGTTCATGTTTGTCCTCCAGGGTGACATATTGGTTTCGGCACTGGGGAGTGCTTGAATTCTGTGAGACTGTACAGTAGTTGTGTCAAGTTGTGTCATGCAGAATTGGTCATTGTTGTGGGTGTGACATGCAGGCGTCTGGTCATGCGTGTCATGTCGGGCAGATGTGTAGTGGTGTGGGACAATGTGTGGATGCTGATGCAAGATCCGGTGGTGCTGAGGGGCACATGGTGGTTTGAGTGTGGCTGTGTGCAGTGGAGTTGTTGTTGATCCCCGCTTGCATTTTCCTCCCTTAAGGTATATTGGGGATGTGTGATACTGGCGTGGCAGATTGGTTGTATGTATCTGTTCATTTTTTTCATGCAGTGTAGGGCTAGGCTGTGTATGGAGGAGTGCATATTTCTTATGAGTTGGCATGGCCGGATGTCTGTTCTTAAGGTGTCTCAGGCAAGTGCGGGTGTGCAGGCCATGCCTGGCACTTGTCATCCTTTCATCATGGGTATCATTTCATGTACAGTCAGTGTTCCTTTCTGGCAGAATGCATGTTCATTAGAAAAATCTGTTGACCAGCCATTCCCTCACTCATGCTCCTGTTGCACTGTGCCCACCCACCCCAGCCCCGGGTTGTTGGACTGGTTTGTGACTCTGGCCTAAGATCAGGTACTAGGTCTGCATGTACACCTTTGCACACTGCAATGTTATGCAGGATGCAGCAGGCATGTATGATGTCACACACAAGTTGTGGCCTGTACAGGAGAACACACCTGCGTGGTCCAGGCATCTGAATCGTGACTTCAGGAGAACTATGGACCACCCAATGATGCCCCTGATGGCCCTCTGTGCCATATTGTACCTTTCCATCTGCCTATCTGTAGGGTTTCAGGAGGTAGGGCCACAATGGATAACCAGCATAACCGGCGCAATGAAGGGCATGAATTGTGTGAGTGCGCATTGGGTGTTCCATTGTGTGTGTTGTTGGATGCATGCTACTTGGCCATGTGTGGATCCATGTGATGGCGTGCATGCGTTGCAATGGTCATGTCGCTATGTGGCTGTGTGTGGATGTATAGATGCATGTGTGTGGTGGAATGTGGTGGGAGTTAATGTACTTAACTATCAGCCACATGTCAGTGTAGTGTCTGGCTTCCAGCTCTGCACAGATGCTGGAGACCCTGAATATATGGATGTCGTGGACAGAGCCTGGTAAATTGGTGTTCACATCCAAGAAGAGGCCACTGGCATCGCAGATCAGTTGGGCATTGAAGCAGTGCCAGCTGTGCCGGTTCTGGTAAATGTACGCTCGATCCTGGGGGTGGGGCATAGTGCAACATAGGTGCAGTTGATGGCAACAATGACCCGGGGGAATTGGTGTGCTACGTAAAATGCATGAGTTACCTGTCATTGTTTGTCCTGGGTTGAGGGCATGTGAACATGGTTCAGCTACACAATATGATCCATGCCATGACCTGGTGCATGGTGCATGACTGCATGGCCTGTGAGATGCCTTCAGTGATGCCAGTGGTCCTCTGTCCAGGAGCCTCAAATGCATACTCATGACATGTCACTGCACAATAAATAGGTGTAAGTTATCTCTGCATACCTTATGACTCATTTTGGCCATAAGTTGGACTTACGACTCGTATCTTCCTTGGTAAATCGTGCCCATCTGTGTTTACTAGGGACAAAGGACTGTTTTCCAAATATGAAAGCAGGTGAACGTGAATTTCAGAATTAGAGTCTTCATTTTAATTTTTAAGCTTGTTTAGAAGGCTATCCTAGTCAGACATTGATGTATGCGATTCCACTCAATAATGGTGACATAAAATAAGCATATGCCTGCACAGGCCGTATCCTCCATCTTTAGCATTGTGTCTGTTCCATTAAATCAGCTTATCACAACCTTTTTTTGTTTTGTTTAAGGACAGTGAATGGTTATTTTGATACAAGGGGCAGACTCACACCCAAAAGTAAATCAATTGGGATGGACTCACATGATGTCATCTTAAAAAGCTCAACAACAGAGATTCATTAAAGAGTGAACGTGGGAAATAGATGGCTGGCTATAACTTTAAAATGGTTTAACTGATTTGCAAAATAAAAATCACATATGCAGTATATGGACAATAGCAGCATACAAAAAGGATATCTTAACAGGCTGATTTTATTTCCCTCAAGATGGCTTTTTCCAGATGAAATTGAATGCAAGGGCCTTTCTCAACACAAAAAGAGAATACCTAAGAGTGATTTTGGGAGCAGGTGGACAAAATTAAACAAACAGCCTCATTATGGTTCGGTGGTATCTTGGCAGTAAATCCACCAAGATACCACCAAATGGATTTACCGTTACTGCCAATTGGTCTGTCAAATTTACTTCCGGATTACAAGTGGTGGTATGGCAGTTAGTCCCCATTCATGGGGATTTCAGCAGAATTACTGCTGGTGGTAATTCTGACAAAATTGCTGTTTTTGGTGGTAAAGTGGCAGAATTTTGCTGGAGGTTTTTCCTCCACCGTAACCCCAAACCCATAGTTCGGCAGTAAGTACCACTCCATTACCAACATTTTTGGTCACAGCACCAAACTCATAATGGAGCCAGGTGCTGATGGCGTAGGTTTGTTGGTGCCCTTACCTGTCCTGGCCCTTTTAAAGACAAACCAAAAGTGAGCACAATAATCCCAGAGCATTTATACAAATATCCCAAGAATTAATTAGCTGCAGGTAGCAATACAACGTATTTTTGGGAATCTGTTTACAAGCTTTGGCACTGAAAGGGGGGATATAGTGCACAATGTATATGCTTTAAGAATGATGACTAAAATTATAACATTAATTAGTTTCACCAGAATATGTTATTTCTCCAACAATTTGGTATTTCGGGAGAGTTTAGGTGTCCCTGTTTAGTTTCCCTGTTTGAAATATGGAATGATAAACCTCTAGGATTGGTGTCTACCATAGACAATAAAGTATTTGGTATCTAGGCCTTAATGTATACATTTAACAGGGATGTTGAGAAGGTAAACCTGATTCCTGGAGAATACTGAGGAAGTTAGTTGCTACATTATTTTATTGTTAGAAACTCGGACCTAACTTGAGAGCAGCAGAGCACAGTACAAGGTTTGTGCAGTCAGCTTTAGGAATGCCAGCTTTGAACAGTAGCGCAGTACTGTAAGTTGTGTTCATTGAGCATTGTATGACCAGGTGCTGTTGAAAAAGACATGGTTTAAGAATTAGTGAAATTGAGAATTGTGGGGGCATTCCGAGCTAATACTGGAATCCAGTACAGCATATCTCTCAACCATTTGTGTTGCAAAGGCGGGTGAAATCACCCAATTTTGTTTTTGGCGGGTGAGTCGCCCATTGGAATGAATGGGCGTGAAGGAGGCTTGGCGGGTGAGTCAGCCCTTTACAAGGCGGGTGACACCCGCCAAAAGCGTGTGAGTTGAGAGTTATGGTACAGAGGGTGGGGGTGATGTGTGACAAGAGAAGGATTGTTTGAGGGTCCTCTATTTGAAGACTAGTTATGTTTCAAGCCGGTTGGTCCTTTTGCAGTGCAAGAATTTTGTGCAACCAGATATGTAGTGCTTAGCTGCCAGGTGCACTGGTGTGCTGTTCTTGACTACTTTGTAGATGATACATGCAGACTTAATTGTTGCTACTTAAACTGCTCATTTGCACACTTCGAAATTAATTAGAAATTGTTTTTAGTTTTTTTAGCATTTAAATTCTTAATTGTGTAATAGCAGGAAAACGTTATTCTGCTTACCTGTATTGTATTTGCTGCTGAACTTGAAGCTTATCTTGCAGAAAGATTAGCTATTTTACAACACTTATGATTGTTTGCGCCCATTTGTGGATTACAGTTCCATGTGGCTTTGTAGTCCTTTCAGGCGATTTATTTGCATTTCAGGTATGTGAGCGCCAGTCTGTGCCGGTCTGTGACGTGTTGTGTCAGTGCGATACTATTGCAGTAGTGTTGTGGAATCCTGGCATGGCCTCATCCTCTGCTCTAGAGGATAGCATTTGAGCACAGGTTGCGCTGCCAGTGGACGGTAAAATCCCACTATAGGAAGCAGGTTATCAGGGGAATACAGAGTTCTTCTCTATGAATATAGTTGGGCGCAAGAGTATATGGGATGGAGAGTTGGTTCCGAGTGAGCATGCCCTGCAGTGTAGAAACTCTGTACAGGGGATATAGATCCCATGATTTGCATCCAAGAGGATCCAGAACAAATTGAACTGAATATAGTGGGGGTAAGATCACATGTGGATCATCTTAAACTGTTGTTACTCCATACTAGATCCTTGTTGAAGCACACTTTGGAAGTTGCCTCTTATATTAAGAATGAGGATGTGGATATCTGTGCTGTTACAGACACTTGGTGCTTTGATACAGCTGGCCCCTCTTAAAACTCCTGCTATTCTGGAAGGGTATAGAATATTACATCGGGACAGAACCATAGGAAGAGGAAGAGGGGTGGGGTTCATTTTTTAAATCTAACATAGATGTTTGGGGCGCTGATATATAACCCATTGAGGGGAATGAAATCTTACATGATAAGATTCGGACTAATGCCGAAACTACACTCAATGTGATCTTGGTATATAGACCTCCAACCCCAATACCTGAATTCTCAAGCCAACTGAGTAATATATTGCTGCCTATCTGAAACCTTAAACCAGGGCAATGGTCCTTGTGGATTTTAATATTTGGTTGGGCAATAGTAATGATATTACGGGTTGGGTCTATTTGACCTAAAACATTTGCCCTAATCACATTTGATCAAAACTATTTGACATTTTAATTCAGTCTAAAATACGAGGGGAGATCCCCCTTCAACCTCCCCACTTCCCATCAACCTAATCTATACCCTTGCCCACCCCATATATATATATTTAATTACATTTGACCCAAAAAAAGGTCAAAGAAATGTGATCAAATGCTTTAGGTCAAATGTTTTAGGTCAATTATGCTTATACCGATATTACGGCCAAAAGGTTGGAAAATTCTTTGGATAATCTAGGTTTTAAACAACAGGTGCTCTTCCCCTACTTATGATAAGGGGAATACATTAGACTGGTTAGCCACGCATAACATTAAAATAGATGACTTATCGGTCTCTCCATGTCCATTGTCTGATCATTTCTTTGTACAGTGTAGGGTGGTTTTAGAAAAACCTTGTTTGCCCAAGGTTGTGGGAAAAAAAAGCTTTATGGTTAGGAATTTTAAAAACCTGACGCCAGTATCTCTGTCTCCTTGGTTAACACTCCTGTCACAGAAAGGGACGGAAGTAGCAACAGCGGATGATATTGTTGTGGCATATATGCAGTCCTTGAAGGAAGCTGTTGAGTGTCTGGCCCCTCTGAGAACAAAGGTGGTCATAGAAAGGAGAAATAACTTATGGTTTTCTTCAGACCTACAAAAGCTGAAAATCCACCAAGAATAAATGTTTTTATGCTGTTTCTTTTACAATAGTATGGGATAGTATTGTACTGCTTCTGCAGCTTCTCCAACCTGAGCAAAGTGAAATTGCAATAGTAGCCGCTGCGGTCTTCAGATTAAGCTTTGTCAACTTGTGGCACACCTGTAATTGGTTCAGGACATTTTTCACATGGTAAGCCCAGCTGAAATGGGAGCTCATCCTCTGCACCTCTGCAAAAATGTACTTTACTGGCTGACAAATGTTAACAACAAAGTATGATATGGTCATGTGCAGCAGTAAAAATCTGGTGTCCAAGTTAGGCCCTGCATTTCCTCGACACACAGATGTTTGGCAAGTCGCCAAATTAATTTTCATGTCATTCTGTATGAAGTGCTTTAACACTTTGGGGTTTCATTGCAGGTTTACAACATGCATGCAGGGGATTCTTCTGACCCCGTGATGGTGAAAGCAGTGGTGGTTATGTAATAGGTGGCACCTGATGATATGTTGCAAAAGCTGATGTGCGACAGGAAGTCTGTTTTTTAGAGAGACTCTACACAGGTGGAGTTTGGGACAAACATTTACTAATTATGCCTCTGTTGTCACATTCTCCTCCTAGTCTTCTCTCCTTGTGTCACTATTTTCCAGCAGCAATGAGCATTCCTGTCCAGACTATGATGTCTCATACTCTTTATCTTGATCGCCATCATCATCCACAACATCTTTGGCAGATTCCTCTTCAGCGGATGAGACTTGAGGAGAGAGAAGGCTTTCAATTTCATCCTGCATTCAAGTGCACTATGTGTTCGGTCTCGATATTTGTTACATGAGCTCTGCTCCTCGCCTTTGCAATCGTGCATTGGATGGAAAGCGTAAACTACTGTGGAAGTATGGGTGCAAAATCATAGTGGTGCAACACCTGTGAATGCTTGTACTGCATGCTCTTCAGAATAACTTGAGTTGGTGGGGGGGAAATGTTGGGTTTATGATACCTATGATTGGCCTCTTGATATTCTGCCATTGCCAATGTGCACAGCAAGTGTTGCATGTAAAAGGACGATGAGCAGTACATTCCCCCTGTCTCTAGATTGTTTTAATACTCCAAACATAATGTCCACACTTGAGCCATTCACACACTTCAAGGGAAGGACACTGATAGGTATATATTACCTCCCTGGATGCCTGTACCTTCCTCCCACAACAAATGTCACCTAATCATGTCAACAAGAGCACAGGGTGTGCTGATGTATTCTCTGCTACTTCCTGCACCAGGGTGTCACACAAGGCCACCTGCACAGTTCCTTCAATTCAAGAAATGTCATCACCTATCCTGACACCCTGAATATCTGCACCACAGCGTCACCTGAAGGCACCTGTGCAATTCACACATTTCAAGAAATGGATACTGATAGTTATTTCCTGCCTCTCTGAAAGTCTGTAACGTTCTTCCACCACAAGTGTCTTGTCAACGGGACAACACAATTGCACTAGCTGCTCTAAGGGATTCTCTTCTCCTCTATATCCCTGAGTGTCACTGTAGCGCATGTGCACTGTGCATTCCCTCCCTTTTAAACTCTAATGTCTTGCCTCATTGAAAGTCTTCCACTTCATCCTGTCAACTGCCACTGTTTTTTTCTCAAGACTCCAAGGGCCTCATTACGATGCAGGTGCTCCCGTAATGAAGGGTGCCGGTACGGGACCGACCCCTTCATTACAGGACACCCTATTACGAGGTCCCCTTGCGGGACCCGGTAAGGACGCTTGGTAAAACCAGGCTTCTTTAGCGGGTCCGGCGAGGGGACCAGGGAGCTAATAACGGGCCCGTTATTAATGGGCCCGTTATTAGCTCCCTCCCCATTCCCATTGAGCACTATGGTGGCTCAAATGGGAATAGGGATGGGTTTTTCCAATGAGGACTTACCGGGTCCTCCAAGGTTGGAATGGCCTGGTAAGTCCTCATTGGACGAACCCGGTACTGGAACCCGATATGGAGGCAGCCATGCCTTTATTAAGGGCATGGCTGACTCCATACTCGTAATGAGGCCCTAAGTCTCACACTAAATCAAGGGTCTCTGGTGTGTAGACCATGGACCAGACCCCCAAACTGATCTCAATCTTAGGGATTCCCGCTCCCTAAATGAATGACACTTATTTAGTTATTTAAGTATTTAGTTTACAGGTAAATGACTGAATGTGTCACACTGCACAATCAGCAAACATAAAGCATATACTAATAACGCTTACTCCCACTCATTCTAACTGTATTATCACTTTCCCAAATGTCCAAAGTCTGCCTCCACAAAAAACTCCGGCCTCTCAGTGTACTGCCCAAGAATTCATGAACATTCAATAACATGGCTCCTTACATATCCAGCGGGTTTGAACTTTTGGTTCCAACTTCTTATAAGTTTGACCTTCCGTTGAGCTTGTCAAACCATCTGACATTTGGGTGGTTCAAAGTGTGAACGAATACATTCACCCCATTTCACTCTTTAGGGATATAAATGACAGGGACAAAGAAATAAATCAAGCAACATTCACTCAGCAAGACAAGGAACTCACATCGGTGCAAA
Organism: Ambystoma mexicanum; assembly: GCF_040938575.1. Classification (NCBI taxonomy): domain Eukaryota; kingdom Metazoa; phylum Chordata; class Amphibia; order Caudata; family Ambystomatidae; genus Ambystoma; species Ambystoma mexicanum. Next base: position 562,493,880 of record NC_090939.1, read on the forward strand.
GATGCATGCCGTGTCAGCCATGTCCCAACTGTTGAGGACAGGTCCTCTACTTGAGGCACTGATGCCAACTTGATTTTGAGTTATAATCCATTGTTCACATAATTTCTACTCCATATTGCGTTGCTCGTGCAAAGTAATACATTTGGCACACGTGCCATTTCAGCAGCACCGTCATTGCCATTCTGATGCCATCTGCGTGCCAGCTGGAACCTGCTTCATTCATTTTGATTCACTCCGCTGTTGCTGCATTGTGTTGTGAGATGGCTTTGACGGCAAAACCCAGGGAAAATAAAACGTGTTTCTGCTCTTGACGCTCTCTTTATTACATGGGAAGAACCATACCCCACTGCCCAAAATGATTTCCCCTACTGATCTGTGTTTACCTTCTGTTGGTGCCATGTCCTACTGTGATATTGATGTGCCTCTCTGCCCAGGAAGCAGATTTTTTTTTTCAGTACACTTTGTGAAGTTCAGTCTACAGGCACACTGTTCTTTGTCATATGTGATGAATAATGTTTTTTGTAGAAGAATATTGGAACCCCGGCGAAAAAGATTTAGACGGGTTACGTTAATCCAACAAAGAACAAAACATATTTCTCCGAGACCTAAATATCCCTTTGGTTATACCTGAAAGCTATTCGTATCAACAAGCAGCTGAAAGTCAATTCGTTTTGACAGAAAAGAGGCACGTTTCTTTTTTGCATAATAAGGGAATAATCACTCTGGAATGTCTGGAACTGCCAAAAGCCATGAGAATCACTTGAAATACTGTGCATGCGTATACTATATCTGTCTGCCTCTCTAAGTGATTTTCAAACACGATTTGAATTTCCACAGCTACGGAATTGAAAATGTGTGAAATTCTCCTCAATTTTCAGCTTCTGGAAACTGTTGACAGTGAAATATACATATATTCATTGAACAAACTTGAAGATATGTAATATTAATTTTATAACGCCAGGATACATTTCGCAAAGCTGCCTCTAAAAAAAGAAATAAAAAACATAAGCAGTACCTTTAAGGTGAGGGGGGGGGTGAAGCATGGGTGCCAGGATGTATTTCGATGAAATGCAACAGTTGCTAGACAGAAAAGCACTCAGGATGCCTTTACCGCAAAGAATTCTTGAAACAAGGTCTCCATTGAAAAAACCCTTATACGTGCATGAAAAAATGATGGTCTTCTGAACAGAGTCCCGTAAGAAGTGAGAAAGAAGACTGGTGACGTCATACGAAGCAGAACTGACACACCTTGAAAAGATGCACAAGACGAACGAACATAAACGAACATAAACATTCTATAAGATTTCATGAGGAGGTGTCAAAGATAAGCAACTTACAGATCGAAATGTAGATGATATATTTTTATGTCAAAAGTTATTTTATTTCTGGATGATGTACCCTTATATAACGCCCCTCTCTTTGAATACCCCCCCCCCCCCCCGGTCTCACTGAACCAAGAAGTAGGTTGCTTTGCAAAGTTAAAATATTTATTTGATGAATTTAACTATATATATATATATATATATATATATATATATATATATATATATATATATATATATGCATATATATATATATATGTATATATATATATATATATATATATATATATATATATATATATATATATCACACTTTTATGAATATGAACAATAGCTAGATATCACACTTATTAATATTTATACACAGGTCAGCAATGGGTGATATCACAACAATCAACAATCTCTTTAATCAATAGGAGTATGGGTGAGAAGAATAATGTAGTAGAGAATAACTTTGTGTGAATAACTTTGTGTGGGTTCAATGAAATGCAATGATATGAAATTAATGCAGCACAGAAATCAAACTTGATATGAATTCAATCAAAGACAATGTAATCACTCTTTCCCCCTGTTACTCAATCCCCCCTAATATGCAATATGAAGAGATGGAATGAGGGCACACAGATTTCAGGGATGTACAATCCACAAATGCAAGTTCATTCCCCAATTCCCCCAGCAAGCTTAGAAACAGGAATGATTTCAAACAGGTCAAATGCTTTTGAATGTGGTTTGAAGTTAATGGGAACAATGCTAAAAATGGATTTTAATTTGCTGAATGGGATTCAAAACTAGTGAGAGTTGATTTGGATAGGTTCAGGTAGACAGTAGCAATGACGCTTGAATGACTGGTAGATAGGAAATTGAATTCAGAGATTGCATGCAAGAAATAGCAATTTTTACATGTAGTGAAATTGAGCCAAATGCAGAATCGCAGCAAATTTTTCAGCGCGCGAGAAATGCGAGTTGGAGTGCAGTTCTTAGTTCATTTGAAAGCTGAGGATGTTACCTTCAATTTGAAATGTTGTTCCTAGCATGTACGGTTCAAAAGTTACAGAGGTCTTAGTAAAGGTCGATTTTTCAGAAAAGAGTCAAGATTTCAAATGAGAGATGCGCTTTTTGAAGATTACAAACAAGGATTTCTTAACACTAAGGGAGGATATGAAGATGCGAGATACCAACGGCACAGCCACCAGTCAGAGGTGCCTTTGTCTGATCTTTGTCCGCTATGACACTTGCCTTCTTCAGCAACTAATTAGCGCAAAGATCATTTATCACTACAATTATCACAGGATTATAGGGATGAGAGAAGGATTCAGGATAGACAAAAGAGATTCTATAATACAATCAGGATATGTTGGAATGGGTTGGATAGGATTACTTAAAAATAAGAAATGGCTATGGACAGTTCTATACTAAATCCTCACAATTATGGCTTTGGAATGGAATAGGCCCGTCAGGATCTGGTCAAGGGTTTGGACTGGAATTCCACCGGACATGTCTCAGGTGCTTGGTTCTTCTCTCAGCAAGACACTCTGGTCTCGGGCGCAGCCTCTGGTTCTGGATCTGATGGGTTGGTTCTGGGTTACAGCTCTGCTCTGCTCGTTTGGATCTCTGGGTTCTAGCAAAGGTTCTTGGCAAGAGCATCCAAAACAGCACAGCAAGGCGGTTGAATTGGTTGGGCCTGTTGAAGTTTGGGGTTAAAACCAGGTTGCAAGATTCTAAAGGCCAGCTAAGAAGGGTTCAGCTTTTTGGGTTTGGCCTTCTGCTTCAGGGTTCTGGAGTCTGGATAGTTCTGGAATCTGGATTCTCCTCCAGAGCGCTTTGCCAATAGATCAGTGATGGGTGAATGTGTGTGTCTCTGGGCCCTCTACAGTCCCTATTTATGTATTTCCCAAAGGGGTGGGGAGGCTGATTATAATAAGCCCACCCTCTAGGAAACTGATTGGTCCCAGGGTTCCCTCTCTCCTGATTCCAGAAGGAAACTGTGTGTCATGATGTGTCATGTTTATGGTCCAGGGACAAACCCTCCCCTTTGTTTCTGTACAGTATATCTTATTTTTCACAAAACACATGTTCACAATATCCCCAACTTGCTAATATTACATATTTACATTACAGATTAATTAAGGCACATGTCTGTCAAAGTCCCATCTTCTGGAGAGCTTTGTTTCACAAATGACAGTTTTTCGCACTTTTGGTCGATCACTCAGTGTCAGTTCTGTACACATTTTTTTTACATACATGCACATACCATCTGGGCATATTCCTGTACATTTTCATATTCCTAGCATAATCACAATGGCTACAGTATCAACATTTTCATGGTTAAGTCTCTGCACATCGCACAAATTCCATAGTAGTTTCTACTTGTGAGCAACTTTTTAATTTTAATAACCTTTAAATTCCATAGTTTTGCCAGTTCGGCACAATTTTTTTCCTCAAACATATATTTTCTCCAGTTTAAAATCCACTTATCAGTCTAGGCCCGCCTCCAAGGCTTGGCTGAGCCAGAAAGTAACTTGAGCTTCTTCCTGCCAGGGCTGGTTTCTGTTGACGCCCCAAATTAGCATTCCCTATGAGTTCAAGAATCCCATTGTCTCTCAGCAGAGCTACAGGCCAAAGTCCCCCTCCCAGTTCCTTTCACACACCCTGCCAGTTTCTCAGCAGAGCAGGGGGGAAGATTCCTTTGTTGGGTAGAAGGTGTGGAATGTCTATGAAGCTCAGTGTGGCTAACTGTACTCACTTTTAAAACAGTGCTTAAATAGTCCTAAAATACAAATTACATTTTTACAAATATATCCACAAATCTCTTAATTCCAGCCTTTTCCTTCAGGAATTCTTTTCCATACATAGTTCTTAATGTAGAAGTTTAAATTGACAGGTTAAGTAATCGCCAGCTTCTGACACAGGCTAGTAGTGGTACTGCGCCCATTTTTTACATACTCTTCAAATCAAGTGGATTTTCCTCTGATCAAATATGTTTCTGCTGACATTGTGTTTAGGTGAATTCTTTATATACAGTGATGTTTCACACCCAACAAGGAGGTTGGATCTCTTGTGATGTTTGGAAACCATGATTATTGCACTTTCCACAGTCAAGGAAAAACGGATTTTCAAACAGCTCTGTGTTTCTCTTGCCGTGCAGGACTGTTTTTTCTCAAATAGTTTCATTTTCCTCTGTGGGAATCCAAATGATGGGTTTTCGCAGTGATCTCTGTGTTACCACGGACATAGGCAAAAGTGATTTGGCGGCCTGTTTTTCGGGTTTTCCTGCGCACTTCTGGGTGGTTTTAGCGTGCATAATGCTTTACAGTGGCCATTCTGAGGTTTCTGATGCAAGCAGTGCACAGTAATGTTGCAGGGCATGGACTAGTGGGTTAAAACATCCCACAAGCCCCCTCTTGCAATTTGGCATTGGATGTCCATCAATGGGAATTCGAAAGACTGGGATGTCAGTCTCATCTCTTTTGGTTCCAAAAATGGCAAAGTTCATCATATTTTCCTCCATCAGGGGTGGATCGATCAGTTCTCCCCGCCCAGTCCTGATGTGAGTATGGAGCGATACTCTGGCCCCTCCAATCTTTGCTCCCGGTCCCTGGGTAGTCCTCCTTGGTTTGATTCTCCACAATCCTAGGATGACAAAGCAAAAACATATTTGTAGACATTTCCCCACCACTATTAATGTAGTGGGGTGGACACATACATTTTGATAAATCAGGACACATGTTTTTTTGTTGTAAATTATGCACTATATATGGAATATTTTATAGTTGGAGGACTATGGAGCTGCAGTGGCCCCCTCTGGGGTTCCAGAAGACTCCTCCAATTGCTGCTGATTGTGCCTAGGATGGCAACACTTTAGTTGGTTAATATGGACCCACTTATCTTCTCCCTTTGCCCAACAGCCTTTGGGATGCGGATTTTGTAGGTGACCCGTGAGATTTTGTCTACAATTTCAAAACAACCCCTCCAGGTAGGCAAAAATGTGCACTGTTTGGCCTGGTTCCTTTGGAAATTGTATAAGTAGACCCGGTCTCCTACATTGTATTCTTTTCTAGTAGTTTTTAAGTCATCATGGGTCTTCATGCTGTCTGCAGATCTCTCTAGATTTCGCTAAGCATAGGCAAAAGCATTTGAAGGTGTTTTCTTAGATGCTCAACATACTCATGAGTTGTGGAGGCATTGATCAATTTCTGTAGAGCAGATACTAGGGAAACATCATCCTGCATCCAATCATCAGCTCAAACAGTGACATTTTAGTTGCAGATGAAGGGGTAGGTCTGATGGCCATTAGGACAAGCAGTAATCGAATATCCAAACTTGGCCCAGAATCTGCCACAAACTTTTTTAAAATGCTCACAATTGTTTTGTTGTATCTCTCTCTACTGCACCACAAGAGGCTGGCCGGTAAGAAATGTGTAGCTTCCTTTTGACCCCAAGTATCTCCCACATCTTTTTTCATTACTTCGGTGGTGACATGGCTACCTCTGTCTGACTCGATCCTTTGGGGTAGTCCAAACGTGAAAAGATGTGGTTGATCATCAGGGCAGCTGCTGTTTCTGCCTTGCAGTTTGGGGCGGGGAGACATTCCACCCATTTAGTAAACAAGCATGTCACGGTCAACATGTACTTGTTTCCCCTAGAGGAGCGAATCACGGGTCCGATGAAATCGACTTGCAAATCTGACCATGGCAGTGTCATTCCCCTCTTTTGGAGAGGCGGACAGTGTGTGACGGATGTTGGCTGAAATTGTGCACGCACAAGACACCCCTTCAAGTATTGATCGAGTTCCGGCCCCATGTGTGGCCAGTATGCAACCTCTATTAAGATTTCAAGTGTTGTTTGAACCCCCCTATGACTGGCTATGGCCACATTATGGGTGTGACTTAACATCAGGCTTCGGAATGAGATAGGGACCACCCACTGATCATGGCCAGCTAGGAATCTCCTTACCAAGAAACTGCTTGATGTACAGCCATCAACTCTGCCACTTGACTACTTCAGGGACCAATCTTGTACCCAGCGGAGGGTTCTGTGGTCTCATTCCCCCATGCATTCCCTACGCTGGCCACAAGTTATTTTTCCCCGTTGTTGTCAACATGGTAAGAACATCCATCCACATAGACAGTGGGCATTCCCTCACACTTGTCCTCTTCAAAGACTTTGTGTGGGGAATTGAGGTATGTCTCCATGTTGTCCTTGATTTTTAGACTCTCGTCCTCGACACAGTTTTCTCTGGCACAATCATGCAAGTCAGCGAGACCAGGAAAGCCTTGCATTGACAGAATCCAGGAAGTAATTCCGGAATTACTCACATTTCCGGCCCAGATTCTGTCACTTTGGAGATATTGCAGAGGCTGGTGTGGAGTCTCCACTATGATGTGTTCCCCTGGATAAACCGGCGGTAATTCTTCAATGCCCACACTGTTGCCAGGAGTGCCTTCTCACAATCGTTGAACGAAGCCACATTTGTCTCTGTGCAATCCGTGAAAAACTTGCTTGAGAATTTGGAAACATGTCCATGACCTTCCCAAGTCCTTCTTTCATTGCAAATTGCAAAGAAATTCCAGACACATGTCCTAAACTGTTCCCTCCACAATGAATTATAATTATATCTGGATGTTGCTCTGTCTCCAAAGTAGCACAGAGAGGTAACAAGTCCAACCACTTAATTCCACGTACTCCATGCCAGTGTACTTCCACATGTGGGAATCCAAGATCTACAGCTACTCCACAGGTTTCTGCATGCACCTTCAACCAATGTATCCGCGAGTCTCCCAAAATCCAAACAATCTGTTTTCTGAAACACACAGCTATAGCTATCTGTTCTTCTCTCAGCAAAAAGAGTATCTAAGAAACTCTCTCCTGGCACAACACACCCACTAAACTTTCCTGACCTATCCCTTTCACCGCTCAGTCTCATTTGCATGACTTCTGAACCCAAAAATCCCCGGATGTAACACCCGATGTCCGCGAACTACCGCCATGTCCGCGGACATATCGTAACATGAACAGCCCTTCTACCATTTCCACTTCACTCTCTATGCCATTCCCTCATTGGATGTAGCTAAGAAGTCACATGACCATCCACCAATCACATTCAAGACCTCTACATCTAACTGCATCATCATGCAAATGTTCTGTGAATCTCTCTGAGTACAAGTGTCATATCATTGGCAAGCACCATCTACAAGAAATACTGTACAAGTCTCCAAGATTTCTAGTTGCAGCTCCATGTATATCAATATGCATGAACACAAACTACAGGTATGCATATTTTCTGTGCCGTACATGAACACATTTTCTAACTGACTTTTAGCTTGTATAATCTGTAAAATGAATCTACTCTTTTTTCAGTCTCCTAAAATCAACTGTCACTTACAAACCTTTATACTATTTAATTTCTTTATACACACACACACACACTCAAATCATGTTAAACTAACATTTTTTAAATGAAATATTTAGACTACATATAGTCAAACAAAATTGCATGCACACTCTATATTCAAATCTCAAATAATAATACTTGTACAATTACATATTTTATTTATTTCTGTATTTATTTAATTACTTACATTTATACAGGGCAAGCAGCCCATTACATTGAGGCACTATTACTTGGAAGAGTTTAGTTACAGGATTAATGGTATTCAGTGCTACATTATACATTTTACAAGACATAGTAAAGATATTTTGTTTGCTACAGTTAATAATTGCAATACAATTTGTTCATTAAGAACATATCATATGTATTGAACTGGTGCGACGTATCTTATGTAAATAAGATAGTTTTAATTATCTTGAGAAAGGCGCTGAGGATGCCAATTAAAAATTAAAAACAGTGCTACATACAAATAAAATTACTAATTTGTTTCTTTTACAATTGCATTGAAGACCATTCCCCTGAGAAGAAGCAGCCGAATTTGAAGTACAAAGAAGAACTAAGAAGTAACCTGCTCATTTTAGAAAAAAAGTAAGTAGAATATCACCATACTATTTGTATTATTACTCAAAGACACTGTAAGGTTAATTCATGCTATTTCTGTGCCTAAAACTAGAGATTCCGCACCATTCTGTCAGGAAATCCCATGTTTTAAACAGTGATTTACAGTCAGAATGGCCCACAAATTCCAATTTTTCGACACTCAAATTACCCAACTCAACCTCTAGAATTTAGAAGTTATAGAACAAACAACTGTATTAATTGTATAGCATTAGATATACTATGTATACTTCTCCACACCACTAGCTTACTTTTTTCTGGCCTCTGAACCCCAGTTTAGTAACACATTAATTCAATAATACCCATCCCTACTAGTTGTAGTTCGTAATGCACAATCACACACCATTACATACATCTTTATCATCTTACTCAAACACTCATGCACACAGCACACATACACTGCAGAACACCCCAACCCATACCTTCTTTATTTTTTTCATCAGACCCTAAAGAATGCCTACCAAAAATCAAGTCCGTAGAAAGCAACGCAGAAATAGAGCAAATGAAAATAAAAGTGTCCAACATAAGCATCCATCTCTAGCACAATTTGTAAATAAAGTTGAAACAAAACAGCTAATACAGCCATTTAGTGAAACAAAAGAAGTTTCAAGTACAAAAACTTTGCCTCCTCTATCAAAATGTAAACCAAACCAAAAAACAATTAACAGAAAATCAGCTAAAACTACAGATAGAACTGCTTCTTTAAATCTTGATATAGGTCAAAGTAATCATACCAAGAAAAGTATTTTAGCCAAAATGTTCCATCACAAAGTCCTTCAAAATCTTATAAAAACAGGAGAGAAACCAGGTTGAACGCTTAAAACCTATCGTAGGAAATTAATCTTGGAAGCGCTGATAGACAGTGCAATTCTTCTCAAAAGAAAGTTATTTATTTTAGTGTTAAACAAAATGAAACCACTAACAAAACTAATAACTAAATTACAAAAAAACTTCTCAATAAATGAAATGTCAAGTCAACAGAAAGAACTTCTTAAGTATCTGCAGAGGTGGATGGAGTCACACTACGAGCACAGAACCATACTTTAATGAAGAAGCATACAAACAAATCAAACTAATACAATTGCCATACATAGTAGTGGTCGAGGTTATGAAAAAGTTCATAATACCATAATGGAAGAGGAAGTACTCCTTACAAAATATGCCCTAAAAACTTAGAATTACCCCTCCATTCAACTGAATCAGAATGTCTAGTGTACAAATGGCCATGCACGTCAATGTTTAACATTCCCAAACAATTTTTCAAGTCTTTACGCCAATTTCTTAATCAATATGTGAAAAGTAAAGACAAAATCAAAATTAAACTACTGCAAAATATGGATACCTGTCCACTACACAAGTACACAGGACTACAAGGACATTCATTTGCCTACATTACAGGACCTACTTGCAAAACCACCTTCCATGATATCAAAAGGATATCAACACATCATTCAACTATAAGAAATCTAGTTTATAAAATGTACTATGATAAAAGTCCTGCTTTAGCACTAGCCAATTTAAATAACATTCTTCTACATGGAACAGCAAAAGACCTACTTGAAGAAATTCACTATATCCAGAAAAAATATTTTGGAAGTGAAAGCCATTTACAGAATGAAATAGCTTTAAACCAATTAAGCAACAATTCTACACATGGCAACCATTTGCTAAACACATACAAAAAAGAAATACTAAAATTTAAAAGTACATCAGCTGAAGTACCAAACCACATGTGTGTATGTTGCCGCAGAACTTTTTATAAAAGTAACACAAAAACTGTAGACCTATGATACAAAATAGAAGGCAATGAAGATTTAAAATGGTTTGAATTAGCTCTCTACCTTATAGCAGAAAACAAATACGAAATAACTAACCCCGTAATACTTTGTAGTTACTGCACTACAAAACTTGACAACAACCAAACTCCTTCATGTGCTATCACAAATAATTTGGAATTATATCCACTACCAAAACCCCTTCAACAACTTAATTTATATGAGAGCATCATAATTCAAACAGTGCACCCATTTCAAGCAATAATACGCCTTCAACCAAAAACTGCAAAATTACCTCCCTCTGAATTAGTGAAAGGTATTTGTGGAAATGTAGAGTATTTACCATTAGATCTAAAAGAAAATGTGTACACTCTAGGAGTGCAACATCCAATGCAACGATCTTTAAACATCTTGGTAAATGGAGTACCAACAAAAGACAAAAAAATTTGGCAACAGCTGGTAGATTTACAAAAAGTTAGAGAAGCCTTGCAATATCTTAAAGACAATAATGAATATTACAAAGAAATTAATATTGAAGAAAACTTGAAGGATACAACTGAAATAATTCAAGAGACACAAGAAGCTGGTCAATTTGAGCTACTAGATCCTGCTACAATATCAAACACTGTAGACCATTATACAATTCATCCATTGCACTCTAATGACACCATAGAAGATGCACTGGAAACATACCAAATGCGTCAAACAAAAGGATCACCAATCAGCATATGGGAAAAAAGTATAGAAGCACGTTCTTTTCCGCTACTCTTTCCTACTGGCAAAGGAGGAAGGTACGATGATAGCCCTATTCAAATATCAGTATCAGAATACCACTCATTACGGATGTATTCTGAAGATCCCAGATTTAGACAAAATGTGGAAAACATATTCCACCTACTCTTTGAAAGTGAAATAGCAACTTTATGTTACGGAGTTGCACACATATTAAAATCAGGATCACACTTTCAAAATATGACAGCTACACAATTAATACAAAAAGTGCAACAAAAAGATGAGGTTTTACAATCAAATATTACAAATCTATTAGCAAATATGCGTCGTACTAAAGAGTGCTGGTTTCGACGTCATGGAGATGTACGTTGTATGATCAGAAACCTTGGACCACCCACTTGGTTTTGTTACATTAAGTTGTGCAGAATATGCATGGGAAGATTTACATGATTTCCTACGCATATAAAACAAAAACAAAACAAACATAGATATACTAACACCTGGAGAACTTTGTTCACTGCATCCTGTTAATCTTTCAAGATATTTTCACCATTGCTTCATTGCTGTGCTACATTTTATTTGTAATAAAACTGTTCTTCCCCTTGGAGAAGTGCAACACTTCTTTTGGAGAAAAGAATACCAAGCCAGAGGAGCACCACATATCTACATGCTTTTATGGATTAAAGATGCTCCTAAATTTGGTCAAGACAATGATGCCACTGTTTTACAGTTTATTGAAAAATATGTCACTTGTGAAATTCCATCGGAATCCAAAAATAGTGAACTTCATGCACAAATTTGACAATTTCAAAGACACAAATGTGGCAAATATTGTCGTCGCAAATACAAAAACAAAGGGAAATACTGCACCAAATGCCGATTTGGTTTCCCTAGACCAGTTACAAATACAGGTCAAGTGAACAACCTCATGTCTTCAGTTAGACATAATGTTAAAGGTAAGTCACCTAAAAATACATATTACATAAAAAGAAAAGAAGAAGAAAAATATATCAATGATTACAATGCAATCATTGCCTACTTATGGAATGCAAACATAGATGTGCCGTACATTGCAGACAATTCTACTGCAGTTTCACAATATGTCACAGCATACTTAACCAAAGCAGAAAAGACAGAGCTGCAAGACCTCTGGAATGACCTGCCATCAGATAAAACAGTATCTAAAAAATTAAACAGTTTGGGCATAAAAATGCTGTCCCATAGAGAATGTAGATCCTACGAAGCATCTGATAGTTTAACTGGTACTGCACTGTATGGTAAATCTGAAAATATCGTATGGCTAAGTCTTGGTCCAACTAAATCTAGAAAAAGAGTTCTAAGATCATACCAAGATATAGAAGCAATAGCCAAACATGATCCCAACAGCCAAGACATTTAAAAAATAATTTATTGGACACATACTACCCAAACAAGAGTACCACTTTGGAAACCATGTGTCTATACCACATAGCCCAACACTACACATACAAAAATAATATAAAACCTGATGAAAAGAACGGTAAATACAGATTGACAAACCATGAATGCATCTTAGTAAAACTCACCAAACCAAATGTAATTAATCATATCAAATTGGCATTAAAGACCCCTCAACATAAAGAAGTGTATTACATGTCCCTGCTACAACTCTTTAAACTATGGAGAAAAGAAGAAGAAATACTAGATAACTATGACTCATATGAGGACGCTTTCAAAGCAAATGAAAGCACTATAACTGATGTAAACTTTACACAGTACAAAACAATGTTGCACAATGAACAGCAACAGAGGAGAACTCCAGGCCCAACTAGATAAGGACACTCCTGACAGTAGTCAACCTTCTGTAACTGGAAGCCAATAACCACTTGGAGAGACACTAATAGCAAATGAGGCAGAATTGGCTATGATAGAAATAGAAAACACCACGTGTCAATATGAAGATAAAGAAGACTTAGCTATACTACAATCAAAACTAAACAATGAGCAACTTAGCATTTTTCAAGAAGTAACAAAAGAAATTGCACATGGTGTACAACATGAAAACAAAGAATGCACCTGCCAAAATTACAAACCTATACTATTGTACGTCAGTGGTGAAGCTGGTTCTGGCAAAACATTCCTAATCAAAATTATCAGTAAGTTCCTTCAACAAATTGACAAACAACAAACTGTCAGCTGTTGTCACTGCCTCCACAGGTATAGCTGCCTACAACATAGGTGGTGTCACTTTACACTGATTACTACTCCTGCCAGTAGAACACCAAAACAAATTAGACTATTACAAACTTTTTACAGAAGCTGCAATGGAACTACGCAGAGTGTTTAAACAAATGAATATGCTACAAAAAAACCCGACACATTCATGCACTTTATAGTGATAATGCTTGTGCTACAGATGTTATGGAACAATTAGCCCACAAAAATGTCAATTGTACGGCCTTAATGCCAACTCTTGCAAGCTGTTTAAAATTCAATGAAATAATGTTAAGTAAATAAATGCAACCAATAATGGAAATTAGCGCCACAGACAAACAAGATGTACATGGTATGACACTACCCATATGTGAGCAAGCCACAACAAGACTAAATAGTTTAGAAAAATCAATCTCAAACACTGCAGGCTTGGAAAAGATATTAAAATTATTCTTAAATTGCAGAGTAATGCTTAAACGTAACCTTGATGTGGACCAAGGACTAGTTAATGGAGCACTGGGTACAGTTGTTGGCTTTCAAACATACCCACGTGACAACAAAATTCAGTTTGTCAATATTCTCTTTGACAAAATTTCAGAAGTAAAAAGGATAGGATGCTCAACAGCTCGATTCCTTCTCTTCAAAGACATGTATGTACACAGAGAACAAGTGTCTCTAACTCTTGCATACTCAGTCACCATTCATAAATCATAAGGTCTTACCCTAGACAAAGCAATGATAGACATTGGTAAAAGAGTCTTTATAGAAGGCATGAGCTACATAGCACTATCATGCTTACGTACACTTGACGTCTATTTCTAATCAACTTTGCTGCAAGTAAAGTAAATTCTGATATTCCTTGCTTTTTAGAATACAATAGACTTCGATCACTATACACCCTCATCTAAACCCCCATCTAAACACATATTCTGTACCACAAGAAGTAAAACATTCTAAAAGAAAACTAAATCAAATAGAAATGCAACAGGATGTCACTGCAAATCCTCCAAAGAGAGTAAAAGAA